>NC_040078.1:81258395-81574367 GCF_003369695.1 Bos indicus x Bos taurus
GATATGGACAACTGATATTCTCTGATTCTCATAAAAAGAGTGAATAAATGCATCTTTAGAAAGAGTTGCTATTTTTCTTGATCAAAGTTAAGGTCATGTTGGCCAAGCAAGCCCTCCAAATAAATTGCAGACCCTAAGCACCTCTGAGAGTAAAATTTGGGATTTTGCTAGGCTTACTCACTAAGCCATTTTGGTCTCACACCATCTTCAAATCACTCATGCTTAAAATTCACATCAGAGCAAAATGACCAACTACCAGGTCACAGAACCTGGGTATTTTTCTTAAATGAACAAACTCAAGAACAATGAAGTATCAAATGCCAAGACTATGTTAAAAATGGAGAGTGAGGGCAAGCTGTAGAAACAAAGAAAGAGATTGATTTGATGTGGCATGGAGGAAGTGTGATTTTCAGTAAGTATTCACAGGTGCCAAAGGCCATCGTCTTTATTTCTCTATGAAAGTAACTATATCCTCAGTCTCCCTCACCTTGTGCTCTACAAATTCCTTCATCTGATGATAAAACTTTCAATATTATCAACTCAAGGTGTATATTTTCTATTGTTATGTTAAAAATCACCACGAAGTTAGCAGCTTAAATCACCACACCTTTATTATCTCACAGTGTATGTGGGTCAGAAGTCTGGACATGGCTTAGCTGAGTCCTTAGCAGGCTATATATAGTCCAGGTTAGCCACAGCTTGGTTCTCATCTGGAGACTCAATTGGTGATGCATCTCCTTAGGTTGGTGGCAGAATTAATTTTCTTGCAGTTGTAAGGCTGAGAATTTAAGTTGTAAATCATGACTTTAACTCTTTGTTCTTATTCAGACAATAAATTTAGTCTAGAGCTTTAATAATGGAAGTTCTGGAGGATAAAGAATTACTAAGAGGACAAAAACATGAGTCAATATATAAACATATCATCTCAATTTATAGTGGTTGACAATGACTTACTGAAGTTACTAATTCTGTAGGTGTTAAAGAGATGGGTATGATTTCAATACCTTATTTTCTCTGCTTACTTTAACTTATTTTTCTTCATAGGACTTATTACTGCTTGATAAACTTGTATTATTTCTTTATTGTTTCTCTCTCCTAGTAAGGTGTAATATATTATAGGCTCCATCCTCCAGTGTCTATAATAATGCCTGCTGTGTAAGTTCTCAATAAATGGATATTTAATAAATGAATAGATGTGCAATGAAAGATAAAATATATTCAAAGGGCAAAAAATATTATAAATAAAGACAGATAAAACCACAGGAAGACTGTTTTACTAAGAACTGAAATCAGTGTAATTTCTCTCTGTGTTAAACAAAGCGTGAACCATGTATACTTCCTAGCTCCTATGTTAGACAGTACTAGGATCAAGAGAATAACTTGGCTACCTGTTCTGGAAAGTACTTGCTTCTGCAGTATAAAACTGTGAACTAACTAACGTTATTACTTTAAGGCCCTCCTCTCATTGTGGATTGGAATTTAAAGCTTTTATATTAAAAAGCCTGCCCAATCCCAACTAGCTTCCTATCTTAAAAGACTTTTTAAAATCACCTCATCCAGCTCTGAAAGCTTATAATGCTCTTCTATAACTTCCCCTTAAAATCACCTCATCCAGCTCTGAAAGCTTATAATGTTCTTCTATAACTTCCCCTCTGACATGTTACCAGGACTCTAGCAAGTGTTCACTCTTCACAGAGTAAGTCTAATAAACTTAGTTTTGCTTCATCAAAGTTGTCCACTGATGGTCTTTTTCAAGAGGTAGCATGCGACTCTTGAATTAGTAACTTTCGAGAGGTAGCAAGTGAGGGGGAAGCAGAATGTAACTGGAGCACACCTCAGGGTGGGAGGTAGTGTCTGGTTCTAGTGGTAAGAAGCAGATAACTGGAAAAAATTTGTTGGGGTCTGTATTAATAAACATCAAGAAAACAGAAACCTCTGTAGCTATTTCAAATAGAAGAAATTTAACATGGGGAATTGGTTACATGGGTAATGGAACGGCAGAGGAAGACAGAGAGAAAATGCAAAGGGAACGGCTAGTAACGTACAGTTTAAGTAAATACATGAAGCAACTATGATCACTATGGCTGGTGACAAAAAGATGACGATGATGTTGTAGAGTAGTAGGGCTCTGTGGCTATGCTGAAACCACAGAGAAGAGGCTTCCTGGCCGATGTTGCTACTATGGAGAGTGGAGGATTGCCTGAGGGATACAGCCACTTCCAGAGAAGGTTTTAGAAGCAGAGGAGGAGGGAAAATAACTTTTCCATTTTCTTGCTTTCTATATCTGGCCAGTGACGCCTACTAGAAGAAAAATAACAAGAAGCCAGCTGTCAAAGAATCCTGGGAAAAGTAGTATGCAGACCCTCAGGTTCAGAATTACAGAGCTGAATAGAGAAAAACAGATGTGGGCTGAAAGATGACAGGTGAACTAGGCACAGGACCAAACAGAAATGTAGATAAGGAACGTGGATTTTTAGAGAGGTTATAAGGATCTGTAATAAGTGTAATTATATGAACAAAGTATTGGGAAATAAGTAGGCTAGCTTTCTTAGTCCTACATGAAACTACTCCACCCCATTCCACTCAACCCACCAAGCCGTGAGCTTTCCTCTTTCTCCACACACCTGTATTGGAGAGAAGGTAGCTTTCTCCTCGGAGAAGGCAATGGCACCCCACTCCAGTACTCTTGCCTGGAAAATCCCATGGATGGAGGAGCCTGGTAGGCTGCAGTCCATGGGGTCACTGAGGGTCACACTCGACTGAGTGACTTCACTTTCACTTTTCACTTTCATGCATTGGAGAAGGAAATGGCAACCCACTCCAGTGTTCTTGCCTGGAGAATCCCAGGGACAGGGGAGCCTGGTGGCTGCCATCTATGGGGTCGCACAGAGTCGGACACGACTGAAGTGACTTAGCAGTAGTAGCTTTCTCCTTCCTACCCCTAAAACTCTCTCTGTGTTTAGAGGAGAAACCACAGGACTAGGAATAAGAAATTTTATGACACCACTACTCATTGTCAGTGAATGTTAGAGAGATTTGTTAGAAAGATTTGTAACGGAATTTAGGACAGGGGTGGTGGTGGGGGGAAATACATCATTTTTAGCATGCTAATGGCCAGAATTATTCTTTCACAAGATGTAAGATCAGATATAAGATATAATATTGGGATGTACCTCTTAATTCTGCCTTGAGTGTTATTACCAAAATTCTGGGATTAAGTGACTCTCTTTCCCTTTGTTCCTGGAAGGGCAGGAAGTTACTATAATGAATCACCTTGTTGACTTTTCTGGTCTCCACCTGTGGTTTTTTTTTTTTTTTTCAGAGAACTTATTTACTGTTTTTTAAAATATGTATATACATTCCAGGAGTATAGCATTATAACTTGACATCTA
The DNA here is from genome assembly GCF_003369695.1 of Bos indicus x Bos taurus. Taxonomy (NCBI): domain Eukaryota; kingdom Metazoa; phylum Chordata; class Mammalia; order Artiodactyla; family Bovidae; genus Bos; species Bos indicus x Bos taurus. The sequence goes on from NC_040078.1 coordinate 81,261,788, forward strand.
TATACACTATATGGCAATCATCACCACTAGTCTTGTTACCACCCATTACCATACAGTTGAGCCCTTTCATCCATTTAGCTTACCTTTTGTTAGATATATGATTTACAAATACCTTCTCCTACTCAGTAGGCTGCCTTTTATTCTGATAATGGTTTCCTCCACTGTGAAAAAGCATTTTAGTTTGATGTTGTTCCATTTATTTTTGGTTTCATTTCCCTGTGTTTTGATTCAAATCCAAAAAATACTACTAAGACTGATGCAAATGAGAATACTGCCTAGGTTTTCTTTTAGGAATTCAGTGGTTTCAGGTCTTACATTCAACTCTAATCCATTTTGAGTTACTTTTTTGTATGGTATAAGACAGTAGTCTAGTTTCATTCTTTTGTATGAGGCTGTCCAGTTTTCCCAACACTGTCTATTGAAGACACTATCCTTTCTCATAAACAAGATTGCCAAACCTCTGTCCAGGCTCACCAATAAGAAAAGAGAAAACTCAAATAAATAAATAAGAAATGAAAGTGGAGACATACCAACTGATACTGCAAAAATACAAAAAAGCGTAAAGAAATACTATGATCCATTATATGCCAGCAAATTCAACAACCTAGAAGAAATGGACAAGTTTCTAGAAACATACAGCCCACCAAGACTGAATCAAGAAGAAATAGATAATTTGAATAGACCAATTACTAGAAGTGAAATAGAAAGTATAATTTAGAAATTCTCTATTAACAAAAGTTCAGGACCAGATGGCTTCAAAGGTGAAGTCTACCAAACATACAAAGAAGAACTTCTACCAATTCTCCTCAAACTCTTCCAAAAATTTGAAGAGGAGGGAATACTCCCCAAAACATTCTATGAAGCCACCATCACCCTAATACAAAACCAAAGAGACCACCCAAAAAACATTATAGGCCAATGTCATTGATGAATATAGATGTAAAAATTCTCAACAAAATATTAACAAACTGAATCCAACAACACATAATAAAGATTATACACCATGACTATGTGGGATTCATCCCAAGTTCACAAGGATAGTGGATCTAAAATACGAACCTATCTACGAAACAGCATCATGAACATAGAGAACAAACTGGTGGTTGCCAAGGGGGAAGGCCTTAGGGGAGCGATGTAGTGGGAAGTTAGGTTTAGCAGATGTAAGCTTTCATATATAGAATGAATAAACAATAAAATCTTACTGTATAACCCAGAGAACTATATTCCATATCCTATGATAAACAATAATGGAAAAGAATGTATTAAAAAAGAATGTACATATATACAGAGTCTTAACTACTCAGTTTAGTTCAGTTCAGTTGCTCAGTCTCATAACCTATTTTACAGCTCTACTCAGTTTGGTATAGATTCTGAACTTTCTTGGTGCTCTTAAATTCCCCAATACACTGATGAAATGAGTTCTCAGAATGAAAACAACTAGAATGTGGATAAAATGTGACTGATCTTCTATTTGGGCTCACTGAACATTGTTGTTGCTGTCGTTTAGTTGGCTCAGTTGTGTCTGACACTTTATGACCACATGGACTGTATAGCCCACCAGGTTCCTCTGTCAATGGGATTTCCCAGGCAAGAATCCTGGAGTAGCTTATGATTTTTCTCTCCAGCAGATCTTCCAGGCCCAGGATCAAACCTGCGTCTCCTGTATCAGCAGGCAAATTCTTTACCAATGAGCCACCTGGGAAGCCCTCCTTGAACATTAAGGTATAGTGATCAGAGCCAACCCTTGAGACAAAACACAATATATGGCAGCATTGTGGGTGGAAGCCCAGCTCTGCACTGACTAGTCGTGTGTTCTCAGGCAAGTCAGGATCAATTCTCTCCTCTGCAAAACACACCTAATAATATTTGTCTCCAGAGGTCATTTTGAGGAATAAATGAGTCAACATGGGCAATGGACAGTCCAAAAATACTAACCCCTTGCATTGTCCTGACCAATTAAATATTGTAATTGTTACTAAAAAATGTATTTGGTGGTTTACGTGTATTTTTCTCTTGGACAAAGTGCCTGATGGGTTCCGAAAGCAGCTGTCATCAAGTCTCAACCTGTTTGACATGAATGTTTAAAGATGCCTTATTTGGCTCCTGCTAACCTCCTCCAGTACATTTCCAGTGGGTGGCAAAGATGGCAAATAATACACTTTAATCCCTCTTATTTGAGGGGCAACGCCTTGTCATGGCACATTGGACTTGACATGTGGGTACACGGAAGGAGATTAGGGTGACTTGAACTCTCTCTAAAACTGTAACATCACTTAACTCTCTAAGGAACAGAATCTTGTTTGAATGGTGTTGAATTCTGTTTTGTTCACCTGCACTGGGAGAGCAGAATGATACACATTCCTCAGTTTTCTCAGACTCAGGCTGCCTAAAGATGAAACATGGGACTTTTCTCAATGATATCTACTTGCCTGCAATTTTTAAAAAAACTTTTCTACAGGCCCAAATCTGCAATTTCTTACTTTTTTTTTTCCTTCTCGCAAGCAATGATCAAGCTTAAAATGAACAGTAACTGAACTGTTCATTTGTCCTAAATCTACCTTCCTCTGATAGTCTCATTGAATTGTAATTTTAGACTCGGAGAGGACTCAGCCTGAGACCCAGAGGTTAACTGCTTTTGCCTCTTATCTTTCCACTACCCTGGTCTCCCCACTTCTGTCTAGTGCTCTTTGCACTTCACCCACTACAAACAGAAAGTATTTAGAGGAAGCTCTACTGATGAAGACCCACTCCAGTGTTCTTCCCTGGAGAATCCCAGGGGCGGGGGAGCCTGGTGGGCTGCCGTCTATGGGGTCGCAGAGAGTCAGACACGACTGAAGCGATTTAGCAGCAGCAGCTACTGATGAAGAGACTGATGCACCAGAGTTCTCCTTCTGAAAATCAAAGCAAGAGGTGACTTCTCATTACCACCATTGACAACCACACCACCCTCAACCCCATCATTTCTCTCTTTTTTTTTAATGGAAAGTTTAAAAAAATTTTCTTTTTGGCTGTGCCATGTGGCATGTGACTGCAGCCATTAAATGAAAAGATGCTTGCTCCTTGGAGGAAAAACTATGACAAACCTAGACAGTGTATTAAAAAAGCAAAGACTCCACTTTTCTGACAAAGGCCTGTATAGTCAAAGCTATGCTTTCTCTAGTACGAATGTGAAAATTGGACCATAAAGAATGTTGAACACCAAAGAACTGATGCTTTCAAATTTTCATACAGAAGCCAGAGGAACATTAAAATGTCAGTTAAATCATGGCACTGTTGAGTTTAAAACCCTGTAATGACTCTCTATTTCATTCAGAGTAAAAGCCCAAATTTCTGCAGTGACCGACGGACCCTACATATTCTCCTCGCCTTCCTTAACATACGTTTTGTTCCAGATATGATGGTGTCTTTGCTGTTCCTTGAACAGTATGCTCCCAGTGCACTGAAACTCTTTCCTGTATTTGTTGGTTCATTCCTGTTGCTCCTATAAGCTTTACACAGCTATTACCTCCCTGAGACCTGCACTGACCACCAGTTTTAACAGTTGCAAAGGTATCCCCAGCACTGCCCCACTTTCTTTCTCTCCATGGCACTTGTCGCCACTGTTTCTGTTTCTAGTGGAGTGTCTCTCTTCCTAGATGTAGATAGCTGCCTCTCCCTCTGTCCTCCCATGGGCTTTCCTGGGAGTTTGGACATGGCGTGGGTGGGAGGACAGAGCATGTAAGATGACTAATCCTATTGGATCAGGTCCTACCCTTTTAACTTTTTTACTTCTTAGAGGGCCCATCTCCAAATTCAGCCACACTGGTAGTTGGGGATTCAATATATGAATTTGGAGGGGGCGGGGGGCAGTACACCAGAATCAGGGCATGGATTTTTGTCTGTTCTGTTCACTGGCTACAAAAGTTCTTGTTACATAGTAGGTACTCAAAAATAATTGTCCAGTGAAGGAATAAAATACCTAGCCCATAGGTGGTAGACAGCCTCTAAAATGGTTCCTGGTATCCACACGCTGGTGTAATCCCCTCTCCTTAGGTTATACCTAGCAACTCCCTTCTCAGAGAAGGCAATGGCACCCCACTCCAGTACTCTTGCCTGGAAAATCCCATGGACGGAGGAGCCTGGAAGGCTGCAGTCCATGGGGTCGCTAGGAGTCAGACACGACTGAGCGACTTCACTTTCACTTTTCACTTTCATGCATTGGAGAAGGAAATGGCAACCCACTCCAGTGTTCTTGCCTGGAGAATCCCAGGGACGGGGGAGCCTGGTGAGCTGCCGTCTATGGGGTCACACAGAGTCAGACACGACTGAAGCGACTTAGCAGCAGCAGCAGCAACTCCCTTCTAGTGCATAAAAAAGTTACAGAATGTCACTTCCTAGATTATGAAAGGACTCTGGCTTCTAGCTCTGTCCTCTCTTTCTCTCTCATTTGCTGATTCTGATAGAAACTAGTTGCCATGTGTGTGCCATGGAGAGGCCCACGTGTCAAGGAACTGAGGGAAGCCTGCAAAAAACTTAATCTTGCTGACAACCACAAAATTGGAAGAGCATGGAAGATCTTCCCTCAGTCAAATTGATTCAAACCCATAGAAACTATGAAATAATGTTTGCTATTTTAAGCTATAAGTTATGGGGTAAATTTTTTATGCAGCAAAGCCTAACTTATGTACCTAATAATACAGGAATGATGACCATGTCTAAAGAAACCTGAACACTTTATCTGGGAATGATCATTTGAAAGTCGAGCTGTCCTTATAGTTTGGTACCATTCAATTGCTACAGGCCTGTTGTTCAGTCGCCAAGCCATGTTTGACTCTTTATGACCCCTTGGACTGCAGCACACCAGGCTTCCCTATCCCTCACTATCTCCCAGAGTTTACCCAAATTCATGTCCACTGAATCATTGATGCCATCCAACCATCTCATCCTCTGCCACCCTCTTCTCCTCCTGCCCTCAATCTTTCCCAGCATCAGGGTCTTTGCCAATGAGTTGGCTGTTTGTATCAGGTGGCCAAAGAATTGGAGCTTCAACTTCAGCACCAGTCCTTCTAATGAGTATTCAGGGTTGATTTCCTTTAAGATTGACTAGTTTGATGCTCTTGCTGTTCAAGGGACTCTCAAGAATCTTCTCCAAGCACCACAATTCGAAAGCATCAATTCTTTGGCACACTGCTTTCTTTATTGTCCAGCTCTCACATCCGTACATGACTAACGGAAAGACTATAGCCTTAACTATACAGACCTAGTCAGCAAAGTGATGTCTTTGCTTTTTAACATACCGTCTAGGTTTGTCATAGCGTTCCTGCTGAGAAGCAATCGTCTTCCCATTTCATGGCTGCAGTCACTATCCACAGTGATTTTAGAGCCCAAGAATAGAAAATCTGTCACTGCTTATACCTTTCCCCCTTCTATTTGTCATGAAGTGATGGGACTGAATGTCATGATCTTAGTTTTTTTAATATTGAATTTTAAGCTGGCTTTTTCACTCTCCTCCTTCACCCTCATCAAAAGGCTGTTTAGTTCCTCTGTGCTTTCTGCCATTAGAGTGGTATCATCTCCGTATCTGAGGTTGTTCATATTTCTCCCAGCAATCTTGATTCCAGCTTATAACTCATCCAGCCAGGCACTTTTCATGACATGCTCTGTATTTAAGTTAAATAAACAGAGTGACAATAAACAGCCTTGTCATACTCCTTTCTCAATCCCGAACCAGTCTGTTGTTCCATACAAGGTTATAACTGTCGCTTTTTAACCCATATACAGATTTCTCAGGAGACAGGTAAGATGGTCTGCTATTCCCATCTCTTTAAGTGTTTTGCACAGTTTGTTATGGTCCACACAGTCAAAGGCTTTAGCGTAGTCAATAAAACAGAGAGAGATGTTCTTCTGGAATTCCCTTGCTTTCTCTATGGTCCAGCGAATGTTGGTAATTTGATCTCTGGTTCCTCTGCCTTTTCTAAACCCACCTTGAACATTTGGAAATTCTTGGTTCATGTATTGCTGAAGCCTGGCTTGGAGGATTTTGAGCATAACCTTATTAGCATGGGAGATGAGTGCAATTGTCCAGTAATTTGAAAATTCCTGAGTACTGGTCTTCTTCAGAATTAGGATGAAGATTGACCTTTTCCAGTCTTGTGACCACTGCTGGATTTTCCAAATTTGTTGGCATATTGAGTGCAGCACATAAATAGCATCATCTTTTAGGATTTTGAATAGCCCTGGCAATACAGGTGCTTTTTTCTTCCCATAGCACCCAGCTTGTAGGATCTCAGGTCCCCCACCAGGGATTGAATCTGGGGCCCTGCAGTGAAAGCACTGAGTCCTAACCACTGGACCACTGGGGAATTCTCTTCAGGAACTTCCTGTCTATATTCAAGGCTCTAAAGTAGGAGTTAGCAAACTGTGGCCCACAGGCCAGCTGTCTGCTTTTGTAAATAAAATTTTATGGATCACAGACATACTTATTTACTTCATAGATTGTCTACTCCTACATTTGTAGAATTGAGTAGTGGCGATAGGGATCATCTGGCCAGCAAGCCTCAAATTTTTACTATCTAGCCCTTTAAGAAAAAGTTTGTGTACTCAGAGACAAAGACTAATAAAGAGATCTTGATATCTCTGTCTGTAATGCTTTCTAAGAAGTATACCTTTTGCTCTCTTTTCCCCAATCTTTAAAAGCCCAGTAAGAGGGTCAAATACCTCCCACCTATACATGGAGGCAGGACTACTGAGTGGTTTAGAGCAGCAATCTTTACATTTTTTGGTGATAATCCACAGTAAGAAGTCAATTTTATATCACGACCAAGGATACCAGGTACATATACATGTGTGTGTATATATACACACACACAAACATATACATATAATTTTTAAAATGTATCATAAACCAATACTTATCCTTCATATAAGATATCTTCTGTTATTTTCTATTTTATTTCATGTTACTGCAAGGTGCTGGATTCTCCCACTAAATTGATCTTCCTAATGGGACTGCTGAATGGATGGGACTTCCTGGATGACCATCCTTGGTCAGGGTTTGGTGTGATGTCAGGACAACCTGCCTTCTAATCTCAGCTCTGACTCTCACCAGCTGTGGAATCTTGGAGGCAGAGGCCCTGATGCTCTGAGCCTCACTCTTCTCACTGGCAAATGGGAGAGTTACCTATCTTGGGGATCGCTGTGAGGGTGAACATGAGAAAGTCCATGTAAAGTGCTATGCCCTTGGCACATGGTAATACTTTCATAAAGATAACAACAAATCAACAAATACCCTTGTCCCAGTTGCGTATTACATTACTTTCGTGTCCTTCCAACTTTGTTGAGCAATAGAGTAAACCTCCAAAGGGACTCCTAACAGAGGACTGACAAAGTCTATGGAATCATTGTTCCTTTTCTGAGACTCAGAAATGAGTTATGTTGGCAAACCAAAAGATTCTGTACCAACTGACGTGAAATGCCTGCAGCCCTATAAACAGTGATCCTTTGCCAACTGGATTTAAGGAAACTCCCTTTTATTCAATCCCACAGCCATTATATTTGCTAAGCATTGAATTCCGCAGTAAGGTAAGTGTGCAACTCAAAAAGCAAACCACATGTAGATTATCCCAGGTAGAAAAAAAACAGTATTTCTCCTTACCCATCCTCTTTTAGGAAGGAAGATCTGGTCTTACTGTTCAAAGTCTTTCACATCTTTTTCCCAAGTTGCTTCTTATTCTCTCTCAGTGCCTCAGACTGCTGCTTTGTTTACATCTTAAAGGCTACTTCTCTCAAGAGAAGATTATAGGCACATTTTAGGAGGCAGGTGAGCCTGAATAAGAGCTTCCGTGCTAAATAAGTGGTAAAGAACCTGCCTGCCAATTCAGGAGACATGAGTTTGATTCCCAGGTCAGGAAGATCCCCTGGAGAAGGAAATGGCAACCAACTCCAGTATCCTTGTCTGGGAAATCCCATGGATAGAGGAGCCTGGCAGGCTACAGTCCATGGGGTCACGAAAGAGTCGGACATGACTTGGCAACTAAACAACAGCAACAAGCCTGAATAAAACAGAATTACGTTCAGAGTCTACTTTGCCCTGTTGTAGTCTCTCCCCCCGTGACCTTCAACCCCAGTCCTTTAAATGAAGCTATGATCTTGGTTTCAAATCCCCAAGGGTACCCTGAGAAAGCTTTATTAGGTTAGGGTTAAGCCTAATGTTAATTGTTGCACTAATTTTCATTCTGAATTACAGGGACCATAAACCCCAAATGGAGTTCAAAAGGAAAGGCTGGAGAAACAATCAGCTAAAGCTCATTTGCTGCCAAACTGACTTTACTCCCTTACTTCACCATCAGTCCTCCCACTTTAGACTCTCTGGAGCTGGTGCAACAACAGCCTGGCACCTCTGCTTTCTCAGGAGCAACCTCATAGCCAGCCAGACCCCTCTCCTTCGTGACGTCTTATCCAATTCCCTGAGTCGATCCAAGTCCCATCCCAACAAATCATTTCGTTACCACACCCTCTAGCCTAGAGAGGGAGAAGGTTTTTGAGAAAGTGAATTGTTTCTGAAGAACTTTCTAGCTGTGAAAATTCCTAGCTGTGGACTAGAATGTGTAGGGAGGGAGATGGGTGCCCCTCTAGGGACTGCTGCTCTTATTGTGAAACCTTCATTCTTTCCTCACCACCTAGTGGGACAGTTTCAAGAATCCCACAGTTTGAAGGTTTGTGGAAGGATCTTTGTTTTCCTCTTCTTTATCCCCTGTCCTCTTCCTGGAATAGGAGGAGGAACAGTAATATTCTGCTGTCTGTCCCTAGCTGTTCCCTTGTGAGTCTATTTTCCCAGGCATAAGTGATCCACTCCAGAGATTCTTCTGTGTCCTTGCTGGGTTCCAGGACATTGTTAAATTCATGCAAAGCTTACATGATACAGAAGAAGACTTATCTGTCAGCCACTGAGTGACCTTGGGCTGGTCACCTTACCTTCATGGGCCTCATAATGTAAGATGACAGATTAATTAGCTTAGGTAGGGAATCACTAGCAACTCCAGTTACTTGGTAGTGGCTGCTGGGAGACTTGTGTAGAAAACATCGGTGGGGCCACATTTAGGCTTGATAATTGATTAGTGATATCTGCCACAGATGGGAGGTGAGGGAGAGTTGCCTCTCCAATCATAGCAGCCATCTTTAAACTAAATGCTCTACTAATTATTCTCCATTTTTGATTCCTTTGATTCTAGATTCTGTTACTGAGATCTATCTCAGTTTAAGCTACATGTTTTAAGTGTTTGCCTCTGTGCCAATGAAATGAGGAGAAGGTACAGAAAAAATTTATCTTCTCGCCCTTTAAGTAATAAAGACCCAGAAATCTGATCTGCTTCTCTTTGAACCACAACACTTTAATTAGCTGCAGAAACTGGAGAAGATGGATTCTTTTGTTAGACACAGCCATTGTTTTCCTTGTCCTAAAATGGAGAAAATAACACTTAGATCCTTTTCATGCACCAGGCCATTATGGACAAAATTCTGACTTAATGAGTGAACTTCGAATATTAATTTAGTAAGACTGAAATTAGAGAACAATTTAAAGATTCTCATTTTGAACTGAGTACAAAGGAAAAATTAAAATTAAAGTAATATATTTCTGTATTTTTGAAATTTGTAATTTTTGAAATCATGAAAAATAATAGTAAGACAGACCATGGAAACTTTTCAGCTTCAATGACATGTGTGCCTGAGAAGAGTGGTTGAGAGGGCTGAACACCTAAATAGAAATAAAATAAACACCCACCTACAGAAAGCAGTAGAAAAAAGGGTAAACATCTGTTTGATAGTTAACATACATGTTATTCATGAATGACTAATGTTCAAAAATGTGGAATATGAAAGCATAATTGCCATAAAACTATTCAGAACAAGAGTTAATCTTGAGTTAATTTTGGTCTGGTGGTTTGAAGACACTCCAAAATTTTACAGTGCTGTGGACCCATCAAGTCAAACACCAGTGATCCCTACCCTGCAACAGAGGTCTTGGTGTTTGCCCTGAATCTTCCCTGACTTCGTATCTTGATGTACTTTGGAGAAATAAGGGGCATTTTGCTTGTCATTTTTCAAAAAAGTATCATGCAGAAAGAGGAAAATTTTTTACTGATTTGAAGTTATGTAGAAACAAACTGTGGAAAATTCTTAAAGAGATGGGAATACCAAACCACCTGACCTGCCTCCTGAGAAATCTGTATGCAGGTCAAGAAGCAAAAGTTGGAACTGGACATGGAACAACAGACTGGTTCCAAATCGGGAAAGGAATACATCAAGGCTGTATATTGTCACCCTGCTTATTCAACTTATATGCAGAGTACATCATGAGAAATGTTGGACTGAATGAAGTGCAAGCTGGAATTAAGATTTCTGGGAGAAATATCAATAACCTCAGATATGCAGATGACACCACACTTATGGCAGAAAGTGAAGAACTAAAGAGCCTCTTGATGAAAGTGAAAGAGGAGAGTGAAAAAGTTGGTTTAAAACTCAACATTCAGAAAACTAAGGTCATGGCATCTCCCATCACTTCATGGGAAATAGATGGGGAAACAGTGGAAACAGTGAGAGACTTTATATTTTTGGGCTCCAAAATCACTAGAGATGGTGACTGCAGCCATGAAATTAAAAGATGCTTGCTCCTTGGAAGAAAAGTTATGACCGACCTAGACAGCATATTAAAAAACAGAGATATTACTTTGCCAACAAAGGTCCATCTAGTCAAAGCTATTGTTTTTCCAGTAGTCATGTATGGATGTGAGAGTTGGACTGTAAAGAAAGCTGAGTGCTGAAGAATTGATGCTTTTGAACTGTGGTGTTGGAGAAGACTCTTGAGAGTCCTTTGGACAGCAAGGAGAGCCAACCAGTCCATCTTAAGGAAAATCAGATCTGAATATTCATTGGAAGGACAGATGCTGAAGCTGAAACTCCGATGCTTTGGCCAACTTATGCGAGGAACTGACTCATTGGAAAAGACCCTGATGCTGGGAAAGATTGAAGGCGGGAAGAAAAGGGGATGACAGAGGATGAGATGGTTGGATGACATCATTAACCCAATGGACATGAGTTTGAGTAAGCTCCTGTAGTTGGGGATGGACATGGAAGGCTGGTGTGCTGCAGCCAATGGGGTTGCGAAGAGTCAGACACGACTAAACAACTGAACTGAACTGATTCCTTATAACAGGTTTACTGTAACTTTTATTAATAGAATAGCCACATTTTCAATTTAATTTTTTCAGGGAGTGTCCTTTATAAAAATCTATCATTGTGATGTAGAGGTGCATCACATCCAAACAATAAATGCATATTACATTGCCATGATGTGAACAAGATGTTTGTCCCATATCCCCTCACTAAAAAATGACCCACAAAGGCATGAATGTTCTCTAGGTGTGTACTGTAGGTTCAGAGAATGGAGCAGAACTAGCTTTACAGGGCCTGGAAGATGGGATCTTTCCCTGATGGGCTCTTTGTCACATAATTCATGGTCTACTTGCATTGACATCTTTAGCCTGAACCATTCTCTGAGTTCTAGAACTTCTTATCTACTCCATGATGATTTAACATAATTTTATATTATTGGTATTATTTGGGCCAGAAAGTTTGTTTGGGTTTTTCCATAAGCTGTTATAGAAAAACCCAAACTTTCTAGCCAACCCAATATTGTGGAGCCTCGTACATGTCATCCCAGGGACGGGGGAGCCTGGGGAGTCGTCTATGGGGTCGCACAGAGTCGGACACGACTAAAGTGACTTAGCAGCAGCAGCAGCACATGTCAAGAATTAGGGGTGCCAAAATAAATAAGATAATGGATGAGATGGACATATAATTAGACAAGCAAACAAGCTGGTAAGAGGGAGGTAAACATACAGTATGGTAGGCAGCACAGAGGAGGGGTGGCCAATCTGTGTAGACTCTGCGTAATGTAACTATGTCTCAACTTGAATTCATTAATTCTGTCCCTATGGGGTCGCTAAGAGAGCGACTTCACTTTCACTTTTCACTGTCATGCTTTGGAGAAGGAAATGGCAACCCATTCCAGTGTTCTTGCCTGGAGAATCCCAGGGGCGTGGGAGTCTGGTGGGCTGATGTCTATAGAGTCGCACAGAGTTGGACATGACTCAAGTGACTTAGCAGCAGCAGCAGCAGCCAGTCATACTTTAAGAAACTAAAAGCCATTGACATGCAAACTATGGAGACCTGATAAGATCTGTGAGAACCCAAGTTCCTTCAAAGCAACCCATTATTATAAAGTCCCTGCAGGTGTATCAGAAGGCCAGATGAAGAGGGAAAACTATGGAATAAGTTCAGAAAAACTGTAACTTTAGTTCTGACTCTGCCTGTAATCGTATAACCTAAGGCAAGTTACTTCACCTGTTTTTCTGTAAAATTACAACTTGGAAGGGAAAAAACGGGGCTTGGTCACCTAGGAAATAAAAGTATCTGAGGCAGACATTGGCAGTACTCAACCACTGTTTAGGAGAGGACCTTCACCAAAGGGCATCCGGGAGATAGTCTCTAGACTTGTGATACATCAGCTTCCACTATCTCGGTGGTTCACAGCCTTGGCTGTACTTTAAAATCGCCCAGACAGTTTTTGAAGCTATACCTATGTTCAGGGTGAAACCAGAACAGTTAAACTCTCCAGGGCTTACAGCAGTGAGCACTGAATACTTGACTTGTGACATCATGTTCACCAAGCAATCTTTTCTGATTAATATTTGGCTACCTACAAATATTTAACAGGGAGGAAAATGTGCTGGTCAAAATGGCTTTGGATATTTTTGGCCGTGTGGCATTTATAAATCTCACTGTGAATTCATGAACTGGCCTTTTTTTTTTTTTCTCTGTATCCATCCTGTGAATGGAGTTAATGTCAACTTCTGAGAACAGGCCTGCTGTCATTGTGGGAACACTTCACATGTCTAAGCTGGCAAATCTGTGGCCAGAGGCTGGCTCTTCCTGGAGATCACAGGAAGCTGATGAATGCCAAACAGGCCCCTCGGGAGGTGGGGGCTGCTACCTGTTCCCACGAGAAAAGCGTGTGTGTCCGTGAATTGCTTCATGTGTGGGCAAAGCTAGTGAATGTGTGCTGCCCTTCCCATACCTTCGGGCACCGTTTCCCTTTTTATTCTTCTTTCTTATATAAATAACTAATCTTTTCTTTTAAAAAGAGAAGACCTGGACTATTTAATCTGTAAGATTGCCCTCCAGCAATCATCATCTGTGATTGGCTCTAGTATTTCTAAAGAGTATTCTCAACCACTCCTCTAAAGAATCTGATTTTCTGCAGAAGTTCCTAGTCATTTTATGATCCTCTTTGTAAATATTATATTTTTTAAAAAGGGCTTCCCTGGTAGCTCAGCGGGCAAAGCATCTGCCTGCAATGCAGGAGACCCTGCTTTGATTCCTGGGTTGGGAAGATCTGCTGGAGAAGGGATAGGCTACCCACTCCAGTATTCTTGGGCTTCCCTGGTGGCTCAGCTGGTAAAGAATCCACCTGCAATGAGGGAGACCTGAGTTAGACCCCTGGGTTGGGAAGATCCCATGGAGAAGGGAAAGGTTACCCACTCCAGTATTCTTGCCTGGAGAATTCCATGGACTGAGCAGTCCATGGCTTTACAAAGAGTCGAACATGACTGAGTGACTTTCACTTTTCATCTTTTTAAAAAGGAATACACTGCCTTGTTCTCAACCTGGGCACTCAGCATCCCGCCTGGTCACAACAGAACTCATTAAATGCAGTTAAATTAATTTTGCAAAGGCATAATTCACATAATTGCCAAGGATAGATATATATGTGGAAATTGTTTCTCAAGATAAAATTCAAACATCTCAGTATTATCAGAATTTGTCCTTGTCCTAGAGGGACAATAGCCTGAGCAGGTTTTCCCTTCTAGATGATAAAGCTATCTTTTTAGGAAAAAACTATGGTAAAATAGACACACCACACCTTTTAAGTCATTTTCAAGGATTCTGTTCAATGGCATTAAGCACATTCACACTGTTTTGCAGTCATCACCACCAAAGCTCTTCACATTTTTCACCTTCCTGAACAGAAACTTTACACCCAATAACTTCCCTTTCCCGTGTTTCCACAGCCCCTGGCAATCGTCATTCTACTTTCTGTCTTTATGAATTTCACTAATTTAGGTCCTCATATAAGAGGAATCATACACTATTTGCCCTTTTGTGACTGGCTTATTTCACTTCACATAATGTCCTTAAGTTTCATCCATGTTGCAGCATTTGTCAGAATTCCCTTCCTGTTTAGAGCCAAGTAATAAATATTCTTGTGTGTGTGTGTGTACATATCACATACTGTTTATTCATTCACCCATCAAAGGACATCTCAGTTGTTCCTACCCAATTTGGTCACTGTGAATAACGCTATATGAACATGGGTGTAAAAATTGTTTGCCTTCGTTCCTTTTGGATGCAGACTCAGAAGTAGAATTGCTGATCGTATGGTAATTATATATTTAATTTTTTCAGAAACTACTGTATGGTTTTCCACAGTGGCTGCATCATTTTACATCCCCACCAGCAAAGCACAGGGTTCCAATCTCTCCACTTGCTTGCCAACAATTGTTATTTCCTGTTTTCTGGTCATAGCCATTTAAATAGGTGTGAAGCACTACCTTCTATTGGTTTGATTTGTGTTTTCCCTCCTGGTTAATGATGTAGAGCATCTTTTCATATGCTTGTTGGCCATCTGGATATCTTCTTTGGAGAAATGTCTATTCAAGTCCTTTGCCCATTTTTAAATCAAGCTATTTCATTTTTTGCTATTAAGTTGTAGAAGTTCTTTGTATAGTCTGGATATCAATCCCTTATCAGATATATGATTTGTAAATGTGTTTTCCCATTCTTGTGAGCAAGTTTTTCACTCTGTTGATAGTGTTCTTTGAGGCACAGTTTTTAATTTTGATGAAATACAATTTATCTATTTTTTTCTTGTTGTTACCTGTGCTTGGTGTCATATTTAAGTAATTAATGCCAAATCCAATATTATGAAGATTTTTCCTTACATTTTCTTCTTAAAAGATAGATAATTGATCTTGGCCAGGTTTCTAGATAGTTCTTTAAGCGCAAGCTTTTATTTGATATTTATAACAATTGGTATCCATGACTGTTAGGTGGGGCTCATCCTGGACTCCAGACTTTACTCCTACCAGATACAAGATTACACAAGTTTTTCATGTCTGGATACCTTAGTGGTGTTGGTTCTCAGTTTTGGATGTTTTTGCTGTTAAGATGGCAAGCCTTTCAAAGATCCCTGATTAGTTTTGCAGAGGGAAGTATGCACTATTACTACCTTTTCATGTCCTGTATTTCACACACTCCCTTTAGCACAAGCTTGCCTGCCACACATCACAGAACATAATGTGAGTTACGAGTCCCCAGCTGAAAACTGGAGTGTGTAACTGCATCACGGTCCATTTCCAACCTGTAGATCCAATCTCCAAAGAGGCAACTGAAAAATGTCCCTATGGATTTCAATATAATATAGTGTTGATATTTTTTCCTCTTAGAGCTTACAGCAACTAAAGATTACATTGAAACTTTAAAGGAAGAGAGCAGTAAGAAATGGGCAGACAGTTCCCCAACAGGTTTCTGACAGGACTTGGACTTAATTATTTCACAGTGACAGTAATGTAATCGAAGGAGGGGAGAGGGAAATCATTAAGTACAGATTTGAAGACCTTGGGGATGATACTACATGTAGGTAGTTTTAAAACTGACTTATGCCTATCACTCCGTTCCTTGGCAACATTGTTACCTAGATTATAAGTAATACCAATGAAATGTTAATAAATACTGGAGTGCCAGCTCATCTGGCAAAAAGGTGTCAGTTTAGTTTGGGCTTATCTGCATAACGAAAACTGCAAAATGATTAACTCATATGACATCTTTTCTGTTCCTTCTGATTAAAAAAATTGTTTTATTATAGCACTAACTATATTTTAAGGAGTAAAAAATGATGGTTGGATTGATTAATTCTGAATACTGGATTTGTGACATAGCATATAGTGTTACAAAATGACAGCTACTTGTGTATGTATCTGTGTGAGTTACTTGAGTTGTGAACCCTTTTTTTCATTCATCTTTATATGGCAGGACCTGGCCTACAGTAAACACAAAATCAACTTACTTATTCAACAGGCTTTTTTTTTTTTTTGAGGCCCACTATATACCAGATGCTAATACGGAGATATTTATCCTGGAGAAGCTATGGTTAGTAAGAGTGACAAGCATCTATTATCAATCAACAATAAAAATACAGTTTCAGTCATAAATGTTAAAATAATGAGCTGGTGTTGATGAATATAAGCATTAGAATGTGCAGTGGCTAGTGCAGATTAGTTTACAATTCTTTGTGTTTGGAGATATGAGTGCCAGGTAGAAGTCAGATCTGTGTCTTCCCACTGGCAAACCAAGTTAGAAAGCTCACTGTGTCCTCTCCCTGAAAGAATTCCAGGAGGAAAGGCCCATGAACAGTTGGGCTTTGCAGTTTATGTGAAAGCCTTGCAGGCTGTGGGAAACGCTCAGGGAAGTCTCATCCTGACCTCTCAGATCTCCCCACAGTGGCTGAGGGATTGTGATGAGGTCTCCAGCTCCAGGAGTTTGCTTTGAAAAGTTTTGCTCTCTGCTCTCCTGCCAGCTTGCAAGCTGGAGATGTCTCCTGCTGAAAATAGAAGCAGGATAAAGAGATGGGAAAGCAGAAGGTAGAAAGGGGCTGAAGGGGAGTTACTCCTAAGGGACCCAAGATAGAAAGAGAGGGAGGAACTGAGAGCAGGAAGGAGGCACTCCCTTTGATTTGCGGTGTCCTTTCTCTGCTAGGAATTCCCATGCGCTGCTACTGATATCTCCTTTAATCATCCCCACGACATTGTGAAGGTATCCACTATTATTTCCAATTTCACACAGACAATCATTCATTCATTAAATATTCATCCTCCTCTCTGTGAGATAGTGAAGGACAGGAGAGACTGGTCTGCCGCAGTCCATGGAGTTGCAAACGACTCAGTGATCGAGCAACAACAATTTCTCTGTGAGGCCCTGTGGGCGGGAGGCCAGGAGACACTGTGTAGGTTCTATTAGGGGAAACCGAGGCCCGGGGAGGCAGGTATGGAGCTCAGGGCTGCTGCTTCGTAGCGAGTTTTTCACATCGGGCCAGGTTGGCACTGGAGTAGTCCACTGGTGTGATTGGACAGCCTCCTCAACCGGTTCAGGCTAGGGGGTCACCAGGATGGCGGAAGTGGCAGGGTACTGACTTCACTCCCATCTACCAGGCTGTGCTGCTGGCTAGGGGCAGGCCCAGGCGCCATGCAGGGAAGAATTTCTCTCCTACTTGTGAAATTACTCTGATTGAAGCCAGGGAGATTTACAACCTACTGAGATCTGGAGCTTGAATATCCAAGGAGGGGCATATGAATAAGAACGGAAGTCCAACAGATTCTGTGAAATTTTATGATTTCATTTTCATTTCAAAGCTTTGAGAAGGGTTGGGTGGAGGAGAGGGCAGCAGTCCTCGGGAAGGCCCCTCCCCCGCTATCCAGCCGCAGGAAGTGAGCCCCGGGGGCGGGGGAGGGGGCTGGACCCAGAGAGAGGGGTGGGAGAGGTGTGACCCCCCGGGTTTTCTTTTGGAATCTGAATTGAAAAGACAAAACAAAATTGAACCCAACAGTTCTCGCCACTGTTGTTCCTAGAGTATTTGGCCATTGCTCTCCAGTTGGGATCAAAATACTGTACTTTTGAGTATTATACACTTAAGCTTTTTTTTTTTTTTTTAATAGTCGCTAAATCCTGTCTGACTCTTTGCAACCCCGTGAACTACAGCACGCGAGGCTTCCCTGTCCTTCACTCCCTTCTGGAGTTTGCTCAAACTTCTGTCCATTGAGTCAGTGATGCCATTCAACCATCTCATCCTCTATCGTCCCTCCTCCTCTTGCCCTCAATCTTTCCCAGCATCAGGGTCTTTACAGTGAGTTGGCACTGTACTTGTATTAAAAATGAGTAGGCAGAGGCATAGGTAGAGAGGGTGGTAAAAAGGAATTAATAAAGAGCTGTGGGTGAATATGATAGGGGTTGAGTCTGGGCTCCAAGATGAGATAGATCCAATTCTGATACTTCTATAAAAGTTAGAACCTGTTTCCCATCGTAATGGGAATAATAATTCCCACCACAGAGGGTGTTTCATATATTTAAATGTCTCTCTTTTGCTTGCCATTCTCTAAAACAAATTAGACCATGCCACTCATGCTTAAAGCTCTCAAACATTCCCTCATTATACTTGGGATTAAAAAAAAATGTTAAAAAGCTTAACAAGCCCTGACACCAATACAAATCACATGGATTCTCAGCAGTCTACCCATCACATGCTGCTTTTCTTTTCATAAAATTATCATTACTTGTGGATTATACAGGTGTTCTCTTAGTTATTGTTTGCCTCTCCTATGGAAGTACAGTCTCTCAGAGAACAGGGATTGCTGCTAATTTTGTTCTTTAATCCACCATATAATCACATGATACCTGGAACTTAAGTTCAAGAAATATGTTTTGAACAACTTAATGAATGGATGAATGAAATGTGTCTGATACACAGTAAGCTGTCAATAAATGGCAGCATTTTCTATCCCTATTGTTAGTGGTAATGAGAAGTGGGGAAGGTGGACCTCCTATACATGAAACAGCTGGAGTGTTAAGCAGCTTTACTGTTCAAAAGTGCTTTTGCAAGCAGTGTCTCATCGTCATCCTCACACCAATCTTAACAGGGAGGCAGGCCAGGTGTCCTAATCCACATTTACCAACAAGGAAACTGAACTATAGAAAAAAATGTTCAGCTTCCAAGTCCCATAGCCAGCTAAGCAAGATCAAAGTGCTGATGCTCAAATGTTCCTGTTTATGTGGCCAGAAGGAACCCCAGAGCCACCTTCAGCACAATGCCAGGCAGAGCAATCACCCATCTCTGGGCCTTCCTTCTGATCTGGGGGAGAAGAGAGGTGTGGCCTTCAAGGTGACAGGGGATATTTAAGACTTAAGGAACTATCCTTCTAGCCACCTTCTCTGTAAAAATGTTTAAAAAAAAAAAAAACCCAAACACAGTAAAGCAGAAATGCCAAATGCTGCCTGACAGTGTTCAAACTCCAGAGCCTCTGCCTAGAGACAGCTCAGAAGGACACACAGACACTTACATTGTCAACAGAGGCAGCAGGTGAGCAGAGGTGGATGAAGACTTCCTGAAGTGGGATTGGAGTTGTGAAGCAAAGCCCTCTGCCCTGAGCCCCCAGATCCTCCCAGTCCATTGTCTGGGACCCTTTACAGTCCCCCTCCTCTTGAAGGCACCATCATTCGGTGGTTGTGTTACTGTTCTATGGCTGCTATAGCAAATCACCACAAACCTGGAGGCCTAAAATAACACATTTGTTCCTGCTCGATTCTGGAGGGAAGAGGTCCATAATCTGTTGAGATCAAAGTGTTGGCAGGGCTGTGCTCCCTCTTGGAGGCTCTAAGAGAAAAATCTCTTCCTTGCCTCTTCTAGGTTCCAAGGGCTACATTCCTTGGGCTGTAGCCACATCACCCCAATTTCTGCCTCTGTGATCATAGTAACTTCTTTTCTGCAGTCAAATCTCCCTCTGACTCTCTCTTATAAAGACACTTGACTCTGTTTAGAACCCACCTAGATAATCCAGTGTAGTCTTCTCCTCTCAAGATCCTTAACTTAATCACAGCTACAAAGTTCCTTTTTCCATATAAGGTCATATTCATAGGTTCTAGAAGTTAGGATTTTTTGATCTTTGGGGAGAATTTTAGGTTAAAACAATACATTGGAAATCACTTTCTTAGCTAGGTTCCTCATTTGACAAGTGAAAAAACTGATGCCCAGAGAGGAGAAAGTCCAAAGTCACAGGACAGGTCCAGAAAATGCTGTATTTAAGAAGTTGGGCCTTGGTATCTATCTATCTAATGGAATATTACTCAGCCATAAAAAAGAATAAAATACTGCCATTTGCAGCAACATGGATGGAACTAGGTAAGATCACACTAAATGAAGTTAGTCAGAGAAAGACAAATTTTCTATGATATTACTTATATGTGGAATCTAAAAAAACAATACAATGAATCTCTACAGAAAACAAACTCACAGACATAGAAAGCAAACTTATGGTTACCAAAGGGGAAAGAGGGTAGGGGAAGGCTGAATTAGAAGTACGGGATTAACAGATACAAACTACTGTACATAAAATAAATACTCAATAAGGATTTTCTGTATAACACAGAAAACAACATTCAATATTTTATAATAACATAATGTAAAATATTGGAAAATAATATATATATATACACATACATAACTGAATCATTTTGGTGTACACCTGAAACTAAGTATTATAAATCAGCTATACTTTAACTTTTTAATTAAATAAAAAGAAGGTGGGCTTTTCTCTATACCATACAATTGTGATTCTAGAAAAGCCATTTTAAAAGGAGGATTGGGAATAGCCTGATGTATACATCATATTATCCATTCATTTTGAAATTCTGTTTTATTTTTGAAGAGAGGTTGGACATTCCACTACTTACCCAGCATGCTCTCTGAAAATTTCCAAAGACAGGAAGATGTGTTAACCTATTTTTTCCCTGTAGTGGGTAATTAGTCTGGGCTCTTGAAATCCTATACAATGGCCTACTTTGGAGAAGCAGCTAAAAGCAGCTCTACCTCAAACCTATTCCCTGATTTTCACAGTGTGAGTACATGTGTGTGGGCACCCACACAAATATGGAGGAAATGACGAGTCACATAGAAAGTCACTGCTGTGTGTGCAGACAGAGCCCACCAGCTGGGAGGCAGCCAAGACGGAGGAAACGCAGAGCACCTGCAAGGCACCCCTCCCAGTGTAATCACAGCTACATGTATATGCACAGCTCACAGGCCACACCAGAAACCCACTCCCTACACGCAGGCTTGGCAGGAATTCCCAGTTCTGTGGAAGAAAAGGCCCTGAAATGTCTGTCCTGTCTTTATCATCGTCCATGTCACCACAGCCGTCCCTGTCCTAGATCTCACCCCCAGCTGCACCCTCCCCATAAGAGCCGTAAAACCAACCAGACAGGAAGCCCTGCCTCTCCTCTTTCCTCAGGCATTTTGCCCAAGACCTCCTCCTCCTCTTTTATTTACCAGCCTGTCATCCTCATTTTTCTTGATTTTATATCCAGCCTCTTGATACCTGATTTTCGTCCTTTCTTGGCTTATGTCTTAGTTTGAGTTTTTCCAGAAGGAGAGTTAAGCCTGTAGTTTAGGTGAGAGATGCAGGTGTCTTTGGTAGGAAGGGAAGACAGACAGCAAAGTGTGCCTGCTGAAGTTACACAATAAGGTAACTGGATCATTGTCCTGCAGGGTTGCTCTGGGAAACAGTGCAAACCACATACCTCCCCAAGGAGAGAGGGAGCTGCAGTATTTATACACCAGTTCCAGATAGTCTTAGGTGAGGGCTATTTCTGGGGGCTGAGAATTTCCCAGAGCTCTTGTCTGCCTTTCACAGGCACATTGCAGCTTTACATGATGCTGGGAAACGAAGCCCTCAGGCACAGGGATGCAGATGCTGGCAGTTGGAAGGTGCAGGGTTTGGGAGATCTGGATGGGCACTGATAGTGTCTGCCACAGGTTGCCAGGTTTGGCTCCTTCCTCAGCTTTCTATTCCAGACTCAAGACAGTCCCATCACACAGCTTCTTTGATATTTTAGAACTTGGAAATGAAGAGGCAGAGTGAGTGTTAGTTCTCTGCTTCTGAGGAGCACTATCTCCTAATGTTTGAATAAACCCAGGCTGCTATGGGAAAAAGGAGGCCAGCACACTAAGAGAAATAAACCCGAGCGGAGGAGAGTCTTCTGTTGGGTTCTAACCCACGATTCCAGTTGCCTTGAGATCCAGCTAAGTCCCCCTCTCTGAGCCTTTCAGGAATTCGCCTCTTCTGCTTAAGCTATTAGAGTTGGGTTTTTTCCAAACTCAGATAAATTCTGACTAATGTACTCCTGAATGGTTGTGAATTGCTCTCCCCTGCCACTATCCACAAATAATAACAAAATGGTGATAATAATAAATATTGTACTGCTACTATGTGTCAGATATTTTCTAGACACTTGGGTATAAAGGGGGAAGTGATTATTTTTTTCTTATGAACAGAATTTGCCTGCCCATGATCCTAGATTATCTTTCTTGGTTTTCTTTATCTTCTCTAATAGCCCTTCTTTGAGCACCCATACTCGCTGGACTATGTGTTCCGTATGCCCCGTTCCTACCCAGCCCTTGATGGGGGCTCTGTCTTTAAGATATATTTCTTTTCTCAGCCAGTGTGAAATAACTGGTGCCCTCCCACTACATTTCTCTATTAAAAAAATAATTTCCATGGTACTTCTGAAATTTAATTTCTTTTAGCAAAGAGAATAGACATCCATTTTAAAAAAAAGTTGAAAAAATGTCATGTGTGGTAGTCAGGAGCCTTTCAGTTTCAAAAGGAGGATTTATTGACTCCTATAGGAAAATTATTAAGAGTAGTCAGCCTCAGGTATAGCTAGATCTAGGATTTTAAGCAATGCCATTAATACTTAGTGCTGGCGTGTCTCTCTGTTTTCCTTGGTGCTAGCCTCATTCTTCAAGTGAGCATTAGCCAGAGGATAACCTCTTTCTTCATGCCCGGCAGTTTTAGGATGACATCCTATAGGCAAAATCCTAATGCTAATGCTTATTAGCTTTCATTGGCCAGGTCTTGTACCAGCTCCTTGACTTATCACTGTGGCCAAAAGCATGTGGTCCTCTTATTGATCATGCCTGGGTAATGTGACCATATTTGAATTCACAGGGAAGAGTTAGTTTTCCATGACCCACGTAGCCTGGCTTTGAGAAGTGAGTCTCTAATGGAAAACAGGAAAACTCTTTCCAGAGAAGTGGAATGGATGCAGGGCCCACAGAAATATTATACTGTGCAAATACCTAGCTGAGAGAACACTTTCGTACATGTGATTTTCAGGCACATTTTCTGCCAGTCAATAACGAACTGTAACGTTTAACCACAAATCCATAAGTTCTCCGTTTTTCTGGAGAAAAAGTATAAAGAGAGCAAAAAGATAGAAGGACCTGAAGTATGGTGAGAGTTTCCTGGTGTTAAGGAGAAAGAAGCATTTATAAAAGGGTGGCAAGGATGCTCAGATGTAATTCAAAGACAGAAGGATTATGTCTTAGCTGGTTCTATTTTCCTTCAACTTGGTAGGTGATATGAGTGGTACTCAAAATATCTTGCATGTGTATGTGTATCTGCTGGCTTTGTATAAAGGAGCTTTTCCTCTTGGCCCTTTTAATTGGAAGACTGCTCTCAAACACATTTGGCAAGATTCCATGGGATGAACAAGTTAAGTCAGGGAGAGAGGGGGAACTTGGAGAGGCACTCTGCTCTTAGCATCAGGAGACCTGAGTAGCTTTGGATAGCCATTATCATTCTGCATTTTCCAGAGTTTGAAATTTTCATTATAGATTCTTGCTACTTGCCCAGAAGCACTATTGTATTAACTTTCTGTTTAATAATTCAGTTTGATCAAAGTATGGATTGTTTGTGGGAGGGAGACTAGCTGAGACTTCAAGCAACTCAAGATTCATTAAATCCTGGAGCAGGTCACTATGCAGATGTCAGGAGAAATTGTCTGCCTGAGATCAGAAGACTTACCGTCCACAAAATAATGGCTAGCATTTACTGAGGCCTTACTAAGAGCTTACTAAATGAATATTAACTCATGTAATCCTCATGACAATTCTGCATGCTGGATTCTATTAGCACCACTATTTTACAAATAACAAAACTAAGAATCCACAAATAAACAACTTTCCTAGGCTTGCGGAATGAGTAAAGTGGCAGAGTCGGGATTAGAACTCAACCTGTCTGCCTCCAAAGTCCACAATTCTGTCCTCCAGAATCAGCCTTGGCAGACTTTACCTTTGGAAGGCATATGCAGCATATCTAGTTCTACCTCTCATGAGCACAGGTACTTCTGATGGAGAAACCGCCATCCAACCTTACTACTTGAATCCCTCCAGTGATGGGGTACTCATTACTTGTCAAGGGTGCCATTTAGATTGTTGATTAGCTATAATGATTTTTTAAAATTTATTTTTAATTGAAGGATAATTACTTTATAACATTGTGTTGGCTTCTGCCATGCATCAACATGAATCAGCTTTAGAGATGCATATGTCCCCTCTGTCTTGAACCTCCTTCCCACCTCCCACCCCATCCCACCCCTCTTGGTTGTCACAGAGCACTGAGTTTGGGTTCTCTGCATCATACAGCAAATTCCCACTGGCTATCTATTTTACACATGGTAATTATATATTTCAATGCTGCTCTCTCAATTCGTCGCACCATCTCCTTTCTCTACTGTGTCCACAAGTCTGTTCTGTCTGTGTTTCCTATGCTGTGCTATAACGATTAAGTTGCTTTTTCTTTCCCCTAAACTAAACTCCAACTACCCTCACTGTAGCTCTCATTCTTGATATGAGTGAGGATTGCCCTGTACCAAACAAGTATTATGGGCCTGGTTCTGAGCTAAGCATTCTCTTAAGCATACTCTCAACTACAAGTACAGGAGGAGACTCAGAGAAACTTGCCCAGCATCACGCAGATTAGAATCCTAGTCTGACTCCAAAATTATCCCCAAGGAAACAAATGTCTGCCAGGAGCAGAATCTTTGCCTTTGAAGTATTTTATTTGGTTACAATTCAGCTTTACTTACTGAGCCATAGTCTTGGTTTGGGGGCTTGGGGTGGGGGATACCAGGCTTTGAGGACTCACGCACAGATGTATGTGAGACAGAATGAGTACTTCCCAGGAATTCCCCATCTAAAAAATCACATAGATGAATATGTCTGTGGTCTGAGGCCCAGCTAGGATCTAACTTCACAGAGAGGATGCCTTCAGCTGGGGTCAGATGGAGCAGCTGAGAGAACCCTGTCTACTGACCGTCTCCTCTATGGATATACCATGGGCTGACCACAGGTATCTCCAAAGTGTTTTCTTCTGTTTCCTCCAAAGCCTTTTTTATCAGAATGCTTGTGCTCTGGGAGGAGGAGCTCTCCATGAAGATCTGCTTCTGGCCTCAGTGCTGAAGGGTGGGAAAAGACCTGAATGGACAAGCTGAAGCAAGCACTGGGAGGGGCCAGTGCTGACTGCCTGGGGCATGGCAGAAAGCTGCCAGCAGCTAACATTTGAAGATAGTTATCGCTACTTTTCTATAATCCAGTACTGTGTTCTCCAAACCAAAAGCCACTGCAAGCTTCCTGATGCCCTTAAGCAGGGTTAGTCACTTAGCATTCTGTACACACCCTGCTCTCTGGCTCACTTCAGCACATTGTATTATAATTGTGCTTACATTCCGTTCTCCTTCTCTAGAATGCCAGCTCCCAAGACTAGTCCTACCTAAAAATCTCTGCCCCACGTTGGAACATCACCCGAAAAGTGCTTGGCCAGGTACTTATCACACCACACATTTCACTTATTTTTTTATCCATTGTCTTTCTCTCCTCCAATTGAAATACAAGATCTTTGAGTACAGGCACTTTATCTGTTTCACACAGAAATGTGTCCTCAGCACCTAGGACAGTACCCAGTAAAGTGTCGATTCTTGGTATTTGATAGGTGAATGACCTTCCCTGACTGAGAGTGGAGGGGAACAGGGTGGGGGTGGGGCAAGAATCAGAAAAGGGCTTGGTTCACCCAGGTACCAGATGCTGGTTAGGTTCTGCTGCTGCTACTGCTGCTAAGTCGCTTCAGTCGTGTCCGACTCTGTGCGACCCCAGAGACGGCAGCCCACCAGGCTCCGCCGTCCCTGGGATTCTCCAGGCAAGAACACTGGAGTGGGTTGCCATTTCCTTCTCTAGTGTATGAAAGTGAAAAGTGAAAGTGAAGTCGCTCAGTCGTGTCCGACTCTTCGCACCCCATGGACTGCAGCCTACCAGGCTCCTCCGTCCATGGGATTCTTCAGGCAAGAGTACTGGAGTGGGTTGCCATTGCCTTCTCCAGGTTAGGTTCTAGTATCCTTTATTACTAGTAACCTTTATTGGGTTAGAATGTGAGTCATCTTCCTTCTTATTGTCATTTTAAAGGTATCTGTTTAACAGTGTTTGAAACAATAACCTACTAGTTTGATGAAACAATGAATTAGAAAATAGACCATAAGTACAATGCTGAACGGAGAAGGCAATGGCACCCCACTCCAGTACTCTTGCCTGGAAAATCCCACGGACGGAGGAGCCTGGTAGGCTGCAGTCCATGGGATCGCTAAGAGTCAGACACGACTGAACGATTTCACTTTCACTTTTCACTTTCATGCACTAGAGAAGGAAATGGCAACCCACTCCAGTGTTCTTGCCTGGAGAATCCCAGGGACAGTGGAGCCTGAGGGGCTGCCGTCTATGGGGTCACACAGAGTCGGACACGACTGAAGCGACTTAGCAGCAGCAGCAGCACAATGCTGAAAAATTTTAAATACTGCCCATTAAGAAAACCCACATCACTGTATATGTTAACAGGACGTTAAATGAGACTGCTTCTGTTTTCTTGAGAGTTGGAAAACCAGAAGGCAAAGAACACCTATATATCCTAAAGAAGCGCTAGAAAGTTGTGCCTGACATGCTAAAGAGGTTTCTCCTAGAACTAGTTTATACCCCAGGCTGTAGGAAGGGTGATTTTGGAGAAAATTGTGGACATGCTAATTTTCTTCTTTCCCTTTACTTTGTGCCATGTGAAGAGAGGTTTGTGAGAATCATTCGGACAGGTTGACATATGTTCCCTGGAATTTTGAGGACCCAGTGACTCTCAAGGGAGAAATCTAAATGCTATTGCATGTGATTGAGTAAAATGCAGAAAGGGCTGTCCTTATTGCCTATGGCCAGTCAAGTGGACCAGATAAAGGCCTCATGGAAGGCCAGCTGGGGATCATCTTAAATTGGACCTTTCCCAAAGAAACTACCTGAAGTGATGACATGACTGGCACAGGGAGGTGGACTACCCTATGACCAGCTGGAAGAGGCGATGCCTGTCCCAGGAGAAATTTAGGAAGGAGGTCCACTTGCAATCCCACTCCTGGGCATATATCTGGAGAAAAACATGATCTGAAAGGATACATGCACCCCAATGTTCATTGAGCACTGTTTACAACAGCCAAGATGTGGAAGCAACCTAAATGTCCATTGACAGAGGAATGGATAAAGAATGTGTGCATATATACAGTGGAATATTATTTAGGCATTAAAAAGAATGAAATAATGCCATTGGCAGCAAGATGACTGGAACTAGAGAGTGTCATACTGAGTGAAATAAGTCAGACAGAGAAGGGGAAATATTGTATGGCATCCCTTATATGTGGAATCTAAACAGAAATAATATAAATGAACTTACTTGCAAAACAGAAATAGACTCACAGTCTTAGAAAATGAACTTTTGGTTGCTGGGGGGAGGCATAGTTAGGGACTTTGGGAAGGTCATGTACTATTGCTATACGTAAAATGGATAACCAACAAGGACCTATTGTATGGCATATGGAACTCTGTTCAATGTTATGTGCCAGCCAGGATGAGAGCAGGGTTTAGGGGAGAATTGGATACATGTGTATGGCTGATTCCCTTCACTCTCCACCTGAAACTACCACAACATTGTTAATTGGTTGTATCCCAAGACAAAACAAAAAGTTTAAAGTTTTGAAATAGAAAAGAAAGAAAAGGAGGTTTAGCAAGGAATCTCCAAGGGACCTGTTAAAGTGCCCACAGGAGAAGAAGCCAGCAATTGTGCCTCTGGTGGATAAAGAGAGTCCAAAGCTAGGGCACAACTGTATTAGTAAAGTAAGACTCTTCTTATCCTTAACTTCTTTCTTCCTTCTTTCTGAGCCTTGGGGAGCCCGAAGCAGCCACCAAGTGGAGGGGGAGGAAGTAGAGTGAGGGGAGAAGGAAGCAGCAGCTTTGCCCCCATCTCCTGAGCCAATACTTTAAAGTTCTGTGCCAATCATTCTGCTGTGACTTCCCTTAGTGGCCAGAATTCGGAGCCGGAAGGGGCCTTCCACTTATGTGAATGCTTGTTAAGCACTACTCAACCTAGGAGGTCTTCAGTTGCAAGCAAGATGAAATCTAACTCAAGCCAATTTAACATTACATGGTACTTACAGGCCCACACAATTGAAAAACTTATATGGAGGACCACTCAGTGGTAAAAAAACCCACCTGCCATTGTAGGAGACATAAGAACCATGGGTTCCATCGCTGGGTCAGGAAGATTCCCTGGAGAAGAAAATGGCAACCCACTCCAGTATTCTTGCCTGGAGAATCCCCATAGACAGAGGAAGCTAGAGGGCTATGGTCTATAGGGTCGCAAAGAGTAGGACATGACTGAAGTGACTTAGCACACGAAGGCTACTAGGTATGGTTTGTTCAGAGCTTTGGTTTCAGTTCACTGTATCTTCCTCAGCTCTGGACTGGTCTTCATCCTCAAGCTTCCCTCATGGTATGAAGATGGCTGCAGGCATCTCCTGGAGCAATGTGTCTCCTTATCCACAGCCTGGGGAGAGATATACTTTTACGAATAATCAAAGACAAACCCAAGCTTCTCTCTGTTTGGAACAAGTTAGGCCCCATGTCTATTCCTGAACAAGAGTAGCTCCAAGGACCATGAGATGACTCTGGTGGCTTGGACCACTGGAGCTGGATGGGGTTAAATCCTTCCAAATAGCATGGCTGCAACACCTTGGGGGTATGTGTGGAATGGATGCTGTGGAGGCAAACACCTGTTCAGTATAGTGGGGTATTGAACTCAATCCTTCCTAGTGGCAGGTCCCTTCTGATCTAGCAGTAACAAGGGAAAATCCTCAGGGTCAAGTTGTGAAATCCCTTGTCAAGCTGGAGGTACCTGTTGAGAAAGACCAAGTGTACTTCCCAATGGTTTGCTCTTAAGAACATACAAACCTCATGAATTCATAAGAAAAGACTACCTCCTCCCAGACTATGCAAGGAGTCAGGCAGTTTTTCCCCTAAAGCTTGCAGGGTTACAAAAGAGGAGGCTCACTGAAGTCTAAAGGGTCTCATACAGTTACCACATCATCTAAAGGATTTCTTATGGCTAATGCTAGCCTGGAACTGCTGACCACAGGGCATGTATCCTTGGGTCCTGGGACTCGGTCACCCCAATGCTAAGGTGGCAGCAGGGAAAATTCCAGCTTGAACTCATTTCCTGAAATTTCCTTTGGCACACAATAGAGAAAAAGAGAGTCATCTTTTCAACTTGGGGCAATAATCCATCTCATATAATTACATTAAGATGGCTTCTCAAACGCTCTGTTCCCACCATCTCTTTGAAATGCATTACAGATATGAGACTAGAAGAAAGCTGAGTGCTGTCTGCAAAGAGCTTGTAAAAAGTTTCCGTTGTTATAAATGCAGAAAGGAAATATGCTAGACATTAGCTTTATGTCACAGTCCAGCTCTTCTAAGAATGGTCTCCTTATAAAGAACTCTCACTCATCACAGACCACACTTTTATACTCTTCCCTTCTCTGAGAAATTTCTGCTGAAGTCAATAATCGTATCTTAGGTTGATGACTTTCCCTGGAAAACTTTCCTGCTCAGGATTCATTCTTGATGTTACTAAAGTGGCCATGCATCTAAGTTTCTCTAGGACAGGTTATCCACGTTCTAGTTTAGCATTTATCTCAGACAAAAACATCCTGATTTTGACAACAAATTTTGTGGTCATTCTAGTGGTTATCCACTTGGTTTATGCTGCAAAGCATACTGGGAGATGGAGAAAAAGATGGAAACAGATGGGGCCAACCATAATATATCACTGCAATTTCTAGTATTTACTATGTGTCAGGTCCTGTATTAAGTGCTTCATGAGTTTATATCCCATTTAATCCTCATAACGACCCTTCAAAGGCAGCAGTACTACTATGCTTATATGAAAAAACAGAAGTAAAATTAAACAAATGGCTCCAGCAACTTGGCCTGGTTATTAAATGGAAGCAATGGAATTCAAACTCAGACTCCAGAACTAGAGATTTTAATTACTATATAACATTGATGCTGAGGTTAACAACCAGAAAGCATAGCAGTCCTTCTGCTAGACACAGTCTAGGGTCCAAATGACGGTGCACACCAATGCTGGGATCAGTTATCTGTATCACTGAAGACGCTTTTATCTTTGGGCAGCAGAAAAATCCAACTCAAAATGGTTTAAGCTGTATTAGCTCACAAAGGAGAAGCCCTGAGGCAGGGAGGCTTCAAGCTGGGTGGGTGAGAGTTTCGGTGGCCTTGGTGAGGACCCAGTGGACTCTTATGTCCACAGCATTTGGCTTCACCACAGGCTGGGGTCCCTCTTCGTTGTACGGTTGCTGCACTAGCAGTCAAGGGTACACGCTTCCTTGTTTTCACCCAGTAGGAAAGAGAGGGTGGCTTCCTGTGATGTTTAAGATGGAAAAAATATTTTTCCCAAAACACCCAGTTAGTATCTCATTGCTCAAAATGGCTTAGACCTGCACCTCCTTAGACCAGTCACTGGCAAGGAGGTTACTCTTACACGTTTAGAATGGAGTGGAATGGCCTTAGGGGCCTCAATTGCAGTGTCTACTAACACAACCAAGGCAGAACTGGGAACCCAGAGGCGGGAAATTCTGGGCAGTATTAACCTTTGGAGCCCTGGTTCTGGAGTTAATGATATGGGCTTAACACCCCATTTTTTCACTTTCCAGCAAAAACTTGAGCAATTTTCTTCACCTGTCTAAACTTCGATTTTCTCCACTGTAAAAAGAGGATCAATAATAGTATCTGCTACATTGGATTGCTCTGAGGATTACATTAAACTATTTAAAATAGGTAAGAGCAGGGAGCTCAATGCTTGATCCATAGTAGGCTTTTATGAAACATAAATTCCATCCCCCTTTATGGTAGACTAGTATAAAAGACCATCTCAACCCCTACCACACCCCAGACTCTATAGGGTATATGTATATAGTACAATTTTTATATAACACTGATATTTCTGCCTTTTATTTAGATCTGTTTTTTCTGTTGAGAATCTTGGTAACCCCACTTCCTGTGGATATATGAGGAGACATATTGTATATTAGTCTTAAGAGCTGGTTTAAGACTAAATATTAAAAAAAAACGAAGATCATGGCATCCAGCCCCATTACTGCATGGCAAATAGAAGGGGAAAAGATGGAAGTAGTGACAGATTTCCTCTTCTTGGGCTCCAAAGTCACTGCAGACAGTGACTGCAGTCATGAAATCAGATGATTGCTTCTTGGCAAGAAAACAATGACAAACTAGACAGGGTGTTGAAAAGCAGAGACATTACTCTGCCAACAAAGATCCATATATTCAAGCCTATGGCCTTCCCAGTGGTCACGTATGGTTGTAAGAGCTGAACCATAAAGAAGACAGAATGTCAAAGAATTGATGCCTTTGAACTATGGTGCTGGAGAAGACTCCTGAAAGTCCCTTGGACAGCAAGGAGATCAAGCCAGTCAATCTTAAAGGAGATCAACCTTGAATATTCACTGGAAGAACTGATGCTAAGCTGAAGCTCCAGTAATTTGGTCATTTGACGTGAACAGATGACTCATTGGAAAAGTCCCTGATACTGGGAAAGATTGAGGGCAGAAAGAGAAGAGAGGATCAGAGGATGAGCTGGCTGGATGGCATCACTGACGCAATGAGTATGAACCTGGGCAGACTCTGGGAGATGGTGAGGGACAGGGAGGCCTGACATGCTACAGTCCATGGGGTCACAAAGAGTTGGACACTACTGAGTGATTGAAAAACAATAACATCAATATCCTATATAATCTTAGGGTACAGACAGAGTGTGTCCAAGTCTTTGCCACCCAATGGACTGTAGCCTGCTAGGCTTCTCTGTCCATGGAATTTTCCAGGCAAGAATCCTGGAGTGAGGATCCAGGATCCTCCAGGGCATTTTCTGCATCTAGGGCTCAAACTTGCATCTCTTGCATTTCCTGCATTGGCAGGCAGATTCTTTACCACTAGCGCCACCTGGAAAGTCCCAAGAGACAAAACATGGCACAAGAAATCAGAACAAAGAAGCCAGGGCTTAAAGCAATTAGGAAGATAAGAAATGAGAGTAGTTGATTCTCTTTGGTTCTTATTCTCCAGGATCTGGATGTCAAAGAGTTTAGAAGTGGTGAGGGAGACAGGTGGTTTCTGCTCCAAGGAGCATTCTGAGAGCTGAGCAGCTGTGTTGTAGGGGACCTTAAGTATGATGAATAGACCATGTGTTTTAAGCCAGGCTATAAGGCTGGCTATATGCCAGTCTCTGTTTTGATTTCTCTTTTATTCTTACCAATCACAAGGAAAAGTGGGCTTGAATGTGCCAGTCTTTGCTAGTGAGACTTATGGGACAACTCCTACCTGGGCCCACATTTGAGCTGCAGTATCAAAGGAGCAACAGTACCCAATGTAGTCAATGTGGTGATGGCAGTGGTATTTAATAGAAAAATCTCAGAAGGAAAGAAGATTTTCCAACAGTGGGTAGTCTCCTCTACCTTTATGGAGAGTCTTCTTACATCACCAATCTTGGAGACACCAAGATATTAATAAGGAATCAGAAGTGAAGTGAAAGTCACTCAGTTGTGTCCAACTCCTTGCAACCCCATGGACTATACAGTTCATGGAACTCTGTAGACCAGAATACTGAAGTGGGTATTTTTCCCTTCTCCAGGGGATCTTCCCAACCCAGGGATTGAACACCCAGGTGTCCCACATTGCAGGCAGATTCTTTACCAGCTGAGCCACAAGGGAAGCCCAAGAACACTGGAGTGGGTTACCTAATCCCTTCTCCAGCAGATCTTCCTGACCCAGGGATAAAATTGGAGTCTCCTGCACTACAGGCAGATTCTTTACCAACTGAGCTATCAGAGAAGCCCAGTGAAAGTTGCTCAATTATGTCTGACTCTTTGTGACGCCATGGACTGTATAGTCCATGGAATTCTCCAGGCCAGAACTAGAGTGGGTAGCCTTTCCCTTCTCCAGGGGATCTTCCCAACCCAGGGATCGAACCCAGGTCTCCCACATTGCAGGCAGATTCTTTACCAGCTGAGCCACAAGGGAAGAATATAAGAATCAGAGGGGTCTCTTATTTGTGATTAACAGTCTCTTTGTTAGAGCAGGCCCATGGCTGGAGAGTTCAGTATCCAGCAGGACATGAGCCAGAGAGCAGAGCTTGAGAAAATGGGCTAACGGTCAGTTTAGGACTCTAGTTCTAGGGGGCAGATGGTACACAAGCCACAAACCAGAGGGGAGAGGCACAGATCATTGGAAGTGGCAGATAGGATGAGGGGAAGGCTTCAACGCAACAGCTTCATTCAGAACATTCTAGAAAACCATTTGCCAATTCCAGACTCTACCTTCTAGTGAGAACAGGCTGATGGCTCCCCTCCACAGTCAGTGAAAGCTACATGAGTTTCCTCCCTCCAACTCCTCCTTCTTAGTGTACTGAGAAGCTACATTTCAAAGGTGATATGGGGCATTAGTTTTCTGAGACATGGAGCCTCTGAGAACTATGAAGATATCTCTGGGATTGAGAATAGAGGGGGATAAAGTTGGGAAGACAAACAAATAGGCAGATTTCAGGGATTCATCACCTTGACCCCAGGAAGTTCCACTTTCCGCTGTTTTGATGAGTGCCTTGAAGAGATTCTGGCACAAAATAGGTACTCAGTAAATCAGTGAATTCATGTTTCAGATATTGCAGCTCTCTGTAGATTTTCATTTGATGAAAGGATTCCACCAACAAAACTGTAAGCATGAAAGTTACTGCTTTAGAATATTTTTAGAAGATGCCTGTCCCATATAAGAAGGAATAAAGACTTGTTTGCAGGGATGGCTCTCCACTTAGGCTCAAAAGCCAACTTGGTTTTGAGTTTTAAAAGAAGTCATCAGATACACAGATGGTCAATAGGCACATGAAAAGATGCTCAACATCACTAATTATTAGAGAAATGTAAATCAGAGCTACAGTGAGGTACCACCTCACATCAGTCAGATGGCTATCATCTACAAATAACAAATGTCTGAGAGGGTGTGGAGAAAGGGAACCTTCCTATACTGTTGGTGGGAATGTAAATTGATGCAATCACTATGGAAAACAGTATGGTGTTTCCACAAGAAACTGAAAATAGAGTTGCCATATGATTCAGCAATCCTACTCCTGGGCATATTTACAGAGAAATCTCTAATATGAAAAGATACATGCATCCCAATATTCATAGCTTTACTAGTTACAATAGGCAAGACATGGAAGCAACCTAAATGTCCATCAACAGATGAATGGATAAAGAAGATGTGGTATATATATACAAGGGAATACTACTGAACCATCCAAAGAACTAAATAATGCCGTCTGCAACAATGTGAATGGATATAAAGCTTATAATACTAAGTGAAGCAAGTTAGAGAAAGACAAATACTATTAATATGAAAAAAATTAAAAAGTGAAAATGTTAGTTGCTCAGTCATGTCCAACTGTTTGCAACCCCATGGACTAGCCTACCAGGCTCCTCTGTCCATGGAATTCTCCAGGCAAGAATACTAGCGTGAGGAGCCATTCCCTTCTCCAGGGGATCTTCCTGACCCAGGTCTCCTGCATTACAGACAGACTCGTTCCCATCTGAGTCACCAGGGAAGCCCTACTATTAATTTATGATATCACATATGTGGAGTCTAACACATGATGCAAATGAACTTATCTATGAAACAGAGACAGATGCACAGGCCCAGAAAACACATTTGTGCTTGCCAAAGGGGAAGTAGGGTGGAGGAGGGATGGATTGAGTATTTGGGATTACCAGATGCAAGCTATTACATATAGAATGGATAAACAACACGGTCCTACTGTATAGCACAGGGAATTATATTTGATATCCTATAATAATCCATAATGGAAAAGAATTGCCCTTTCTAGACTGTGATGACAGCTGGATAAGAGCATGTTACCAGAGGGAGTGATTGGCATTCTTGGTATATTTTTTTATTTTTTGGAGAAACACAAGCTCTCTGATTGTTCCATAACAGTGTTCTTTATTTCCACAAAGGACACGAATAAAAATACATTTGAAGTGGCTGCTGTGAGCAAGGTACCTTCACACCTTATATGCCATGTGATCACACTAGAACCTTCAGAGGTGGCTATTATTATTCTCCTCATTTTTAAAATGAGGCACAGGAAGATAAAGTACCTTACCAGTGATCACACCAGGAGGCAAACACAGGACTGCACTCACATTTGCCTGACTCTAGTAGGCATACTCTTTTATATTGGTTTTCATGGTAGGAAGAGTGATTTTCAATATCTATGAGAGTAAATCATTTTTGAAGGGCTGCAGAGAACTGAGATCCATTAATAAAGCAGGTTACATATTCCTCTCCTCTAATAATATTTCATTAAATAAATTGGATACTTAACTGCTTATAGTGCTTAACGGTGAAGCCGGCCTGGAGGTACAGGGGAAATTGCTCATCTTTGTCCCCACTTATTCATTGGTAATTTTGTGGCAACATACCTGGGTCCAAACCCATGAGAAGATGTCAGGAGTGGGAGACAGGCAAGATTCCAGTGGCAGTAGAAGTTAAAAAAACACTTCTAAAATTTATATGGAACCACGAATGACCCTGAATAGATGAAGAAATCCTGAGAAAGGGGAACAAGGCAGGAGGCATCACACTTCCTAATTTCAAACTATACTATAAAGCTGTAGCCATCAACACAGTATGGTACTGATATAAAAGCAAATACACCAGTGGAACAGAATCAAGAGCCCAGAAATAAATTCAAGCACAGAGAGTCAATTAATATTTGATAGAGGAGTCAAGAATACTCACTGAAGAAATAGCAGTCTCTTCAATAAATTGTGCTGGGATGATTGGGGATATTCATTTTAAATAATGAAATTAAACCTCTATCTCAAGGTTTACAAAAATTGAAGTTGATGAAAATTTAAATGTAAGATCTAAAACCATGTAACTCCTAGAAAATAGCATAGGAATAAAGTTATTTGATGTGGGTCTTTGTAATGAATTTTTTGAAAATCTCACCTAAATCTCAAGCAACAGAAAATAAACATGTGGAACATCAAACTTAACAGCTTTTATACAGCAAAAGAAACCATTAACCAAGTGAAGATATTTGCAAGCCATATAACTGATAAAGAAGTAAGTATTTGTTGCTCAGTTGTGTCTGACTCTTTGTGACCCCCATGGATTATAACCCACCAGGCTCCTCTATCCATGGGATTTTCCAGACAAGAATACTGGAGTGGGTTGCCATTTCCTTTTCCAGGGGATCTTCCCAACCCAGGGATCGAACCTGGGTCTCCCAAGTTGCAGGCAGATTCTTAACTGTCTGAGCCACCAGGGAAGCCCTAACTCTTTGATAAAGGGTTAATATCCAAAATGTATAAAGAATTCATAC
The DNA here is from genome assembly GCF_003369695.1 of Bos indicus x Bos taurus. Taxonomy (NCBI): domain Eukaryota; kingdom Metazoa; phylum Chordata; class Mammalia; order Artiodactyla; family Bovidae; genus Bos; species Bos indicus x Bos taurus. Next base: position 81,298,312 of record NC_040078.1, read on the forward strand.
AACTCAGTAGCAAAAGGCCAAATTACCCAATTAAAAATGGCATGGAACAGAACAGACATTTTTCCAAAAAAAGATATTCAAAAGTTTAACAGGTATATGAAAAGATTCTCAACATCACTAATCATTAGGAAAACACAGATTAAATCCATAATAAGATACCATTTCATGTCTATCAGGATGGCCATCATCAAAAAGACAAGAGATAATAAATGCTAGCCTAGATGTAGAGAAAAAAGAAACTTGTGCACTGTTGGTGAGATTCTAAGTTGGTATGCTGCTGCTGCTGCTGCGTCGTTTCAGTCGTGTCCGACTCTGTGCGACCCCATAGACGGCGGCCCACCAGGCTCCCCCGTCCCTGGGATTCTCCAGGCAAGAACACCGGAGTGGGATGCCATTTCCTTCTCCAAGTTGGTATAGCCACTATGAAAAACAGTACAGAGATTTCTCAGAAAATTAAAAAAGAACTATCATATGATCCAATATATGAAGGAAATGAAAACACTGTGTTGAAATGATAGTGAACCCTCATGTTCATAGCAGCATTATTAACAATAGCCAATACATGGAACCAACTGAAGTGTCCATCAACGGAAGAATGGATAAATACTATATAATACAGACACACTGGAATATTATTCAGGCCTAAAAAGGTGAGGAAATCCTACCATTTTCACCAACATGGCTACACCTTGAAGACATTATGCTAAGTAAAATAAATTAGACAGAGAAAGACAAATATTGTATGAGTTCATGTATATGTAGAAACTGAAAAAAAAAAAAAATACCCCAAACTCATAAAGAGATCAGATACGTGGTCATCAGAGGTGGAGGGTAGGGGAGAAGTAATTGGAGAAAGCTGGTCAAAAGGTATAAATTTCTGGTTATAGGATAAACGAGTACTAGGAATGTAATGTGCACTGAGCTGACTATAACACTGCTACATCGTACAGTATAGGAAAGTTAAGAGAGTAAATTCTAAGAGTTCTCATCACAAGGAGAAATTTTTCTTTTCTTTTTATTTTATCTACATAAGATGATGGGTGTTAGCTGAACCTATCTTGATAATCATTTCACAATATATGTAAATCAAACCACTATGCTGTATACCTTTAACTTATACAGTAATGTTTGCCAACTATTTCTCAATAAAACCGGAATAAAAAATTACCCAGTTAGAGGAAACAGGATATTCTTGGATACTCTGTTAAAAACAGTTTTCAATGAGAATTCCAGAGCAGCCATAATGTTAAACAGATGTATAATTGTCCAGACTTAATGTAAGAAGGAACAGTCATTGTATATAATACAGAATACTTTGTCTTTATATTATTTTCCCCAGCAACATGGATGAACCTAGAGATTGTCATACTGAGTAAAGTCAGTCAGTCAGAGAAAGACAAATGTCATATAATATCACTTACCTGTGAAATCTAAAAAGAATGCTACAAATGAACTTATATATAAAACAGCAAGAGAGTCACAGATGTATAAAACAAACTAATGGTTACTGGGGAGAAGGAGGAGAGGGATAAATTGGGAGGTTGATATTAACATATACACACTACTATATATAAAATAGATAACTAGTAAGGATCTATTGGGAGAAGGCAATGGCAACCCACTCCAGTACTCTTGCCTGGAAAATCCCATGGATGGAGCAGCCTGGTGGGCTGCAGTCCATGGGGTTGCTAGGAGTAGGACACGACTGAGTGACTTCACTTTATTTTTTCACTTTCATGCATTGGAGAAGGAAATGGCAACCCACTCCACTGTTCTTGCCTGGAGAATCCCAGGGACGGGGGAGCCTGGTGGGCTGCCGTCTATGGGGTCGCACAGAGTCGGACACGACTGAAGCGACTTAGCAGCAGCAGCAGCAGCAAGGATCTATTGTATAGTACAAGGAAATCTATTCAATACTCTGTAATGACCTATCTGGGAAAAGAATCTAAAAAAGAATAAATATATGTATGTGTATATCTGATTCACTTTGCTACACACCTGAAACTAACACAATATTGTAAATCAATCATACTGAAATAAAAAATCTTAATAAAAGAATGTATCACAAAATATTTGTTCATTCTTTGTCAGTAATTGACATTTGGGTTAGTTCAAGTGTGGGGTATTCTGAACAAAAACTTTTGAATATTAAAAAATATTGCTTTCCCAATAAAAATATAGAGATTTAAAAAAATGAGTAGGGAGATAGGGAAACACATGGAACAGAAGAGCAAAAGCCAAGAAAATGGGCCACTGCCTCTGTTCCTTTGTCAAACATGAATGGCTGGCTCAGGAAATGCTGGATTTGAGGGCAGAGAGAGGGTTTTCTGCCTTCCGAGACTCTTGGTTTCCCACTGTTGAGTCAAATCCAGGGTGGACAGAGGAGATGACAGAGTTGAAATCCTAGCTCCCTTCAACCACGGATGTCCTTACACAAATTACTTAATTTGTCCAAACATCAGTTTTATCTTCTATAAAATAGGAACAATTCCTCTTACAGTTATTATTATATTATAGTTATTATGATGACTGCGAAGCTTACAGAATATAATAAATTAACATAAGGGCATAAAATAAGTATTCTGCGAGTAGTTTTCTTTCTCTTTCCTTCCTTACTTTGTCCCTCTGAGTACCCCTCCCTACCACAATACCCACTTGAAATTCTGATTATAAGGCTGCATCTAGCTCTATAATTTCAAGGTTTTAATTTCTAGAAAGCTGTCTGCAAGGGACCTTTCTGCTTGCCCTCAGGAATGTTCCACTCTATACACAGGAAGCAGTGATCAAAATTTGAGTCAGTGCAAACCCAGGAAATGTGGCAGAGAATCAAACCTAGAACTCCTTTAGATCAAAAAAAGGCATTGTGAAAGGGCCCGGGGGAGGGCTTTCATAAATGACTGGTGGAAGAACTGATCAAATGATAATAAGAACAGAGATTTATCTGGATCTCAATCAAATGCTGTCAGGACTCTTGCCTTCCATATTTCATTTCTGTTTTTTGGAATACTGAATTACCTTCCCCTACACATGGGTTTCCTTTGCTTGGTGGAAATCCTGGCTATAGTTTCCAAATTTCATAACTTGTGGCTTCTTCTTACCGTGTGGGAAAGACTGGTTCACTCTCTCTCATTCATGTCAACAATAAAAATAGGGACTTCCCTGGTGGTCCCGTAGCTAAGACTCTATGTTCCCAATACAGGGGGCCTGAGTTCGATCCCTGGTCAGGGAACTAGATCCCACCTGCCACAGCTAATAATTCATGTCCTGCAACTAACCCCACATTCCAGCAACTAAAACTCAGCACAGCCAAACAAATAAATAAATATTAAAAAAAAACATGGGGCTCAGGATGAATGATTTGCTTACCCTTGGTCTATTCAATTGTGACTTGAAATGGCATTTCCAAGAATGTGGTGACACTCACTCAAGATAAATGGATGGAATTCAGATAAGAGGATTTCCTGGGAAAAAAGGGAATTTTGTTTCTAGACTAAAACAGAAGGGTGTCAGATAGATAAAGCAATAGATGTCTTCTATAGGAAGTATAAATTCCACCAACAGTGTGCTTGACTGATTACAGTCAAGCTAGAATATCTCAAACCAGGAAATGACTACACTCTACAGGTGAGATGTCCTACCATAATATTCCTGGGCTATCCCATGAATATAAGTTATCCCATGCATGATAAGTTACTTCAGCCGTGTCTGACTCTTTGTGACCCCACAGACTGTACCACGCCAGGCTCCTCTGTCCATGGGATTCTTTAGACTAGACAAGAATACTGGAGTGGATTGCCATACCCTCCTCCAGGGGATCTTCCTGATCCAGAGATCGAACTCATGTCTCCTGTGGCTCCTGCATTGGCAGGTGGATTCTTTACCACTAGCACCACCTTGGGCTATCCTATAGGTAAATCTAAATTCCTGGGGTACAATGTTCTAGGAATGTGTGTTATTTCCATGGAGAGTGTTAGTCTAATTGAAGCGATGACTAAACTAGGCATCACTGAGACCTCCTACCCTGTGAAACACATGGTTTTCCCTCACCAAAGTTGAGGACCAAGGATGGTGAGCTGACCTGGGGCAGGGGAACTTGTTAGCTCATCAGTGGTCTGTAAATTCATTCATTCATCTATCCATCAGTTCAGCTCCCAGGAGGCCCTGTGGATGTCCACCAGGATCGGCACTGGCTGGCGCCGGCTCATGAGAGCTCCCAGGTGCGTCTCTTCCCAACTCCACGATCAGGGACATGACGCTGTAGCTTGGAATTTGCCACAGTGGGAGTGTTGACAACATGGAAATTGGCAAACTCTACACAAGTTACCTTCATTGCTGCACTCGCATTACCCAACAGAGTCTGGCACATAACAGCCTTGGCAAGTATTCGTACTTAGAATGTTTATATTTAATTATTGAATGATTTAACTGTTATCTGTAGATTACTCAGAGCTAACACCACAGGCTGTATGCTTATGTTCCAGGTATTATGTGAGGTACAATGGATACTCATCTTCTCATTTAATTCTCTAACAACCCTGTGAGGTACAACTACTATCCTCATTATACAGATAAGGATGCAGAGGCATAGAGAGGGCAAAGAAGATTTTGAAGGCCATGAGCAGGGATGAATGAGTACAGTGAACCATATCTTGTAGGCAACCAACAACCCAGACCAGTGGTGAATGATGAAGAAGCGGGTCACAGGACAGTGTGTGGCTCTGGTTCTGTGTGTGTGTGTGATTCTAGCTGGTCTGAGATTTCCTAAATTGGCAGCTCCAGGTAAGCCTGTCTGCCAGCACCTTGGGCAGGACCTTGGGCTGCCAGTTTTCTGAAGGGTCCAGATCCTCCCACCCTGGGGCTCTGTTACATTAGGATGCTGCTCATCAAAGAGTTGTTTTATTTTGGATACAGCTGCAAAGGCATTTGCCAGGGCTGGCCTGAGGCCTGGCAAGGGATTGTAAGTGGCCAGACTTGAAAGCTGAGAAAACCTCAAAAACCCAGTGGTTGGTAACCTCCTGAAACTGGCAGCTGCCAAGGACTTGGCAGCCAGGAAACCATCAGGTTGGGTCTGATGTGGAGCCCTAGCCCAGCAGAAGTCAGGAAAGGAGGCTTTCACCTCCGTTTCAGTAAATTCTCTCCCAGCAACCTGAGGCACTGCGGTCCTGACAATGCCCACATACCTGCCTTGTTTCCCTAGCCCAGCAAGAAGGCAGCTGAGCCTGACAAGATGGGCAGTGTCCTCACGGGCGCAGACGGCTATGTGTAGACCCAGACCACACAGGGCAATATGGGGGTGGGGTGCAGACAGGATGGCATTGTTCTGAGCCAGGGCAAGGGCGATGGCATCTGTCAGTGTGCTGTGCTGTGCTTAGTTGCTCTGCTGTGTCTGACTCTTTGTGACCCCATGGACTGTAGCCTGCCAGGCTCCTCTGTCCATGGGGATTCTCCAGGCAAGAATACTGGAGTGGGTTGCCATGCCCTCTTCCAGGGGATCTTTCCAACCCAGGTATCGAACCCAGGTCTCCTGCATTGCAGGCAAATTCTTTACCAGTTGAGTTAACAGGGAAGCCCGGCACAGGTTAAGCCTGAGTACAGATCTTACTAGCTGTGGGGTGACAGGCCCAGAACATAAGTCTCCAAGTCTCAGTCCCCCTTCCCCATGCCCCCACACTTATCTCCCAGTGTGACTGTGAAGGTACATGAAATAATACATCAGAACCACACAAGCTTTATTATTGTAAGAGATCAGTTTCCATCACAGATTAAGGTGTGGACTCTAATTTAGGAGGTCACAGACTCCTAGAGAGTAAGCATATGGTGGTGTCTTGAAAGTGGTTCATTCCAGCTTTCATATCTTACAGGAAAGGAAATTGAGGCCCAGAAAGGTTACACAACTTGTTAGATCAGCACTGCAGCTGGAATCTGGCAACCTGGGTTTTCTCACTGATCCGGGCATCATTCTCAATTGGTGATAAGGCCTTAGCCGGGTCTGAGCATTTGTAGGCTGTGTAGAGGGTGCTGGTTTTTTATTGGGGTCGGGTAGGGAGTCTAGCGACCATCACCAAGATGCAGCTCCCCATCCATCCACATTCCTGGTGACAGAAGGGGCTCAGTATACAGTATACTGGTTTAATTGAATCAATAACTGTACATGCCCCTCAGAGGATGCACAGGTTTCGGCACGAAACACAGCAATGCTTCCAACCCAAAGTTCCTGTTTTCTTTTACTTGGGCATGCCCCACAACTGAAGAAGGCAGCATGGAGAAATAGAAATGACACTAAGCTGGGCCCAGATGATCCAGGTTCAAACACTGGCTCTGTTACTGTCTAGCTGGTTGAAATTAACTAAGTCATTGACTTCCTCTGAGCATCAATCTGCAAAGTGAACAATAATCCCTGCCTTGCCTACTCTATAGGGAAGATTCCATGAGATTCCCTTATTCATAACCAGCACGATTGGCAACTAGTTTGTAGTGGGGACAAGCCTGGACTAGGGCCAGACTCCCTGGCTTCAAATCTAGTCAAATGCTTACCGACTAGCTGTGAGACCTTGGGCATTACTTGGTCTCTCTTGCCTCATTTTCCTCATCTGTAAAATGGGAATATTATTATCCCGTAAGATGATGACTGAAGACTACAAGAATTCATGTGATATGTTTAGAAAAGTACTCAAGAGTAAGTTTTCCATCAAATGCCAGCATTTTATGATTAGCTTAGAGGGTAAGTTTTTTCCAAACTAAATTCTCATGTGCCCTTATTTGCAGGAGTCTGTTGTTTCCCTCATGGGTCCTTCCTAACTTATACTCTCCCACTGATTCTCAGTCCATTGCCCAGTGAGTTCAGAATGTCCCCAGACCAACTGCTTCCAAATGCCCAGCAGAGACAAGAAACAAGAGAATCCCGTCAGGCCTCAGTGGCTCGTGCTTCTCACCCTCACCTTGCTGCCTGGTAGTACACTATCACTCAGATGCTCACTCGCCCTGGTGACATCTTTGCCACTGGGACCCTTGACAAATACCAGCAGCACCCCTTCTTTTGGCTCTCTCTCTATACTCTCTGATATCATACTTGCAACACTTCTCAAATCAGTACCTCTTGCTGGGAGGCTGGGTCCAAAGTTCTCCAACCTCAAGTCCACCTGGTGCCAGCTTGAGCTTTCCTGGTGAGAACACTCACTGCACCCTCCTACTGTGCTAACCTCCATCAGGCTCTCACTTCCATCCTCCACACTCTGTGATACTCAGGGATATAGGTTTGGGTTCATAGCAGCTTCCTTCCCCTCAACCCAGGAGCCAAAATCAGGCAGGGAGGGATGGCCTTGCTGTGTACTTCCCTGTGGCAATAAGTGCCTTCTCCCCTTACTTCTGCTAGGCCAAGAAGCTCCAGTGTCTCCTGTCAGAGCAAAGGTGACCTGCCCTGAGGTCATGCCTGGCGTGGTGGGTGAAATGGTAACCCATCCAACAAATACGCCCACCCAACATATATGTCTACCTGGGACCTGTGAATACGTCCTTATTTGGAAAGGGATCCTTATAACCATAATTAAGACTTATTTTGAAAAGACATCGCCCTATGTAGAGAAAAGGGAACCCTCTTACACTGTTGGTGGGAATGCAAACTAGTACAGCTACTATGGAGAACAGTGTGGAGATTCCTTAAAAAACTGGAACTAGAACTGCCTTATGATCCAGCAATCCCACTGCTGGGCATACACACTGAGGAAACCAGAAGGGAAAGAGACACGTGTACCCCAATGTTCATCGCACCACTGTTTATAATAGCCAGGACATGGAAGCAACCTAGATGTCCATCAGCAGATGAATGGATAAGAAAGCTATAGTACATATACACAATGGAGTATTACTCAGCCATTAAAAAGAATTCATTTGAATCAGTTCTAATGAGATGGATGAAACTGGAGCCTATTATACAGAGTGAAGTAAGCCAGAAAGAAAAACACCAATATAGAATACTAACGCATATATATGGAATTTAGAAAGATGGTAACAATAACCCTGTATACGAGACAGCAAAAGAGACACTGATGTATAGAACAGTCTTATGGACTCTGTGGGAGAGGGAGAGGGTGGGAAGACTTGGGAGAATGGCATTGAAACATGTATAGTATCATGTATGAAACGAGTCGCCAGTCCAGGTTCGATGCACGATACTGGATGCTTGGGGCTGGTGCACTGGGACGACCCAGAGGGAAGGTAGGGGAGGGAGGAGGGAGGAGGGTTCAGGATGGGGAACACATGTATACCTGTGGCAGATTCATTTCGATATTTGGCAAAACCAATACAATATTGTAAAGTTTAAAAATAAAATAAAATTAAAATAAAATAAAATAAAATGGCTTTAAAAAATAAATAAAAAGCAGAAAAAAAAAAGAAAAGACATCAGCCTAGATTACCCGAGTGGACCCTAAATCCAATGACAAGTGTTTTATAGAAGACAGACCAGAGGAATATGCAGACACTTGGAGGTGGTGGTCATGTGAAGATGGAGGCAGAGACCGGAGCATTGCTGCTGCAAGCCGAGAAACACCTGGAACCCCTAGACGGTGGAAGAGGTGAGGATGATTTTCCTCTAGAGCCTCTGGAGAAATGGTGGTCATGTGGGCACCTTGATTTCAGATTTCCAGCCTCCAGAACTGTGAGAGAATAATTTCTGTTGCTTTAAGCCACCTAGTTTGCAATAATTTATTGCACTCACCCTAGGACACTAATACCTGGGGTCCACTCATGCTGAGAAAAGGCCACACCTTCCTACATCCTGTTCTGAGGACATTTATTAAAAGTCTGCTCCTCATGTGCTGGGGCTGGGCTGGGGACACTGGGAAAGGACAAAGCATGCCTTGTGAAGCACAGGGTGCCCTACACACAAATGTACAGCATTAGCTGCTCTGATGATTGATTTTATCGGATCTGACTCTTAAAGTTGGGTTGGGATTTTAAAAGTTGTCAGAGCTTAACCTTGAACTTCCCAAGTTCAGACAGTGATAATACCCAGCTTTAAATTAAGCCTTTTGTGCCAGGCACTGGTCTCTTTGGTTTACATATGTTATTTCACGTAACTCTCATAACAATCAGAGGTGCCTACCACTAAGATCCCTATGTAGAGATGAGAAATTCAAGTGCTGGGAAATCAGATATCTTGATGCAGATTCCACAGTAAGTAAGTGCAGGAACCAGGCATCAAAGCTGGGCCCGCTTCTCTAACCTTTGGCCCTCTGATCACGATGCCTCACCAGTCACTTAGCAAGAGCTTAGATATCAATATAGGAGCTAGGTGCTGGGGCCACAAAGATGAGTATAATGTATAGAATATAGTAGGAGAGATTAAAATGTTAACAAAGTATAGTAATAGGATTGTCCAAGTTCTGCTTGGAATAAAATTAAGAGATGAGTCTAGAAATTGGGAGAGACTGATGTGGGCAAGCATTAAGGAGTTTATTCTGTAGGTAGGGCTGGGCTACAGAAGGCTTTAGGCAGGGCTCTATAGGGTGCCCGGGGAAGGGGCCTTCAAGGAGAGGTGGGAGGAGAAAGCACAGAGAGAGACTTTTTGGACTTCACCTGATTTGGTTCATCAAGATGGTCAGGGGTTAATAGCTCTTCTCTTCCTCCCTGACCTGTTTGCTCATACTCCTTCACTCTGAGCCTACAGAACACATTGGACTTTCTAGGGTCCTTCTGGTCTCCTAGCAAGTCCGTAACTGATCAGCTTTACTTTGAGCCAGCTCCTGAATTCGAGTCTTTTCTAACTGACCTGGTCTCTCAAATAACATTCTCTTTTATGACTCCCTTTACAATTTCTTCAACCTGGACCAAATTAGCATTCTTTCCAGTCTCCCATTTCCTATTCTCTTCTAATTCCTTGTAACCGATTCTCAGCTGCTCTGCAGCTGCACATAAGAAGTCATGAAATAGTTCATTGATTTTTATTGCCCACCATTGATGTGCAGGGCTCTGAGCTACACACCACAGAGGATAAACAGATGTGGCTGTCTCCACCTGACTAGGACCTTATCTTCTTCTTGTGTTAGCGCAGCACCTGACTTTTGGAAGATGCTCCATATTTGTCAAATGAATGAAGAAATAGTTTCTGCCTTTTATAAGCTTGTAGTGTAGTTAGGCAGAGAGGTATAGTGATATCTTTCTCAGCTGACATCACTGGGGAATGAAAAACTCAAGATAAATGAATTTTCCAGGCAAATGAAGCATATTCCTTTGAATACCAAATTGTATTTATCTTAAACATTTTCGATGAGAAAATTTAACTTCCTTTCTTTTCTTCTTGTAGCATGTAGGATTCTTTATGTTGCCAGGATTATAATTAAAATTGGCTTCAACAACAAAGAAAGTGTTTTCTTATCTGAAAACCAGGGGTTACACTTTTAGGTGTGGCTTGATTCAGGGTGCAGACAACGTGATCAGTGTGCAGTTTTATTTTGTTTTTTTCCCTATCTCCATTTCTGGCCTCTGTCTCCTAAATGTTTGTTTCACTCTCAGATAGATTTTCTCTTTGAAGTACATGTGGGTGCCAGCAGCGCCCAGGGCTCCACACTTCCTTATTCATTCATTCCTTGTTCTTTATTCATATCAATCAGGAAGAGAAAAGCACCTCTTATAGAAGGAAGTTCGTCTCTCTCTAAAGACTCAGAAAATGTCTGTAACTCAGCTATATACTCATCTCTGAACCCATTTGTAGCCAGGAAATTGGAATATTGTGATTTCTTTGGGTCAATCAGGCCTACTCTTTGGGGTGGGATCAATCACATCCTGACACTGGGGTTGAGCAAGGGGAAGGCAATTCCCTCAAAGGACATCAGAGAAGTGGGAAATGGATGCTCAGAAGCAACCAGTCAATGTCTGCTATCTCCTACCCTTCTTTTCCTTCTCTTTCTTTCTCACCTTCTTTCCTTTTCTCTCCTACAGCAAATTTTGTGTCAAAGGCTACAAACATGAGAACATATTCCCTGTCCTTGAGGCCTTCAGGGCAGGGAATGACAAATGAGATCAATAATTATAGCAACAGATAAACATTAATAAGAGAGAGATGGGCACAGAGAGGAAGAAAGTGGGCAGTGTGGTTGGCCTGGGAAGGGCACAGCAGGGTCTCCAGACCAGTTGCAATTTGAGCTGATTTCATAGAGGTCACCAAAGAGTCAAGAAGAGACAGGGCATTCCTATCAGAGGAAACAGGAAATGCTAATGCAAACAGATGAAGGACTGAGGTGAACACAAAGTGGATCTGTGTGGCTTGAAGAGAAAAGAGGGAACTAAGATAGCCTGGGTGGTCTTTTGTCATTGTCATCCATTGAACTGGGCTTTATTTTTTTGGGCACCAAAATCACTGCAGATGGTGATTGCAGCCATGAAATTAAAAGATGCTTACTCCTTGGAAGGAAAGTTATGACCAACCTAGACAGCATATTAAAAAGCAGAGACATTACTTTGTCAGCAAAGGTCCATCTAGTCAAGGCTATGGTTTTTCCAGTGGTCATGTATGGATGAGAGAGTTGGACTATAAAGAAAGCTGAGCATCGAAGAATTGATGCTTTTGAACTGTGGTGTTGGAGAAGACTCTTGAGAGTCCCTTGGACTGCAAGGAGATCCAACCAGTCCATCCTAAAGGAGATCAGTCCTGGGTGTTCATTGGAAGGAGTGATGTTGAAGCTGAAACTCTAATACTTTGGCCACCTGATGAGAAGAGCTGACTCATCTGAGAAGACCCTGATGCTGGGAAAGATTGAGGGCAGGAGGAGAAGGGGATGACAGAGGATGAGATGGTTGGATGGCATCACCAACACAATAGACATGGGTTTGGGTGGACTCTGGCAGTTGGTGATGGACAGAGAGGCCTGGTGTGCTGCAGTTCATGGGGTCACAAAGAGTTGGACACAACTGAGCGACTGAACTGAACTGAACTGGGCATTGTCACATGTCACCTTATTTAATTCATAGCCCAATGCATTATGTGATGGGATAAACTTATTGACAGCCATCCCTTCTCTTCTGCCTGCTCACCATCCTTCTCCATTCCCTCTTCTCCTCATCTCAGGATAGAAAAGATAAACATGGCAGAGACAGATTTTTTTTAGGATAAAAGCAATGAGAATAGGAGGAAGATTACTCCTGAGGGACTGTTCTCTGTAGGAGACAGGACATGTCTGGACCATGTTATATGGGGGTGGCTGTGATGAGGAGAAATGGGATGTAGGTATAACTTGATTGAACAGAGAAAGACAGTGAGAAGTTTCTGTTAAAGTAGAGGGTAAGAGACCCCCAGGAGTCTGGACCTCTAGAGGAGAGGAGAAGGAAAGGGGTTTAACGCATTTTGTGGGTGAATTTCTGGGCCCTGTATTAGTTATTGACTACTGTGTACCTTAACAAATAACCTCAAAACTTAGTGCTTAGGGACTTCCTGGTGGCCCAGTGGTTACAAATCCACCTTCCAATGCAGGCGACACGAGTTCAATCCCTGGTTGGGGAACTAAGATCGCACGTGCTGTGTGGCAACTAAGACCACACTCTGCAGATACCGAGCCTGCATGCTCTGGGGCCTTGAGCACCGCAGCTAGAGAGAAGCCCCCACTTGGCAACAAAAAGATCGCAGGAGTTACAACTGAGCCCTGAGGCAGCAAATACATAAGTATTTAAAAAAAGAATATCCTTTTTATATGCTGAAGCTGCAACTCCAATACTTTGGCCACCTGACGTGAAGAACTGACCCATTTGAAAAGACCCTGATGCTGGGAAAGATTGAAGGCAGGAGGAGAAGGGGACCACAGAGGATGAGATGGTTGGATGGCATCACTGACTCAATGGACATGGGTTTGGGTGGACTCTGGGAATTGGTGATGGACAAGGAGGCCTGGTGTGCTGCGGTTCACAGGGTCGCAAAGAGTCAGACAAGACTGAACGATTAAACTGAACTGATTGATGAACTTGTAGGTTGTTTCTGAACCTTGGCTATTGTAAACAGCACTACAATGAATATTGGGATTCTTGTGTCCCTTTGAACCATATTTTCTCCAAATATATGCCCAGGAGTGCATGATTATATGGTAGCTCTATTTTTAGTTTTTTAAGGAAACTCCATACTGTTCTCCCTTACTGGCTGCACCAATTTATGTTCCCACCAATAGTTTAAGAGAGTTCCCAAGAGCAACCAATTCTTGATGGCTACTGAACTAGGGTAATATTTTCCATTGGAAGGACTGATGCTCAAACTGAAGCTCCAATACTTTGGTCACCTGATGCAAACAGCGGACTCATTGGAAACGACCCTGATGCTGGGAAAAACTGAAGGCAGAGGAGAAGAGGGCAACAGAGGATGAGATAGTTAGGCATCATCGATTCAATGGACGTGAACTTGGGCAAACTCCAGGAGAGAGTGAGCGACAGGGAGGCCTGGAGTGCTGCAGTCCGTGGGGTTGTGAAGAGTCAGACATGACTGGGTGACTGAGCACCAACAAAACAGAAACAGACTCAGAAACTTAAGAGAATGAACTTACGGTTACCAGCAGGAAAGAGTGGGCAGGAAGGGAGAGATTTGGAGTTTGGGATTGACATGTTCACACTGCTATATTTAAAATAGATAACCAATAAAGGCTTACTGTATAGTACAGGGGACACAGCTCAATGTTCTATAATAACCTAAATGGGAAAATGATTTGAAAAAAATAGATACATTCATAAGTAATATTGAATCACTTTGCTGTATGCTGAAACTAACAACATTGTTAATCGACAATACTCCAATATAAAATGAAAATTATCTAAATTAAAAAAAAAAGGGTTGGCTGCTCTATCCCAAACCCATATTGCTTCTATGGGGTGAAACTAAAATGAGGAAAATGTCCTAAGAGGCTCTGCACTGACAGTTAACAGTTAAATAGTAAGTGGACTACAGACCTAAGTGTACCTTACCCTCTAGTTCAAACCCATCCTATTCTATCTATACTATTGTTTGTGTTTATTTTTCTTATTGTTTGTATTCATTTATTCAATGAATATTTACAAATATAAGAGCATAATAGTTACTTCATAATAGTTACTTCAAGGGAAGTAACTATTTCTTATTAATGCTGTCCCAACATCAAAAAACAATGATGAACATAGTAGGTAATCAATATGTATTTATCATTGCTTTATTAGTAACATTTCATTACCTATTAATGGTTATGAACAGGTAGGCAATGGCTGGTGGGAAGTATATTCTCAGGGTCTGTCAGGTAAACAAACTACTCTAGGTATTTCAGGTTGGAAAAGAATTTAATCTAGGGAGATAGAGGCCTACACAGCTATTGGAAGGGCTGGGGCAAGGAGAGGGAAGGCTAGCGCTCACTGTCAAGGAATCTCTAAGTAAGTGTAGGAATTTGCACTTTCATGATCATGGCTGATCTTCAGGGGAACTTGCATTTGCTTACTATCATGCAATATTCTTTGAAGGGCTAAAAACTCAAGTGATGAGATAGCTAAAGTTTGAAAAAGAATTACTAGTCTTACCTTCAATAACATTAACTATTAGCAGTCATTGTTATCCATAGGGCTTCCCTGGTGGCTCAGAGGTTAAAGCGTCTGCCTGGAATGCAGGAGACCTGGGTTCAATCCCTGGGTTGGGAAGATGGCAGAGTCATTCTGATTATAGGTTTCAGAATTCTAAAAACCTAGGTGTGAGAAGGAAATGGCAACCCACTCCAGTGTTCTTGCCTGGAGAATCCCAGGGACGGGGGAGCCTGGTGGGCTGCCGTCTCTGGGGTCACACAGAGTCGGACACGACTGAAGCGACTTAGCAGCAGCAGCAGGTGTGACTATCTGGTCTGTGACCTTGAGGAAGCTATTTAACTTTTCTACTTCTTAATTTCTCATCTGTAGGATGGGAATCATAGATTCTCTCTCATAGGCTGCTTGTGAAGATTAAATGAAGCTAAACATATAAAATACTCAGCAAAAGGCTGGGAATACTTAAGAAGTGGAAACTATTTGTATTCAATATTGTGTGTGTGTGTGTGTGAAGTTGCATATTTATCACCTGGGCAATTTAAAATTGCCATTTCCCTAACTACCCCTATTGTTTATTTCAGAGTGACATAAAAACTGGTGATCTCTTAACGGCCACATTATAGACCACAGTTACCAAATAGAAAACACCAAGCCGTCTGTTGAGGAAAATGGAGGTCGCCCGATCTGAAGCCTTTTGGATCACTTCTTCCCCAGGTAGTTGGTTCATCGCTGTCATCATGGCAGGGGAGCCATACAGCAGGTGATTAAGTCATCCCATTTTAGACTCTTTTCTCAGGAATGCTCTCGGTCGGTACAGTCTGCATTTTGATTGGCACTTCTTCAGGTCGGACACGACTGAAGCGACTTAGCAGCAGAATGTCCTCACACCATTACCAGCTGTCAGATACTTTGAATATCAACCTCTAATTTCTACAAGCCCTGGCAGCACCAACCCAGCGCTCATAACAATACAGTCCCCTCTGGTTATGGTTCATGGTATCACTTCTTTAAAAATTGTTCTTCTAGAGATAGTTACTTTCAACAATGGGGTTCCAAATGTACAGCACTTTTGCACAGCAAGGCCGTAATCAATGTCCTTCCCATCCTTATAGATGATGGCCAACTATCCTCAACCAGCCTCACTTGCCCCATGGTTCACCCCAGGAATTCCAGACAGTCCAGTTCTCAATCTTATTGCTGAACCCCACCCAGCCATGAAAATAATGTGGTTTATGTAGGCCTTGTCATAATATTGCCATTTACCGAACAACTCAGGACACTGACTTCACAGGACACACCTGGTTACAAAGAGACATGGGATAAAGAAGAGAAGAGAAAAGAGTGGGAGATGTGAATTTGACATAGGGTCCAGAAGGCAATAGGGATGCCCCCGAGGCAGGAACTAGAATCAAAGACCAGAGCGGGAGGCGGCTGGCTGGCTCCAGGGGGAACACCCGACTGGAGCTGGCACATCCAGCATCTTGTCAATGGTCTCCCTTCGGTGGTGGTTAAACCAGAGGAAAGGAAATATAAGCAAGCACTAAGCATCTATAAAGGCTCTGAATGCTGACATCTGAATGACGACTATGGATTTAAATACTTTTTGTGCCAAATATTAGAAAGAGAAAATGTAAACAGTAAAACTTTTCTTCTGCTCCAGTTCCAGCCACAGAGGGTTCTATGGCTCCACTTATAACTAATAGATGAAGGGCAGAGACTGCGGGCTTTTTGGGGCCCTTTAAGTTACTCTAATTATTTGGGGAATTAAAAAAAATATTCTCAGCTATTAATCACAGATTAACTATTTCAACTGATTTTATGATGTTTCCCTTTGCTTATTCCACAGGAAACAGGCTCAGCCATTTGCTGTTCCTGCCTTTTCCTTTGGAGACAGGAGATGCATCTGGCACTTGTCAGGTGGGCTTGGAACATTGTGCTGCTCCAAGGAGAGCAGGGCTTCCCAGGTGGTGCTAGTGGTAAAGAATCTGCCTGCCAATGTAGAAGAGGCAGGTTCGAGGATCCCTCAGTCGGAAGATCCCCTGGAGGAGGGCATGGCAACCAACTCCAGTATTCTTGCCTGGGGAATCCCATGGACAGAGGAGCCTGGCAGGCTACAGTCCATGGAGTCGCAAAGAGTTGGACACAACTGAAGCGACAGCACACACCCAAGGAGAGCAGGGATTTCTGGCCATGCTTCTGATAGAGCTATATCTGGGTCATCAGCACCCCAAAGCCACCACTTTGTGTGTCCTTAGTTTTTGATATGGGTATTTTATCTTTTCTCAGTCTTCTGTAAAAAATGACTCAGCATTTGTAGATTTTCTGTTTCCTATTTCTATTAACAGATAAAACATCTATTTTAAAGAAATGTGTTTGGTATGTAAACTTACATTTAAATCAAGTTCACAAACTCTCTTTCATAGTCAGGCTACAACTCCTGACCCCAAATGAAAGTTGCAGAGCTTGGTGCTGTTAATCACAGCTCTGCCGCTTGTTAACTGTGTACTTCAGTTCTCTTGATTACTTCTGTCAAGCTCAGTTTCTTCTTCTGTCAGCATAGAATGTGCTTGTGATATGCCATGCTTAGTTGCTCAATCATGTCTAAGTCTTTGCAACCCCATGGACTGTAGCCCGCCAGACTCCTTTGTCCATGGGGATTCTCCAGGCAAGAATACTGGTATGGGCTGCCTTGCCTTCCTCCAGGGGATCTTCCCAACCCACGGATTGAACCCAGGTCTCCCACATTGCAGGTGGATTCTTTACTGACTGAGCCACCAGGGAAACCCAAGAATATTGGAGTGGGTAGCCTATCCCTTCTCCAGAGTATCTTCCTGACACAGGGATTGAACAGGGGTCTCCGGAATTGCAGGCGGATTCTTTACAAGCATAGAATAACCACCCTTATTTCCTGGAGCTATTGTGAATATTGAATAGATCACATATAATGCACACAACATGGTATTGGGTACATTATGAATGCTCAGTACATAATTTTTGTCATCATTAATGAGTATCAGTCCCAAGGGCATATTGTCAGTGAAAGGCAGAGTCAAGATTTGACCCAGAATAAGGTTAAAAAGTCCTCTGCCCTTTCCACTCTAGAACTCTGCCTCTCAGCTGAATACGAGTCAATACGTGGTTATTCCATGACAGGACAAATAGGGAGATAGATAAACCATCAAAGAGAAAGGAGAAAAAAGTATGTGCTAAGTGGCCAAATAAGAACAGAATATTCCCTGGTGGTCCAGTGGCTAAGACTCCATATTTCCAATGAAGGGGCCCCAGGTTTGATCCCTAGTTGGGGAGTTAGATCCCACATGCTGCAATCTGAGTTCTTATGCTGCAATCTGAGTTCTTATGCTGCAACAAAAAGATCCCACATGCTGCAACAAAGATTGAAGATCCTGCATGCCACAACTAAGACCCAGAACAGCCAAATAAATAAATATTAAAAAAAAAAAAAAAAGAGTAGAAGGAAGGAAGTACTGGAGGTGCAGAGATGAGGGAAGGCATCGGCTGAGTTTAAATTGAGATTTGACAAGCAGAGGAGGTTCATGAGGTCGCAAAGAGTCGGACAGGACTGAGCAACTGAACTGAACTGAAGCAGAGGAGGGAGAAGGGACTCTTGATTACATTTATTCTCTTGGTTGAATAACAGCCTGGAGTCAGATCTTCCTCTCAAACGACAAGTTCAGATTAATTTGAAATCCTGGCTTTATACCCATCAGCGGTGTGAACTTGGGGACATCACCATGATCTTGGTCTTGGTCTCCCACTGTGTGAATTAAAGGCCTTAGACTGTAAAGCTCCTCTCAGTGCCACTCAGTCCTGGGAGAATGCTCTGTTCTCAGGCGCCCAGGGCATTATGCGTAAGGACCTTGTTTTATTTGGGCTTGTTGATTTTAAGTAAGAGAAACTCATTCAAAATCAATTTAGAGGGAAGATGGGAAGGTGGTGGTGGGTGTAATACAAGAACATTGTATTTTGCCCAAGAGGACTTCAGTTTTACCCCAAAGGAGGAATGCATTCAGGCTTCATATCTGGAGATACCCAAAAGTAATTATCTCAGTCTCTCTTTCACCTTCTTTTTCGTCTCTTTTTCTTGTGACACATCTGCTCCTGTCTCTTCTCTTTGCAGACAAATTCTCTGCTTGCTCTTCAGCATATAAAGCCCCCCAATATGCAGCCCCCATCAAAATGTAAACCTTGGTTCCCCAGATTAGAGATTACATAGGTGCAGCTCCTACAGCCCAGTAACTCAGTTTGTGCCCAATTCCAAAATTTTGGGGCAGAAATCTGATTGGCTCAGCTATGGTCACATATCCTCCTTGGTCTTACCAGCTGCAAGTAATGATCCTACAATGAAGGACAGTCCCTTTCCTAGGCAGGGACATGGTAAGGGCAGGATGGGAAAGCCATTCTGGTACTCATCCTTTCTCATTGTAGTTTTTCCCACATGTGATCTCATTCAACCCTCTGGACAACTCTGAGCAATAAGTATTACTGTTATGCCCATTTTATGGCTGAGGAAAATGAGGCTAGCCCAAGGTCACATTGCTATTATGTGGTGGAATCAGGATTCAGATTTAAATAATCTGGCTTGAAATTTCAGCATCTAACTAAAGATTGCCAAGGATCCTTCTGGTCCTAATATTAACCAATCCAAAGAGATTAATATATCTATGTTTTCAAACACTCTGCTTCTTGGTAATTATTTCCATCTCCTTCCTAGTTTTTGTTTTGTATCATGATATGGCAAATAAGATGCTGCACTTTCAAAAACCCACAACACGTAAGGTCTCATTCTATTCAGGGAAAATATATTTCAAGTGAAAGCGGGAAGAGTAGAGAGAAACTGGGAATTTCACAATAAAAAGGGGAAGGCTATAAAATGCTGTCTGGCTGTGTTTTTAATGAGAAGCACTGGACCTTACTCTTTAGGCCATTTGAGAATCTAGCTGAGGTTTCCAGCATAATTTTAGTCACAGGCTGCTGCGGGCACCTGCATGAGTGGTCTTCTGTTGTTGAAATGTCAGGAATGCCTTTTATTTCTTTTACTGGCATAGGACATGCTTTTGGTGGACTTGCAAGTATTTGTGTACATCCTGACCTAAGCATTTAGCTTTCATCCCTGTGGAGCCATCCCCTAGGGAACTGATATCTTTCAGGAGCCCTTCTTGGAAGAATAGTAATAAACACACTATCACTTACTGATTACCATACAGTGCAATAGGCAGGTAGTAAACAATTTACATAATAAGATCCATTTAATTCTCTCAGCCGTTGTATGAAATAGGTAATAGATCTTCATTTTATAGACAGGGCCACTGAGGCTCAGAAAAATAAAGCAAGATCCCACAGTGGAATTGGCATTGACCCCAGAGCTGGGGTGGGGGCTGCAAAGTGCCTGCTCTTAACCATTGGATTCAGGGTCTCCTAAGCTTGGGTTACTCCTTGGAAGAAAAGTTACGACCAACCCAGATAACGTATTGAAAAGCAGAGACATTAATTTGCCAACAAAGGTCCGTCTAGTCAAGGCTATGGTTTTTCCTGTGATCATGTATGGATGTGAGAGTTGGACTGTGAAGAAAGCTGAGCGCCAAAGAATTTATGCTTTTGAACTGTGGTGTCGGAGAAGACTCTTGAGAGTCCCTTGGACTGCAAGGAGATCCAACCAGTCCATCCTAAAGGAGATCAGTGCTGGGATTTCTTTGGAAGGAATGATGCTAAAGCTGAAACTCCAGTACTTTGGCCACCTCATGCGAAGGGTTGACTCATTGGAAAACTCTGATGCTGCGAGGGGTTGGGGGCAGGATGAGAAGGGGACGACAGAGGATAAGAAGGCTGGATGGCATCACTCACTCGATGGACGTGAGTCTGAGTGAACTCCAGGAGTTGGTGATGGACAGGGAGGCCTGGCGTGCTGTGATTCATGGAGTCGCAAAGAGTCGGACACAACTGAGCGACTGAACTGAACTGAATTGAACTGAAGCTTGGGTTGGATGCTGAGTGGCAGATGCTCTATATGAATCCAATTTTGCCTTATTTCAAAGCCTGTGCTTCAAAGAGAATGCTATGCTTCTATATATTCGGGCTCTAAGTAATACATTAATTTTTAAATCTCCAATACCAAAAATATAATAATAATCATGATAACTCTGATACTCTGTCACCTCCATTGTCATTCAGTGTGTGTGTGTGTGTGTGTGTGTGTGTGTGTGAGTCGCTCAGCCATGTCTGACTCTTTGTGACCCCATAGCCTGTAGGTCACCAGGCTCCTCTGTCCATGGGATTCTCCAGGCAAGAATACTGGAGTGGGTTGCCATTCCCTTTTCTGGAGGATCTTGCCAACCCAGGGATCAAACCCAGGTCTCCTGCATTGCAGGCAGATTCCTTACCCTTTGAGCTGCCAGGGAAGCCCTCTGTTGTTTAAAACTTCCTTCAGTTGCCTCTCACCCCCACACCCACCATTTCCCTGCCTCCTGGGCATCCAGGTAATCCACCTTCCCATACCATGTTTGTGTGGCCACGCCACTGAATTCTGGCCAACATACATATTTTCTATTATTTCACACTTAGACCCACCTTAAATTAAGTGTTTTGGAAGTCTTAAGAAAGACTCTTACAGCCATATTCTCAATTTGTTCTTTGCTTTGAGCCATTTCTTACTTTGAAACTCTTTAGCTCTCTAGAGAGACTAAAAACGTGAAACTTTTATTTTCTCATCCAGCAAGTCCTAGTTTCTCTAAATTTCTTTCAAATTCTTTCTTGGAGAATTCCATGGACAGAAGAGCCTGGTGGGCTAGTCTGTGGGGTCACAAAGAGTTGGACACAACTAGTGACTAATATTTGTTGCAGCTGAGAGCACCCAACTTACACTTTCAATATCTATGTGGAGATCTCTTTAGTCAGATCTACTGATTAGTAATTTTCTATCTTTCAGGTAACTATAGGCAACACTTTGTCAATGGTTTTGCTGTGATGTAACGTGGGTTCATCCTTTTTCCAGCCTGCTATGCTAGTTCTTTCAATGGTTTTTCAGTCTCCACTAATGACGGGCTCATCATTTCCCCAGTTTTTCCTAACAGCCTCCTCCCCACATTTCCAGCTTCTCACTAGTCAGTTCCCCTACCTACGCCTGACCTTGTTTTAAGTTTTTGTTATAGCTACATCCCTCCTCCACTACCTATTAGCATCAGTTATCTTTCATAGTGTAACAAACCCAGAAAACGTACTGGCTTTAAAAAAATAATGCTTTAAAAAAGTTCTTAAGATTCTGTTGCTGGGCAGAGTGATTTTTCTGACCTGGGCTGAAACTGGACTGGGGCTGGAGAATCAGAAGCCCAATCACAAATTTGATGATGAGCTGGAACAACGGGGCATGAGCATCATCCAGCATGCCAGCCCAGGCTTCTCCACGTGGAGGCTGGGTTCCAAAAGCAGCAGCATCATACTAATTATCAGAGACATGCAAATCAAGCTACAATAAGGTATCACCTCACACCAGTCAGATGGCAATCATCAAAAAGTCTATAAAGAATAAATGCTAGAGAGGATGTAGAGAAAAGGGAACCCTCCTACACTGTTGGTGGGAATGTAAATTGGTACAACCACTATGGAGAACAGTATGGAGGTTCCTTAAAAAACTAAAAATAGAACCACCATATGGTCTAGCAATCCCACTCTTGGACATATATACAGAGAAAACCATAATTAGAAAACATACATGCATCCTAGTGTTATTGAAGCACTATTTACAATAGCCAAGACATAGAAGCAACCTAAATGTCCATCAACAGAGGAATGGATAAAGAAGATACGATATATATACATATACAGACTGGAATATTACTTGGCCATAAAAAAGAACAAAACAATGCCATTTGCAGCAACATGGATGAACCTGGAGATTATCATACTAAGTGAAGTAAGACAGAGAAAGACAAATTTCATATGATATCACTCATATGCGGAATCAATTTTTTAAAAGTGATACAAATGAACTTATTTACAAAGTAGAAACAGACTTACAGATGTTGAAAACATCTGTAGCATAGTTACCAAAGAGGAAATGTGGTGGGGAGGGATAAATCAGGATTTTGGGATTAACATATATACACAGGACTATCTATAAGATAGATAACCAAGAAGGACCTACTGTATGGCAGAGGGAACTATAGTCAATATTCTGTGATAACCTTTATGAGAAAAGAATTGAGAAAAGTGCCCTAGTTCAGCTCCATCAGCCAGGGATTCAACCTGAAGGGGTGAGTCGTGTTGGTGAGAAACTGAAGCAGCCTCTCATTTTTCTTGGACTGCCTGTTTATTTCAGGCTTATGATTCTCTTTTATACTTTTACAAAAGCATTAGGTCAGAGGTTTGATATTTTTAGTTCCCATAGACCCAGATTTATTTTTCTCCAAAAATTATTACTGCTACTGCTAAGTCGCTTCAGTCGTGTCCGACTCTGTGCGACCCCATAGACGGAAGCCCACCAGGCTCCCCCGTCCCTGGGATTCTCCAGGCAAGAACACTGGAGTGGGTTGCCATTTCCTTCTCCAATGCATAAAAGTGAAAAGTGAAAGTGAAGTCGCTCAGTCGTGTCCAACTCTCAGCGACCCCATGGACTGCAGGCTTCCAGGCTCCTCCATCCATGGGATTTTCCAGGCAAGAGTACTGGAGTGGGGTGTCATTGCCTTCTCCAAAAATCATTGTTGCCCCTCAAAAGGAGTTCCTTCCTCAGGGATTCTCTTATCTACTTTTTCTCATGTGTCCTTGTGTATACACTGTAACTCATACTAATGTCTGGGCTCCATACCGCATTCCTCAGTTTATTTCTTATCTTTCTAAGTCCTGTTTGCCCCTAGTATTCTAAGATCACTATTTCTTAGAAAGGGCTTCTAGCTAATAATATCTCTAAAGTCCCTAATTTCTATAAGCTATAGTAGAATATGCTAACATTACAGCAATCCTTAAATCTTTAGCTTCTAACTATTTAAATTATTCCTAAGCCCTAAATTCAGCAAACTCCTTTGCCATAAACAGTTTTCTCACAAATAGGCTTCAGATAGCAATCCCTCCCATGGCCTCAAGCCGTGGCCTGTGTGCTCATCCTGGAACACTTTTTTTGTAAAAGTCCTTGAATAAACGTCAGTGATTAACTTTATGAATTAGTCTTTGAGCACAGCTGCAGAAGGCTTTCGGAGAAGGCAATGGCATACCACTCCAGTACTCTTGCCTAGAAAATCCCATGGATGGAGGAGCCCAGTAGGCTGTAGTCCATGGGGTCGCTACAAGTCAGACGTGACTGAGTGACTTCACTTTCACTTTTCACTTTCACACAATGGAGAAGGCAATGGCAACCCACTCCAGTGTTCTTGCCTGGAGAATCCCAGGGACGGCAGAGCCTGGTGGGCTGCCGTCTATGGGGTCTCACAGAGTCGGACACAACTGAAGCGACTTAGCAGCAGCAGCAGCAGCAGAAGGCTTTATGCCTTCTCATGCTCCTCTCAAAAACAATAAGCACCTTAATATTCTCTTCAGTCAACTCAGCCGAGGAAAGGAAAAAACAAGTCAGAATCACAAAGCCTAACTCCTTCATCCCGGGTCCATGCCTACGGAACAAAGGGAGGGGGTTTAGGGCCATGCTTCCATTTTGTCAGTAATGCCTAACGTGGCTCCCGACAAGAAAGAATCTGAAAAAGAATGAATATGTGTATGTGTATAACTGAATCACTTTTCTGCACACCCGAAACTAACACAACATTGTAAATCAACTACACTCAAAAAAAAAAAAAGCAGCAGAGAGCAAGCACTTTCCATTATCTGCAGTTTGTTCGTTAATTCCCAAATGGCCAAAACAAGTCATGTAGCCAAACCCAGATTCAAGAAGTTCAGAAATGAAATTGATGGTAAGGTCTGCAAAATATGTGGCCATTCTAAAAGTGTATAATATAAGCATTGTTTTGTGGAACTTTTATTTCTTCCATGTTTGAGGGGATGCTGGTTGGCTAGTATGACAGATAATTTTGTGTGTCAGCTTTACTGGGCCACAGAGTGGCCAGATATTTTGTTGAACAGTATTCTGGGTATGTCTGTGAGGTTGTGTCTGGATGAGATTAACATTTGAATGGCAAACTGAGTAAAGCAGATTGCCTTTCCCATTGTGGGTGGGTCTCATCCAATCAGTTGAAGATTTGAATAGAAAAAGAGGCTAAAAGGCCATCTGCCTGATTGCCTTCATTATGGAACTTACATCATTGACTCTCCTGGGTCTCAGGCCTTCAGATTCAGACAGGAATTGCACTACCAGCTCTCAAGTACAGCCTCTGCAGATTTCCCCAAATCAGTCTTCATAAATGCATGAACCAATTTTTAATAATTAATAAATATCCTTATAAATATGAATGTATCCCATTGGTTCTGTTTCTCTGGAGGACATAGACTAATGCATCTAGTATTCCTGGAGTAGTGGCCTGGGTATAGGGAATCATTGCAACACCGATCAAGTGACTGTTATGCCCTAGTTACTATTCTAAGTGCTTTACTTCTATTAACTCATTTAATTATCAACCCTATAAAGTAGGCATTTTTAATTTATCCATTTATGTAAAAAATGAACTGGAGATACAGATAAGGTAAGTAATTTACCCAAGGACACACAGCCACCAGCTCGTGTTTACCTACTAGATGCTGGTAGCATCCCCCTCAGTTGTGACAACCAAAAACTCTTCCAGATATTACCAGATGCTTCTGGAGGCAAAATTGTCCCAAACTGAGAACCAGCAGTGCAGAGGTTAAAAGGGTGAACACTGCAGCCTGACCAACCTGGATTCAAGTACAGACATTGACCCTCACTTAATTAGGTAGCCACATGAAAGTTGTTTTTAACATATTTGGTGCTCAGTATTCTCATTTTTAGAATGCAGGAGGCTTTAATATTCTTTTAGTGGGAGAGCCTCTCTAAGGAGACAGCTGGCTTCCTAGACTGAGGCAGGAGCCAGGCCTTTCTTGTCTAATAAACAACATTTCTTCCCCACTACCCCTGACTGGCCGGCCTGTTCCTTAAGCATGTTAGTGAGCTTGTCCTCAGGCATGACCCCTCAAAGGCAACTAAGACTCTGTAAATTTGATGACTGGCTTTTGCTGCTCCACATACCTTTATTTGCATCTTATTCTTCTCCCTGCTTCCCCTCCAGGAAGTGGTGTTTGAGGTTCTGAAAATAGTAATTACTTATTAGTAAAGAAATCCAGAAAGCCTAAAGAACATAGAAATTCTTCACAATCCTAACACTCAGAAATAACCCCCACTCACTTTTTGGGTGAAAGTCTCTGAAACCTCTTTCTCTCTGTCTCTCACACACACATGCTATAATTTAATGATCTCACCCTTGGAGCTGTTCTGTAAGCTGCTTTTTCATTTAATCACCTCTCCTGGACATGTTTTCACGTTGATCAACATGGACAGACCTGACTAGGCCCCCTCTTCTCCCTTCCTGATGGTTTTCCTGCTTCACCTGGATCATGTCTGCCATCCTAGCCCAGCCAGCCCACGGGCTTCCTTCCCCAGACATCAATAATTGAACAAAAGCCTCTGCAGAGTTGGGGCTGGGTACCATGGTGGCTGCCCATGGCCCAGAGCCTCTCTGCCCTCCTCAGCCACAGTCTTCCTGCTGAGGCTTTGGAAGGAGCAGCTGCTGGAGAAACCACACTGAAGGAAAGTGACAACAAATTTCTTTTGTTTCCTGGCTGGATTGATTGTCTCTTTCTTTCTTTACAGAATTCTTGGTTTTGTCTCTAATTATCTAGCACCTACAGCTTCAGAGCAAGGATGCAGCTGAGAGGAGGCTAAGCGTCACACAATTTGTCAAGGGAGTTTAGGATCTTTGGCACCAAAGACACTATACAAAAAGGAATTAATTCAGCTTTGAACATGTAGACTTTTGCAAAATGAGAGTTATGGCTTCTCAGGCAACAGAAATAGTGCCTATAGGTGGGCCTGCCATCAGCGTGCCCACAGGCATGTTTGTCCTGATGCAGCCCTGACCCCCTCCTCAGTGAAAGTGAAAGTTGCTTAGTCATGTCTGACTCTTTGCGAACCCATGGACTATACAGTCCATGGAATTCTCCAGGGCAGAAGACTGGAGTGGGTAGACTTTCCTTTCTCCAGGGAATCTTGCCAACCCAGGGATCGAACCCATATCTCCCACATTGCATGAAGATTCATTACCAGCTGCGCCAAAAGGGAAGCCCAAGAATATTGGAGTGGGTAGCCTCTCTGTTTTCCTGACCCAGGAATCAAACTGGGGTCTCTTGCTTTGCAGGCAGATTCTTTACCAAGTGGTCTATTAGGGAAAAAACAACAATCAAACCTTCTAAACATTTGCTTCATTTGGGAAGCATTGTCTTTCCTCTCAATTGGTCAATAGTGTGTATGCTTAGTTGTGTTTGACTCCTTGCGACCCCAGGGACTGTAGCTCACCAGACTCCTCTGTCCATGGGATTTTCCAGGCAAGAATACTGGAGTGGGTTGCCATTTCCTACTCCAGGAGATCTTCCCAACCCAGGGACTGAACCCAGTTCTCCTGCTTCTCCTGCACTGGCAGGCAGATTCTTCACCCCTGGGCCACCTGGGAGGCCTGTCTTCTCTCAAGTTGGAGACAACAAATATGAAACATGGTTTCTCAACCTCTGCACCGTAGACATTTGGGGTGGATAATGCTTTGTTAGGAGGGACAGTTGCGTGCAGGGTAGGACACTTAGACGCAATCCAGGTGTCTACCCACTAGATGCTGGCAGCATCCCCTTCAGTTGTGACAACGAAAAACATTTCCTGATACTACCAGGTGTTCCTGGAGGCAAAATTGCCCCAGATTGAGAATCACTGGTGCAGAGGTGAAAGGGTGAGTATTGTAGCCTGGCCAACCTGGCTTCAAATCCTGGCATTGACCCTCACTTAACTAGATGCTATGCTATGCTATGCTACGTCACTTCAGTCATGTCCGACTCTGTGTGACCCCATAGACGGCAGCCCACCAGGCTCCCCCGTCCCTGGGATTCTCCAGGCAAGAACACTGGAGTGGGTTGCCATTTCCTTCTCCAATGCATGAAAATGAAAAGTCAAAGTGAAGTTGCTCAGTCGTGTCCGACTCTTCACGACCCCATGGACTGCAGCCTACCAGGCTCCTCCATCCATGGGATTTTCCAGGCACGAGTACTGGAGTGGGGTGCCATTGCCTTCTCCACACTTAACTAGATAACCTCATGAAAATCACTTTTAGCATATTTGGTGCTTGGTCTTATCCTTAGGGTGTGAAAAACAACAGTACCTCCACTAGGAGTTAGTGAGATGGTCACATAATATGAAGGAAATACACTGGTTAATGAAGGGCTCAGTGAATTGTTTTTTCACAGTTATTCTTTAAGGTAGTTAATAGCAACAAACCCATTCTTCAGAAAAAAATTGAGACTAAGAGACATTGGGAAACTTCCTTGATTAATAAGTGACCTAGGCTGTTAATTCCTAGAGCAAAAGGACATCTCAGGCATGCCTGGAATAGGCTACTAATAAGCTGAGATTCCAGTTCCCTTAAACCAGCGGCAGCAAACAGTCTGGGCAGCCCAAACTCATGAACTAGTTGACTTTGTTTACCCCGATGTGCTTCATAGATGCCATCATTTTCTCTGTGTGCCAAGCTTTACATGAAAGCACTTTTGTAATTTCAAGCCGTTATACAAATGAAAGCTGTTATTATACAGAATGTATCCCTGTGAGGATATAAAGGCCTAAGGGAGAAGGTTATTTACTCTGTAGGAGCTGGACATTATTGACCTTTAAAATGTCTTTCACCTCTAAGATTTTATGGAGCACATACCTTATGAATGAAGATGCTGAGAACCAGTGTTAATGGTGAGAAGAATAGGAAAGAATGTCTGAGCTAGTGCTGAGGAGCTAGGGAGGGGATAAGACCCTAGGGGGAAAAAAAAATGAAAGTGTTAGTCACTCAGTCATGTCCAACTCTTTGGGACCCCATGGACTATAGCCAGCCAGGCTCCACTGTCCATGGAATTCTCCACGCAAGAATACTGGAGTGAGTAGCCATTCCTTTCTCCAGGGAATCTTCCTGACCCCTGGGATTGAACCTGGGTCTTCTGCATTGCAGGCGGATTCTTTACCGTCTGGGCCACCAGGGAAGACCCTAGACATACAAGTAATCCAGGCAGGTTGCATTGCATGGTTGAACTAGAAATTGCTTCCTCTCTGAGGGTAGCCTTCTCCTCTGCTCCATCCTGAACTTTCAGAATCAAGACTTAATGATGAGTGAATAGAAGGGTGAATAGATAACTGATAAGCAAGTAGAGGGCTTCCCAGGTGGCACGAGTGATAAAGAATCTGCCTGCCAATGCAGGAGACACAAGAGATGTGGGTTTGATCCTGGGTTGGGAAGATACCCTGGAGAAGGGCATGGCAACCCATTCCAGTATTCTTTCCTGGAGAATTCCATGGACAGAGGAGCCTGGCAGGCTAGCATCCATAGGGTCATAAAGAGTCAGACACAGCTGAAACAACTTATTACAGCACAGCACAAACAAGTAGAGCAAAATGTTAATGGTAGAATCTAGCTGGTGGGTGTTTGGGTGTTCACTGTAAAATTACTTCACTTTGCAGCATGTTTCAAATTTTTCATGCACTTGCTGTGCATGTGTGTATTCAGTCAGTTTGGTTGTGTCTGACTCTTTGTGACTCTATGGACTGTAGCCCACCAGGCCCCTCTGTCCAAGGATTTTCCAGGCAAGAATACTGGAGTAGGTTGCCATACCCTCACCCAAGGGATATTCCTGACTCGGGGATCAAATCTCCGTCTCCTGAGCTGCAGGTGGGTTCTTTACCACTGTGCCACCTGGGAAGTAGTATTTATTCTCTGAAAGAATAAATGGAGTAAACAAGAGACACATCCGAAGGTCAGAGTTGCTGGCTGCAGATACAGCTGGGTTCAAGGCTTCCTCTTCTCATTCTGACCTATTGGAAGTCTCAGTAGAGAAAATGATACTGGTTGTGGCCACCCCCATTTCAGCACAGTGTCTGCGGTCCTGTGGCTTGGGAATGTCTAGGTAGGAATATGGGAAGGTGTAGACAGTGGCAAGACTCTCTGCGTCCACTCCCAAGGCTGCAGTTTGATTTCTGTGTCCTCTCATTTCTTCTTCTCCTGTCTGTCTCATACATGCAGAAGACCCTGGAAGAAGCAGCTGCCCTTGCCATGGTCCCCAGCTCTGGGGATCCTTCTTCACCTTTATCTGGGCTCTTCTTCACCTCTCACTTTATCTGTGGGCTCAAGACCCTCAGAGGCCCCACGCTGGCTTCTGACACTGACAGTGAGAACAGTGAGATCTATTAGTAGTCCCCAGTTCCTGCTGGGGCTACCTATTACTCACTTCCCAAATATATTTACAGTTTACCATGAACCTAGCAGAGCAGGTTTCTTTCCTTTGAACTTTAAACATTAAAATATCTTAAAAAGTTTTTTACTTTTTTAAAAAAATGTTTTTAAAGCAAAACATTTCCCATAACTCCTTCCTCTGTCCCCTTATTTTCCCATCAGACATAGTTATTGATTGGGGTCAGAGCCTTAGAATAGGTACAGGATTAGACTCTAGCTCTGCCAGCTACATGACCATGGCCAATCTCAGAGCCTCCATAAGCCTTATTTACCTCTCCTAACAGGTAACAATTCTGCTTAATGTTGTTGTGAAAATGAGAATATGATATGTGTAAAGGTTTCTTTGTGTGATGCCTGACATAGGGTATGTTCTCAAGTAATGGTAGCTATCAAATCCTGAAAGATGATGCTGTGAAAGTGCTGCACTCAATATGCCAGCTAATTTGGAAAACTCAGCAGTGGCCACAGGACTGGAAATGGTCAGTTTTCACTCCAATTCCAAAGAAAGGCAATGCCAAAGAATGCTCAAACTACCGCACAATTGCACTCATCTCACACGCTAGTAAAGGAATGCTCAAAATTCTCCAAGCTAGGCTTCAGCAATATGTGAACCGTGAACTTCCAGATGTTCAAGCTGGTTTTAGAAAAGGCAGAGGAACCAGAGACCAAATTGCCAACATCGCTGGATCATCGAAAAAGCAAGAGAATTCCAGAAAAACATCTATTTCTGCTTTATTGACTATGCCAGAGCCTTTGACTGTCTGGATCACAATAAACTGTGGACAATTCTGAGAGATGGGAATACCAGACCACCTGATCTGCCTCTTGAGAAACCTGTATGCAGGTCAGGAAGCAACAGTTAGAACTGGACATGGAACAACAGACTGGTTCCAAATAGGAAAAGGAGTATGTCAAGGCTGTATATTGTCACCCTGTTTATTTAACTTCTATGCAGAGTACATCATGAGAAATTCTGGGCTGGAAGAAGTACAACCTGGAATCAAGATTGCCGGGAGAAATATCAATAACCTCAGATATGCAGATGACACCACCCTTATGGCAGAAAATGAAAAGGAACTAAAAAGCCTCTTGATGAAAGTGAAAGTGGAGAGTGAAAAAGTTGGCTTAAAGCTCAACATTTAGAAACCTAAGATCATGGTATCAGGTCCCATCACTTCATGGGAAATAGATGGGGAAACAGTGGAAACTGTCAGATTTTATTTTTGGGGGGCTCTAAAATCACTGCAGATAGTGATTGCCACCATGAAATTAAAAGATGCTTACTCCTTGGAAGGAAAGTTATGACCAATCTAGATGGCATATTAAAAGCAGAGACATTACTTTGCTAACAAAGGTCCATCTAGTCAAGGCTATGGTTTTTCCAGTGGTCCTGTATGGATGTGAGAGTTGGAGTATAAAGAAAGCTGAGCACAGAAGAATTGATGCTTTTGAACTGTGGTGTTGGAGAAGACTCTTGAGAGTCCCTTGGACTGCAAGGAGATCCAACCAGTCCATCCTGAAGGAGATCAGTCCTGGGTGTTCATTGGAAGGACTGATGCTGAAACTGAAACTCCAATACTTTGGTCACCTCATGCGAAGAGTTGACTCATAGGAAAAGACCCTGATGCTGGGAGGGATTGGGGGCAGGAGGAGAAGGGGACGACAGAGGATGAGATGGCTGGATGGCATCACTGACTCAATGGACATGAGTTTGAGTGAACTCTGGGAGTTGGTGATAGACAGGGAGGCCTGGCGTGCTGCGATTCATGGGGTTGCAAAAAGTCAGACATGACTGTGCGACTGAACTGAACTGATGAATACTCTTGTCATTATTATATTTCCCTGTTACCTTTTAGCTCTTGTTTGTGTGCCAAGTCACTTCAGTTGTGTTTGACTCTTTGAGAATCTATGGATTGTAGCCTGCCATGCTCCTCTGTCCATGGGATTCTCCAGGCAAGAATACTGGAGTGGGTTGCCATGCCCTCCTCTGGGGAATCTTCCTGACCCAGAAATCAAAACGGTGTCTCCTATGTCTTCTTTATTAGCAGGCAGATTCTTTACCACTAGTGCTCCCTGGGAAATGCTAGCTCTTATTTAAATAAGTAAGTAAGTGTTAGTTGCTCAGTCATGCTTGACTCTCTGCAACCTCATGGACTGCAGCCCACCAGGAGCCTGGTCCATGAGATTTTCCAGGGAAGGATACTGGAGTGGGTTGCCATTTCCTTCTCCCGGGGATCTTCCAGACCTAGGGATTGAACCTGGGTCTCCTGCACTGCAGGCAGATTCTTTACTGACTGAGCTACAAGGGAAGCCCATATTTACAGACATCCAAATGTTTATATTGTTGAAAGAATAGTTTACTTACATATAGAATTTCTGACCAAATTTTTGACACCAAGAGGCACTGGTTACCTGGCTGCCAAGTACAAGGTTGGCATTATCAATCTCTTAGGAGCTGATTTATATTAATCAAATTTGTAAACAGCTGAAATAATCCAAGTGTCAATGTCTTGATTAATTGAGAGAAATGTTACTGCCTTAATTTTTTTAAAGGAGAAATGAAGGGTTTAAGGTCTTTGCTAATAAATAAATATAAGAGCTTACTTGATTTACATAGTGATGGGTTGGTTTAGGGGCTTCCCAGGTACCGCTAGTGGTAAAGAATCTGCCTGCCAATGCAGCAGGCATAAGAGATGTGCGTTTGATCCCTGGGTCAGGAACATCCCCTGGAGGAGGTCATGGCAACCCACTCCAGTATTCTTGCATGGAGAATCTCATTTTGCCCACCAGGACAGAGGAGCCTGGTAGGCTGCAGTTGATAGCAGAGTTGGACACGACTAAAGCAGCTTAGCACGCATGCATACATAGGCTGGTTTAACACGAAGTTGGATGGTAGATTTGCAGTTTAAGAAAACAAATTCTCTTTTCTACAACAAACATACTGGGGGTTAAATGAACAATAAGATATTTATAAGCTTTTGCGGTCAATCCATGTTTTACTGTTGGAGGTTACATTTCTGTGAGATTAAATAGAAACTCTGAATTGAATAGTCCCAGAAGAATTTCTAAAAATCTTAAATATCACAAGAAGCTTCTTGCTACTTCTCAATAACATCAGATCAGATCAGATCAGATCAGTCGCTCAGTCATGTCCAACTCTTTGCAACCCCATGAATCACAGCACGCCAGGCCTCCCTGTCCAACTCCCAGAGTTCATTGAGACTCAGGTCCATCGAGTCAGTGATGCCATCAAGCCATCTCATCCTCTGTCGTCCCCTTCTCTTCCTGCCCCCAATCCCTCCCAGCATCAGAGTCTTTTCCAATGAGTCAACTCTTCGCATGAGGTGGCCAAAGTACTGGACTTAAAAAAATCTGTATCTAAATGTATTATTTTTATCTATTATTTATTATGTAGGTAGCAGAGGCATATGATTAAAAACTCAAAAAGCGTAACGGTGTAATAGTGAAGAGCTTCCCCACCCACATCCCACAGTCTCCTACTTCCCCTCCATAGGGAAAAGCACTATTGTTAGTTTCTTATCCTGTTCTTTAGAGGTATTTTATGCGTATGTGAGCAAATAGGATATGTTACAGTTAAATTGCCCTTTTCCCCACCTGTCTACACTCTTTGGTCCTTGTGCTTCTGAGGGCACAGAAATGTAAATGTTTTCAGCTTCCTTTCCTTATCTCATGAGGAAGGTAATGACTAGTCCAGTGCTTTGAAATGTCAAAGTCCTTATCAACAAGATTATTTCCTCTCAAAGACTTCTGATTAAATACCATTGTGCTTTATGGTTTACATTTTAATTTAATTCTAATGAAGGCTGAAACAAAGATTTTTAAGTTTATAATTTCTGTTTCCATACACTGAACAGTAACAACGAAAGCATAACAGTATTGTGCTAACCATCAGAAATAAAACACCAGAGAGTATGGATCAGAATGCTTCCAATGGGCATGATGAGGCAATTTTTCTCTGTAGATAGACCACTTAGGAACACAGACATATTCTAAAGTTTCGCAGTAAGAAAGCACAAGGAAATAATAAATAACTATGACTAGAGAAAAAGAAAAATTTCCCTGTAAAAAACAAAAACACAAAACAAAAAATGAGTAAGATCGATAGGGAAAAGACAAACATAGGAAGGAACTCCTTGGTGGTCCAGTGGCTAAGACTATGCACTCCCAATGCAGGGTCTCCAGTTCAATCACTGGCCAGGG
Organism: Bos indicus x Bos taurus; assembly: GCF_003369695.1. NCBI lineage: Eukaryota > Metazoa > Chordata > Mammalia > Artiodactyla > Bovidae > Bos > Bos indicus x Bos taurus. Next base: position 81,332,481 of record NC_040078.1, read on the forward strand.
AATTAGGTCCCATATGCCACCACTAAAGAAAGCCCACGTGCCACAGCTGAAAGATTCTGTGTGCCGCAATGAAGACTGAAGGTCCCACAAGCCACAGATAAGACCCAGCACAGCCAAATAAACAAACAAACAAATACATATGTATATATAATTTTAAAGGAAAACACAGGAAAAGTTTTTGAAAAATAAATGGTAGAAAAATGATTAAGATTCTAACACTACACAATGAACATTTGCATTCACACTCATGATTGCCCAACATATTATTGTGAATAACTTTTTTACAGTTGGGAAATTCCTAAGTTATGAGTCTAGCCTCCACAGTGTTAAAGTCAAAGCTCAAATTCCCAGGTTTCCTTGTAGCTAGATGTCAGATAGAGCAACATGACACTCTGATCTTGAAGAGAGCAAAGAAAAAAATCTTTCACAGAGCTTCCATTTTACTGATGCTAGGTCAAATTCCTAATAGAGAAGGAACAGTGATTGAGGATGTGCTGTCCTTAGAGTCTAATTATTAGAGGGTATAATTCTTTTTTAAAAAACAGTATGGCTTAGTTAATTCCAAATACTTCCTATATTATTTTTTTTTATTATTAACACACACTATAAATATTTTACTTAAATACAGTTTTAATGATGGAATGTCATAAACTCTGGTGGATTGTTGGGGAAACCACATCTTGAGACAAGATGGAAGTAGCAGATTTCTGAAGATGGCCACAATATCTCCCATCCTTCATGCTATTGTACAAAGTGACCTTGCCATTGAGAGATTTCTCACTTTGAATCAGAGCTGGCCTTATGAGGCACTGACAGCCCATAGAATGCAGCAGACATAATTCTATATAATTTCTGAGGCTAAGTCAGAAAATGTTCCACACCTTCTACATGATTTTCTTAGATCTCTCCTTCAAAGGGAAGCCAGCCACCTTGAAAAGAGCCAGACTACTGTATGATTTCTGTGCTGGAGAGATAACATGTAAACACTCAATTAATAGACTCAGACAAGCCTACTCCTCCAGCTCTCCCAACTAAGACCCAGACATGTTAATGAAACAGTCTCAGACTCTCCAGTCTAGCCCATGTTCCAGCTGAGTACCACAGTCAAAGAGCAGAAGAGTCATTTGACCAAGTTCAACTGAAATTCTTTGCCCACAGAATCCATATATACATATATAAAATGGTTAGTGTTTTAATCCTCTGAGTTTTGAAATAACTTATTCCACAGCAATAGTAACTTGGACAAAGAGTTTTGGGGAACATTACAATTTAACAAAATAGTTAACTTGTGTCTTCCATGAGGAGGCACTGTATAAAGTTCTGGGGATTATAGCAAACAAGATTCCTATTTCAGGAAGCCTATAAATCACTTAATGGAAGTCAACTTGCAAATAAATATAAACACAATCAAGTGCTTTAGGTGCTATGATAGCACTAGGTGTGGAATAATATTGGGGCCATAACATAGGAATGGAAAATGGTTATGTCACTCATGATTCTAGAGGTGTTGCTATCTGCTCTCTCTTCTGAGCCTTTGCTTTTGACCTGATATTGTTGACTAGAAATAGGAATAGCAGACATCCACGATTCATTCTTAATCTCAGAGTAAAAACCTTAAATATTATAGAGGGTAGTTTTTGCTGTATTTTGCAAATACTATATCAGATTAGGCCGAGACATCACTCTGCTGACAGAAGGCCATATAGTCAAGGCTATGGTCTTCCCAGTGGTCATGCATGGTTGCGAGAGTTGGACTGTAAAGTAGGCGGAGTGCCAAAGAATTGACGCCTTCAAACTGTGGAGCTAGAGAAGACTTGTGAGACTCCCTTTGTCAGCAAGGAGATCAAACCAGTTAATCTTAAAGAAAATCAACCCTGAATACTCATTGGAAGGACTGATACTGAAGCTGAAGCTCCAGTATTTTGGTCACCTGATGCAAACAGTCAATTTATTGAAAAAGTCCCTGATGCTGGGAAAGATTGAGGGCAGAAGGATAAGAGGGAGTTAGAGGATGAGATGGCTAGATGGCATCACTGATGTAATGGACATGAATTTGGGCAAACTCTGGCAGATAGTGAGGGGCAGGGAAGCCTGGTGTGCTGCAATCCATGGGGTCACAAAAAGTTGGACACCACTGGGCAGGTGAACAACAACAACATATCAGATTAAGGCAATTCCCTTCTATTCTCCTATATATATACATACTTAATCTTTAATGGATATGAAATTTTATCACGTGCTTTTTAAAATTTATGGATACAATAGATTTCTTTCTTTACTCTGTTAATATAGTGAATTACATTGAATGATTCTCCATATTAAACTACCTTTGCAATCCTGGAATAAATAAAATTTGGTAATGATATATAAATTTTTAAATACATTGCTAGATTTGATTTGTTAATACTTAATATTTTTTTTTTTTTGTATTTATGTTCATGGAAGAGATTAGCCTGAATTTTCATCTTATAGTGTAATATTCTTGTCAGTCTGTCTCAAGGCTATGCTAGCATTAAAGATATCTATCTGTCTATGAGGGCTTGTGCAAGATTGATCTATTTCTTCTGAAATGATGAGAGAATTTACCAATGAAATCATGTAAGCCTGGAGATTTCCTTGTGGGAAAGTTCCTAATTACAAAATTAATTTCATTTTAAGGAAAAAGACTGTTTGGGTTTTTTATTTGCTCTTCCATCAGTGTGCTAAGTTGTGTGTTCAAACTTTTGTTCACTTTATTTATTTAAAAAAATTATTTGAAATCTATAGATGGCTTATTTTATTTTGCTTTTTGGCCACACTATGCAGCATGTGGGATCTTAGTTCCCTAGCCAGGGATCAGACCCATGCCACCTGCATTGTGAGTGCAGAGTCCCAACCCTTGGTTCACCAGGGAAGTCTCAGGTCACTTTATTTAAAATTTCAAATTTATTGGCCTCACATTACTTATAAAATTCTATTAGCTTTTTAAAGTCTGTTCCTCAAGTCCTTGTGTCTGAGTAGGGCCTGTCTTTCTTTTTGGTAAAGCTTTTACCATGTGCCATATGTCTTCTAAGATCTTTTCTACATTTCCCACATCTTTGCTATCTATGCTTCAGTCTGAATATTTTCTGTCGACCTATATATTCCAAGTCACTTGACTTTCTTTAACTCTGTCTCATCTGCTCTTAAACCCATCCATTCCCAACCCAGGGCTTGAACCCAGGTCTCCTGAATTGTAGGCAGGATTCTGTACATCTGAGCCACCGGGGAAGTCCCATTGAGTTTTTAAATTTCACTTAATATATTTATCTGGAGTAGAAAAGCCCTTTTATTTTTAAGATGGAACATATTTTGAAAATGAAAATTTATATCTTGTCATCAATTTCTCAGATCAAAATAATTAGCAATTTAAAAGTTTGTGCCTGTGAAGAAATTATGGCTGAAAACTTCCCAAATGTAAATAAGGAAACAGATATCCAGGGACAGGAAGCATAGAGGGTTCCGAACAAGATGAACTCAAACAGACCTACACCATGATATATTTTAATTAAAATGGCAAATTTAAAGATAAAGAGAGGATTCTAATGCAGCAAGAGAAAAGCAAAGAGTTAATTGCAAGGGAATCCTCATAAGGCTAACAGCTGATTTCTCTAGAAATATCGCAGGCCAGAAGTGAAGACAAGATATATTCGAAGTCCTGAAAGGGAAAAGCCTGCAATCTAGGATACTCTACCCAGCAAGATCATTATTTAGAATAGAAGACAAGAAAAAGAATTTCCCAGACAAGGAAAAACTAAAAGAATACAGAAATACTAAGCATATTCTAAAGGAAATATATGAAAGGTCTTCTCTAAAAGGAGCAAGAATCTATAGGAAAGAGAAAATCACAGTTGGAAAGTAAATCACTTAAATAAGTCTCTGCAGGTTAAAAAAAATAAAAAAAAAATTTTTGTGATAGTGATAACTACAATGAATAGCAAAAGGATAAGCATGAAGCTATAAAAGAAGACATGAAAATCATAAATGTTGGGGAGGAGAGTAAGAAAATATAAGAGTTTTTCACAATGTGTTTAAGCCTGTATGACTACCAGGCTAAAGTAAATAGATATATTAATGGGTTAACATACTTGAAAAACAGTTAAGTTGTTCAGTCATGTCCCACTCTTTGTGACCTCATGAATCGCAGCACGCCAGGCCTCCCTGTCCATCACCAACTCACGGAGTTCACTCAGACTCACGTCCATCGAGTCAGTGATGCCATCCAGCCATCTCATCCTCTGTCATCCCCTTCTCCTCCTGCCCCCAATCCCTCCCAGCATCAGGGTCTTTTTCAATGAGTCAACTCTTTGCATTAGGTGGCCAAAGTACTGGAGTTTCAGCTTTAGCATCATTCCCTCCAAAGAAATCCCAGGGCTGATCTCCTTCAGAATGGACTGGTTGGATCTCCTTGCAGTCCAAGGGACTCTCAAGAGTCTTCTCCAACACCACAGTTCAAAAGCATCAGTTCTTCGGTGCTCAGCCTCTTCACAGTCCAACTCTCACATCCATACATGACCACAGGAAAAACCATAGCCTTGACTAGACAAACCTTTGTTGGCAAAGTAATGTCTCTGCTTTTGAATATGCTATCTAGGTTGGTCATAACTTTCCTTCCAAGGAGTAAGCGTCTTTTAATTTCAGTGGTGCAGTCACCATCTGCACTGATTCTGGAGCCCAAAAAAATAAAGTCTGACACTGTTTCCACTGTTTCCCCATCTATTTCCCATGAAGTGATGGGACCTGATACCATGATCTTAGGTTTCTGAATGTTGAGCTTTAAGCCAACTTTTTCAGTCTCCACTTTCACTTTCATCAGGAGGCTTTTGTGTTCCTCTTCACTTTCTGTCGTAAGGGTGGTGTCATCTGCATATCTGAGGTTATTGATATTTCTCCCGGCAATCTTGATTCCAGCTTGTGCTTCTTCCAGCCCAGCGTTTCTCATGAAGTACTCTGCATAGAAGTTAAATAAGCAAGGTGACACTATACAGCCTTGACATACTCCTTTTCCTATTTGGAACCAGTCTGTTGTTCCATGTCCAGTTCTAACTGTTCCTTCCTGACCTGCATGTAAGTTTCTCAAGAGGCAGGTCAGGTGGTCTGGTATTCCCATCTCTTTCAGAATTTTCAGTTTCTTGTGATCCACATGGTCAAAGGCTTTGGCATAGTCAATAAAGCAGAAATAGATGTTTTTCTGGAACTCTCTTGCTTTTTCCATGATCCAGATGTTGGCAATTTGATCTCTGGTTCCTCTGCCTTTTCTAAAACCAGCTTGAACATCAGGAAGTTCATGTTTCACATATTGCTGAAGCCTGGCTTGGAGAATTTTGAGCATTACTTTACTAGCGTGTGAGATGAGTGCAATTGTGCGGTAGTTTGAGCCTTCTTTGGCATTGCCTTTCTTTGGGATTGGAATGAAAACTGACCTTTTCCAGTCCTGTGGCCACTGCTGAGTTTTTCAAATTAGCGGGCATATCGAGTGCAGCACTTTCACAGCATCATTTTTCAGGATTTGAAATAGCTCAACTGGAATTCCATCACCTCCACTAGCTTTGTTCATAGTGATGATTTCTAAGGCCCACTTGACTTCACATTCCAGGATGTCTGGCTCTAGGTGAGTGATCACACCACCGTGATTATCTGGGTCATGAAGATCTTTTTTGTACAGTTCTTCTGTGTATTCTTGCCACCTCTTCTTAATATCTTCTGCTTCTGTTAGGTCCATACCATTTCTGTCCTTTACCGAGCTCATCTTTGCATGAAATGTTCCCTTAGTATCTCTAATTTTCTTGAAAAGATCTCTAGTCTTTCCCATTCTATTGTTTTCCTCTATTTCTTTGCATTGATCACCGAGGAAGGCTTTCTTATCTCTTCTTGCTATTCTTTGGAACACTGCATTCAGATGCTTATATCTTTCCTTTTCTCCTTTGCTTTTCGCTTCTCTGCTTTTCACAGCTATTTGTAAGGCCTCCCCAGACAGCCATTTTGCTTTTTTGCATTTCTTTTCCATGGGGATGATCTTGATCCCTGTCTCCTGTACAATGTCATGAACCTCATTCCATAGTTCATCAGGTACTCTATCTATCAGATCTAGGCCCTTAAATCTGTTTCTCACTTCCACTGTCTAATCATAAGGGATTTGATTTAGGTCATACCTGAATGGTCTAGTGGTTTTCCCTACTTTCTTCAATTTAAGTCTGAATTTGGCAATAAGGAGTTCATGATCTGAGCCACAGTCAGCTCCTGGTCTTGTTTTGGTTGACTGTATAGAGCTTCTCTATCTTTGGCTGCAAAGAATATAATCAATCTGATTTTGGTGTTGACCATCTGGTGATGTCCATGTATAGAGTCTTGTGTTGTTGGAAGAAGGTGTTTGTTATGACCAGTGCATTTTCTTGGCAAAACTCTATTAGTCTTTGCCCTGCTTCATTCCGTATAAATTTGCCTGTTACTCCAGGTGTTTCTTGACTTCCTACTTTTGCATTCCAGTCACCTATAATAAAAAGGACATCTTTTTTGGGTGTTAGTTCTAAAAGGTCTTGTAGGTCTTCATAGAACTGTTTAACTTCAGCTTCTTCAGTGTTACTGATTGGGGCATAGACTTGGATTACTGTGATATTGAATGGTTTGCCTTGGAAATGAATAGAGATCATTCTGTCATTTTTGAGATTGCATCCAAGTACTGCATTTCAGACTCTTTTGTTGACCATGATGGCTACTCCATTTATTCTGAGGGATTCCTGCCCGCAGTAGTAGATATAATGGTCATCTGAGTTAAATTCACCCATTCCAGTCCATTTTTGTTTGCTGATTCCTAGAAAGTCGACATTCACTCTTGCCATCTCTTGTTTGACCACTTCCAATTTGCCTTGATTCATGGACCTGACATTTCAGGTTCCTATGCAATATTGCTCTTTACAGCATCGGACCTTGCTTCTATCACCAGTCACATCCACAGCTGGGTATTATTTTTGCTTTGGCTCCATCCCTTCATTCTTTCTGGAGTTATTTCTCCACTGATCTCCAGTAGCATATTGGGCACCTACTGATCTGGGGAGTTCCTCTTTCAGTATCCTATCATTTTGCCTTTTCATACTGTTCATGGGTTTCTCAAGGCAAAAATACTGAAGTGGTTTGCCATTCCCTTCTCCAGTGGACCACATCATACAATAGATTCACAAAAACCAAAAAGTATGCATAAAGCATAATATGAAAGAAAATCATCAAACCACAAAAGGAAAAACAGAAAGAAATAAAAAAAGAAGAAATACAAAATCAGTTGGGAAACAGGTTTAAAATGGCAATAAAAACACATGTCAATAATTTTGTTAAATGTCAATGGGATAAAAGCCCCAATAAAAAGACATAGAGTGGCAGATTGAACAACAACAAAAAAAGCCTACTGTATGCTGTCTAAAAGAGACTCATTTTAGGGTGAAGGACACTCACAGATTGGAAGTAGGGGATGAAAAGGGGTATTTCATGTAAAAGGAAATGACAAGAAAGTGGGGATTACAATACTCATATCAGACAAAATAGACTTTAAAACAAAGGCCACAAAAAAAGATAAAAAGGGAAAATGAATACTGATAAAAATAAGCAATGCAAGAAGATATTATACTCTTTAACATGTATGTACCCAATATAGGAGCACCTAAATATATAAAACAGATACTAAGAGACATAAAGGAAGAAACTCATGAGAATAAAACAACAGTAGAAGAATTTAACACCTCACTCACATCAATGAACAGATCTTCCAGATGGAAAATCAATAAAGCAACAGAGATCTTAAATGATACAAGAGAACAATTAGAACCAATAGATTTTTTTTCAGGGCACTACATCCAAAAAGCCCAGAATACACTTTCTTTTCAAGCACACAGAACATTTTCTAGGATTGACCACATACCAGAACACAAAATAAGCCTCAACAAATTCAAGAGGATAGATAGAAATCATTTTAAGCATCTTTTCTGATCACAATGGCTTGAAATTATAAGTCAACCAAAGGAAGAGAAATGAGAAAAGATAATTACGTAGAGGTTAAGCAACAGGCTATTAAAAAAAAAAAAAAAAAACAATGGGCCAACAGTGAAATCAAAGAGGAAATTTAAAAATTACTTGAGAAAAATGACAATGAAAATACAACGACACAAAATCTATGAAATATAGCAAAAGCAGTTCTTAGAGGGAAGTTCTTAGTGATATAAGCCTTCCTTAAAAACTAAGAAATGTCTCAAATAAACAACCTAACCCACCACCTAAAAGAATTAGAGAAAGAAGAATGAACAAAGCCTAAAGTGAGAAGGAGGAAGAAAATAATAAAGTTCAGAGAGGAAATAAATAAAATTGACATTAATAAGCAATAGGGGAGAGAAATCAATAAAACAAGAGCTGGCTCTTTGAAAGGATAAACAAAATCAACAAATCTTTAGCCAGGTTCATCAAGAAGAAAAGAGAGAGGACCCAAATACAATAAAAATGAAAGAGGAGAAATCATAGCCAATAGAGTAGAAATACAAAAAGCCATTAGAGAACATTATGAACAATTACGTGCCCCAAAATTGGACAATGGCCATCCAAAAGGAATGGCCAAGTGTCTACAAAAATTGGTTGCTTTTCTTTACACTAACAATAAAATGGGGCTTCCCTGGTGACTCAGAGGGTAAAGAATATGCCTGCAATGCAGGAGACCTGGGTTTGACCCCTGGGTTGGGAAGATCCCCCGGAGGAGGGAATGGCTATGCACTCCAGTATTATTAAGTAAAAAAAAAAAAAAAAAAAAAAAAATCCCTTTTGAAATCACATACAAAAAATACTTAGGAATAAACTTGAGCAAGGTGAAAGACCTATATGTTGAGAACTATAAAACATTGATAAAGGAAACTGAAGATGATTCAAAGAAATGGAAAGACCCACATGCTCTTAAATTAGAAGAGTTAATATTATTAAATGGCCATACTAGCCAAAGCAATCTATAGATTTAATATGACCACTATCAAATTACCCATGACATTTTTTCACAGAACTGGAACAAGTAACTCCAAGATTTATATGGAACCATTAAAGACCCAGAATTTCCAAAGCAATCTTGAACAAGAACAAAGTTGGACGCATAAGCTTCTCAGACATCAGGCAATACTACAAAGCTACAGTAATCAAAACAGTGAGGTACTGGCAAATAAATAGACATCTGGATCAACAGAATTGAACAGAGAGCCCCAAAATAAATCTATACACCTAGTCAATTATTCTTTAACAATGGAGGCAAGAATATAAAGTGGAGAAAAGACAATCTCTTCAGCAAGTGGTGGTGGGAAAGCTTATAACTGCATGTAAATCAATGAGGTTATAATACACTCTCATGCCATACACAAAATTAAACTCAAAATGGCTTAGAACTTATAAATAAGATGTGACACCATAAAACTCCTACAAGAGCATAGTCAAAATATTCTCTGACATAAATCATACCAATGTTTTCTAGGGTCAGTCTCCTAAGGCAATAGATACAAAAGCAAAAAATTAAAAATGGGACCTAATTAAGCATAAACTTTTACACAGCAAAGGGAATCATAAACAAAAATGAAAAGACAAATTCCAGACTGGGAGAAAATATTTGCAAAGCAATATGATTGACAAGTGATTAATTTCCAAAACATACAAACAGCTCATACAACTCAATAATAAAAAGCCAAACAACCCAACCAAAAAATGGGCAGAAGACCTAAATAGGCATTTCTCCAAAGAAGACATACAGATGGTCAATAGGACATGAGAAGATGCTCAACATCACTAATTACTAGATAAATCAAATCAAAATTACAAGATACCACTTCATACTTGTCAGAATGGTCATCATTAAAAAGTCTGTAACAAATACTAGAGAAGGTGTGGAAAGAAGGGAATCCTCCTACATTGCTGGTGGTTATATACATTGCTATAGCCATTACAGAAAATAATAAGGAGGTTCCTTAAAAAACTTAAAATAGAGTTGCCATATGATCCAGTTATCCCATTCCTGGGCAAATATTCAGAGAAATCTCTCATTTGAAAAGAGTTCAATGTTCATACATGTGTGCTTAGTCACTCAGTTGTGTCCAGACTCTTTGTGACTCCATTAACTGTAGCCGGTCAGGCTCCTCTGTCCATGGGATTATCAGGCAAGAATACTGGAGTGGGCTGCCATTTCCTTCTTGATCAATGCTCATAGAAGCTCTATTTATAACAACAAAGACATGGAAGCAACCTAAATGTCCATTGACAGATGAATGGATAAAGATATATGTGATATATATATATATACACACACATATATATTTCTCAAAGTCAAATACATATATCAGTTCAGTTCAGTCAATCAGTTGTGTCCGACTCTGTGACACCATGAACTGCAGCACACCAGGCCTCCCTGTCCATCACCAACTCCCAGAGTTCACTAACCCATGTCCATTGAGTCAGTGATGCCATCCAACCATCTCATCCTCTGTTGTCCCCTTCTCCTCCTGCCCTCAATCTTTCCCAGCATCAGAGTCTTTTCAAATGAGTAAGCTCTTCTCATCAGGTGGCCAAAGTATTGGCGTTTCAGCTTCAAAATCACTCCTTCCAATGAACACCCAGGACTGATATCCCTTAGGATGGACTGGTTGGATCTCCTTGCAGTCCAGAGGGCTCTCAAGAGTCTTCTCCAACACCACAGTTCAAAAGCATCAATTCTTCAGTGTGCAGCTTTCTTTATAGTCCAACTCTCACATCCATACATGACCACTGGAAAAACCATAGCCTTGACTAGACAGACCTTTGTTGGCAAAGTAATGTCTCTGCTTTTTAATATGCTGTCTAGGTTGATCAAAACTTTCCTTCCAAGGAGCAAGCATCTTTTAATTTCATTGCTGCAATCACCATTTGTAATGATTTTGGAGCCCCCAAAAATAAAGTCAGCTACTGTTTCCCCATCTATTTGCCATGAAGTGATGGCGGTGGATGCCATGTTCTTAGTTTTCTGAATGTTGAGCTTTAAGCCAACTTTTTCACTCTGCTCTTTCACTTTCATCAAGAGGCTCTTTAGTTCTTCTTCACTTTCTGCCATAAGGGTGGTGTCATCTGCATATCTGAGGTTATTGATATTCTCCCTGGCAATCTTGATTCCAGCTTGTGCTTCTTCCAGCCCAGTGTTTCTCATGATGTACTCTGCATAGAAGTTAAATAAGCAGAGTGACAATATACAGCCTTGACATACTCCTTTTCCTATTTGGAACCAGTCTGTTGTTCCATGTCCAGTTCTAACTGTTGCTTCCTAACCTGCATGTAAGTTTCTCAATAGGCAGGTCAGGTGGTCTGGTATTCCCATCTCTTTCAGAATTTTCCACAGTTTATTGGGATCCACACAGTCAAAGGCTTTGGCATAGTCAATAAAGCAGAAATAGATGTTTTTCTGGAACTCTCTTGCTTTTTCAATGATCCAGATGTTAGCAATTTGATCTCTGGTTCCTCTGCCTTTTCTAAAACCAGCTTGAACATCTGGAAGTTCACGGTTCATATATTGCTGAAGCCTGGCTTGGAGAATTTTGAGCATTACTTTACTAGCATGTGAGATGAGTGCAATTGTGCGGTAGTTTGAGCCTTCTTTGGCATTGCCTTTCTTTGGGATTGGAATGAAAACTGACCTTTTCCAGTCCTGTGGCCACTGCTGAGTTTTCCAAATTAGCTGGCATATTGAGTGCAGCACTTTCACAGCATCATTTTTCAGGATTTGAAATAGCTCAACTGGAATTCCATCACCTCCACTAGCTTTGTTCATAGTGATGATTTCTAAGGCCCACTTGACTTCACATTCCAGGATGTCTGGCTCTAGGTGAGTGATCACACCACCGTGATTATCTGGGTCATGAAGATCTTTTTTGTACAGTTCTTCTGTGTATTCTTGCCACCTCTTCTTAATATCTTCTGCTTCTGTTAGGTCCATACCATTTCTGTCCTTTATCGAGCTCATCTTTGCATGAAATGCTCCCTTGGTATCTCTCATTTTCTTGAAGAGATCTCTAGTCTTTCCCATTCTATTGTTTTCCTCTATTTCTTTGCACTGATCGCCGAGGAAGGCTTTCTTATCTCTCCTTGCCATTCTTTGGAACTCTGCATTCAGATGTTTATATCTTTCCTTTTCTCCTTTGCTTTTCACTTCTCTTTTCACAGCTATTTGTAAGGCCTCCTCAGACAGCCATTTTGCCTTTTTGCTTTACTTTTTCTTGGGGATGGTTTTGATCACTGCCTCCTGTACAATGTCATGAACCACCATCCATAGTTCATCAGGCACTCTGTCTATCAGATTTAGTTCCTTAAATCTATTTCTCACTTTCACTGTATAGGGGATTTGATTTAGGTCATACCTGAATGGTCTAGTGGTTTTCCCTACTTTCTTCAATTTAAATCTGAATTTGGCAATAAGGAGTTCATGATCTGAGCCACAGTCAGCTCCCAGTCTTGTCTTTGCTGACTGTATAGAGCTTCTACATCTTTGGCTGCAAAGAGTATAACCTGATTTCTCCGTCTTTGGCTGCAAGGAATATAATCTGATTTTGGTGTTGACCATCTGGTGATGTCCATGTGTAGAGTCTTCTCCTGTGTTGTTGGAAGAGGGTGTTTGCTATGACCAGTGCATTCTCTTGGCAAAACTCTATTAGCCTTTGCCCTGCTTCATTTTGTACTCCAAGGCCAAATTTGCCTGTTACTCCCAGTCTTTCTTCCTACTTTTACATTTCAGTCCCCTATAATGAAAAGGAGATCTTTTTGGGGTGTTAATTCTAGAAGGTCTTGTAGGTCTTCATAGAACCATTCAATTTCATATATATACATATATGTACATATATATATATATAATGGAATATTACTCTGACATAAGAAATGATGAATTAATGTCATTTGCACAACTTGGATGGACATAGAGATTATCATACTAAATGAAGTCAGAAAGAGAAAGACAAATGATATATGATATCACGTATTTGGAATCTAAAGTATGACACAAATGAACTCATTTAGAAATAGTAACATTTCCTTCTCTCTAGTATCTTGATCCCTCACATTCTAGCTGTCTCTCAATGGCTTCCTGCAGATATATATATATATTTTTTTTTCCTTATTTTTGTTTTTTTTTAATCTAGATTTGTTACTTATCTGGTTGCTCTTCTGCTTTTTAATCTAAATTTTCTGCTTATTTGTTTGTTCTGATATTACTTTCTCCATCACAGCCACAGGTAAGTTAATTTTAAATGTAGAAAGACCCCAAATATAGGTATCATACATTTTCTCATGAAGTCATGTATTAGTTGTTTTATAATAAACCCTCAGTTATACACGTAAAAACTGTACATTCTCAGGTTACTATAATAAACTTGGACATAACTACAGAGGCTCAGGAAACTAAGCCCCATAAATGGAAACTAAGATGGGAAGTCTATTGATGCTATAGCTTCAGAAATGACTGTTTTAATATGTGTCTTTTAAAAATTCACAAGGAAGAAATTTTTGAAAGAAAGAAAGTGTTAGTCACCCAGTCATGTCTGATTCTTTGTGACCCCATGGAACCTGCCAGGCTCCTCTGTCCATGGAATTCGCCAGGCAAAAATACTGGAGTGGGTTGCCATTTCTTTCTAGGGGATCTTCTTGACCCAGGGATTGAACTTGCGTCTCCTGCATTGCAGGCAGATTCTTTACCATCTGAGCCACCAGGGAAGCCCACCTAAATTAAATTTCTCACTTTGCAGAGCAATAAGTGATAGAAAGAAAATTAACTCACTGCCTGACATGTGTGACTGATAATGTTTATAAAATAAAGGAAATATGGAATTTAGAGAGATGGTAACAATAACCCAGTGTACGAGACAGCAAAAGAGACACTGATGTATAGAACAGTCTTATGGACTCTGTGGGACAGGGAGAGGGTGGGAAGATTTGGGAGAATGACATTGAAACACATAAAAGATCATGTAAGAAACGAGATGCCAGTCCAGGTTCGATGCACGATACTGGATGCTTGGGGCTAGTACACTGGGACGACCCAGAGGGATGGTATGGGGAGGGAGGAGGGTCCAGGATGGGGAACACATGTATACCTGTGGCGGATTCATTTTGATATTTGGCAAAACTAATACAATTATATAAAGTTTAAAAATAAAATTAAATTTAAAAAAATAAAATAAAGGAAAATGGGTTGAAACTGACAAGGTTGTAATGGGGATTCTGATACTAAAAAGTATCATGCTTGAGTTCTGCCAAAATACAAAATAATAAATTGATGAAAACTATGAAGATGTGGATTCTTTTGACTGAAGGGAGAAGGTACTTTGATCTTTCATGCAATGAAAAATTGTATAGAAAGATGATCATATTACTTTATGTAGGAGGTCATGCAACTGAAACTATCTCTCCACATCCATGAGGAAAAAGAAAAATGTCTAGATAGCAACCAGATGGTAAGGAAAATAGATTTAACAAGTTTCAGGTTTGCACTTAACTTAGAATATAGGTTCATTTGTTCTGACAGACCTAAAAGAGTATGCTTTAAATTATATAAATCAAGAGTCAGAAAACCACGGCCTTGGGGCCAAATCTGGCCCATTACCTGTCTTTATAAATAAAGTTTTATTAGAACATACCCACACTCATTTACTTATGAATCATCTAGGGCTGCTTTTGTGCTATGACAGCAGCATTTGTAGTCATGACACCAATCATGTGGCTTGCAAAGCCAAAATATTTACTGCATGATCCTTTACCAAAAAAAAAACTTTACCAACACTGGGTATAGTCTTTTTTTTTTTTTTTTTTGGTATGTAAGCATATAAACAGTTTGTTGGCTCTTCTCTGTGAAGTTTTCTGGGCCTCGGAATCTTTCTACCTTGTCACTTGAGCTTCACTAAGTTGTTGATCCTGCCCAGAACAGTACAAAATGACCGACCGTAGGGTCTATCTCACAGCCATGGGGAGGCAGTCATGTGAGTTCTCGTCAACCTATATCTACGCATAAGTGAACTAGTCCTTCATTTATACAATAATCTTTTATTTTTTTTAAAAGTTAATCTCCCTTCAGCATGTCCTGATTTTTAAAGTAGAAAAGCAATGTATTCTAGAATTATTTCCATTTAAGATTTTCTGTGCCTAAAGGGAAAACTTCAGTTATCTTGATACCTCTTTTCCCAAGCATGAGGGATAAATGAGCTATTTCAGTGTAGAAGCTGTATGGTGAAGTGGATGTTCTTTGAAGTCAGATAGATCAGACAGACTCTGTCCCTAACTAACTTGGGTAAGTTCTCTATCCCTCAGAGTCTCAGTTTCTTCACTGCAAAAATAGTTTGCTGAGCAAGTAGTTGTGAAGAGTAAATAGATACATATATATACTATGCTGACAACTAGTAGGTGCTCTATAGCTGTTGGCTTGTTCTTCTTTCTGTGGATTTTCCAGCTGTGTCAATAAAAGCTTGATTTTTAGAAGTGTTAAGGAGACTAAAATCTCATCAGTTCCCTTCCATAGATATGTACCAGGCCCTACACACATTATTTATCTCTTATAACAACTTTGTGAAGTTAAGTCCCATTTATGTTGAAATAATTTGTGAAGAGCCTAGTAGGAACCACATATTCTTTCTCCAGATACTGATATTCAAGAGTCCTATGACCATTCTTGGGTAGTGGGGCATTTGAAGAACATCCTTTATATATTCTGCTTCTGAAGCCTACAGTTGAAGCCTTAAACTACAGTTCATAATTTAGCGTGACAGAATTCTTTTGTGTTAATAAGTTACTCAATAATTTATTTCCTAGTTTTCTCACTGTAAATCATGATAAACTATTGCAGTTTTAATGAGGTGGTAATATGTTTTCCCAAGAGAATCCTGCAGTGTTTTAACCATGTACCAAGCTTTTAAGGCACCATTGTCTCAAGAGTGAGTGCAGCTCAACAACAAAAAAATGCCACTTTCAAGGTCCAGTGACAGGAAGTTCACCAAAACACTTTCTATACAGTTGCGGTAGAATCTGGAGATTAAATTGATCAAAACTTGGAACAAAACAAATCTGAGGTTCTGGCATGAAATGAAATAATAGACTGTTTCCCTTCCCTGAAAACTACTGTCCACTATGGAAAAATTAAACAAATAAAAAAGAATCACTGATGCTTTCAGCACTAATGGTCTTAAATGCAGAAACTAACCCATTCAAGGTGCTTGATAATATTCATCTACTTTTTGAATTCCTTTGTTCATTTTAATGGGATTGATTTTGTTTTGATGTTCATGGTCCTTTAACATTTTGTTTAATCATGCAAGATGCTTCATACATTTTTAGAAGGAGGGAGAGCATTAATTCTAAACAGAAAGCCAAATAAACAAATGCATAAGACTTGTTTTCTCTAGAAACATCTGAGAACTGTTGTATATACTACTTAGACTTACCTTCCGATGCTCTAGGTGTTACATTATAAAATTTAGCAACAAGGAAAATAAGTGACCACCACACTGATTCAATTAAATAATCATTATTTATGCATCTACATAGTCAATGTAAAACAAGATGCAACACATTATAAGGGCATAAAGATGGATAAATGCTTCTAGGATCTCACAGTAAAGACAAATGTATACACAAATAACATTGATATATAGAATTTCTTGAAAAGTGTTATTAGGACTCCTGGAGTTGGTGATGGACAGGGAGGCCTGGCGTGCTGCAGTTCACAGGGTCGCAAAGAGTCGGACATGACTGAGTGATTGAAATGAACTGATAACAACTTTAATTTGAATTATAATATTACCTCTTATAAAAGGCCTTTATGAATATTTTTGTTCATTTGGATCTCACAAAAATTCCATGAAGTACATGAAGATTACTATCCCAGTTTTACAGATGAGGAAACTGTGTTTCAGAGTTGTTAACTAGCGCAAGTTCATATGGAAAATAGACGAGGAATGAGGCTTCAAGTCCTTCACTTGATTTACAGTATTATTCTACTTTTCTTATATAATATGAAAGGGCAGGACATCTTTAAATAATGTTAAGTCCAATAATATGTCAATTTGTCCTGTAGGTGAAGGCTGACCTGCCCACATCACAGGTAAATCCTTCACTGGAATCCTAAGCCCTGGATGAAGTCCAAGCTCTTGGATCTAGTACAGGAGACCTCCATCACTGGTGGTTCTTGCTGGAGTCCTCAGCCCATGGCTTGCCATTTTTGGCCTCGAACTCCAGGAACATCATTGCATGTATAGTTCTGCATGTACTCTCTGTTGTTTCTTACCTCTACCCAAATTGTCTCCTCTACCAGAAATGGACTTTCTTCCCATTTACTCAGACAATCCCCTCTCATCTTTATGACTTGGCTACTTCACTTCCAATGGAAGCGTTCCAAACTCTATCAGAATTGATTAGGTTTTCATTCTCTATGTTTCTATAATATTTTAAATTACATTTTCCTCCTTTTATTATATTATGTTTATAAGCTTGTCTCCTTTATTGAACTAGGACAGGGAACTAGGTCTTATTTTCCTCTGGTTCCTGACACATAAGAATGTGCTTAATAAAGGAGGGATGTGTGAAGATGGATTCATCTAAAATGTAACTGTCCCTGACATAAGGTTCAGACAATATATGGCATGACTAGAAGCACCTTCTCTTATAGTTTTTACAGGATGAAATTGGTTGATGAGTGGAGAAGCCAGTCCCTGGTCAGCATCAGCCTATCCCCTGTGCTTTCCAGCCTAGATTAGAAGCTGTATCAAAAGCAGAGTATAGTAAATTTTTCCTAGTAAAGAGGAGAAAATAAGTATAGACAATCCCCAAATAGTCACATTATAAAAAGTTTAATTCAAAGATGTCTAATTCTCATATACACAATACTATGTATAAAAGAGATAATTAATGAGAACCTACTGAAGAGCACAGGGACCTATACTCAATTCTCTGCGGTGACCGAAACAGGAAGGAAATCCAAAAATGAGGGGATGCTTGTACATATATAGCTGATTCACTTTGCTGTACAGCAGAAACTAACACAACACTGTAAAGCAACTATACTCCAATAAAAATTAGAAAACAAAAAAGATGTCTTATTCCTAGACGCAGAGGTACATGGAACCCAAGAATATCTAGGCCAGTCCTAATGTGTGATGGACACACACACACACGCAGCTGAACTTGGCTACTAAAGCAAACAATGCATGTGACCAAGAGCATTCTTACTACTACATCTCTCTTCTGTTTCTCTTCCACTCTCCCAGATGGCAGTCGTACTGACAGTACCTGGAGACCTGAGCTTCTTCAAGGGGCACTGGTAACCACCCATCCCAGCTAGCTCATCACTAGGCAACTCAGAGGGAACTTCTGGGGGTCATCTGCCTGGCCGGCTTGTTAGTCTCTTCATAACCAAAACTAAATCTCGATTTCCCACCAACCCCAAACCTGTTCCTCTGGCAATTGCCCCTATCTTAGGAAATGGCAATGATGTTCTGTTGTTCAGCCCCCTAATCCTGGGGGCATTCTTGATATACCTGGTTTTCTCATATCCTATATTCAAAGCATCAGCAAATTCTGTAAGCTCAACATTCGAAATTATCTGATCCTTCTGCTTGCCTCCCCTGTTACCACCCTGGGCTAAACTACCACCTCGCTTCCCTTAGATTTTTGCATTGTCTCCTCACTCATCTCTTAGCTACCACCCACCTTTGCCCCACCTTGCCTGGACCCAGGAGCAAGGGCAGTCCTTTAAAATATGCCTTGCCTTGGCTTGAAACACTCCAAAGATTTTCTTTTCATTTGGAGTTAAAACCAAAGGCTTTTACATGACACCTCTCCACCCGTCCCCCACCTGCTCACTTGAGTCCAGCCATAGCTCCTTTTCCCTGCTCTCAAAGAGACCAGGTGGGCTCCTGTCCTGGGGCTTTTGAGAGCACTTTCTGTGCTCTGAACCAGGAAGATTCTTCCCTTAGCAAAGGCTTGACTCAGTCCCTTATTTCATTCAGATGTCTGCTCAAGTATGAACAGGGCTTCTCTGTGCACGCTGTACTAAATTCTAACCCTCCTTCCCTCACTCCTTATTACCATTATACAGTTATTTTTCTCCACAACACTTATTGCCACCTGACCTATCATATATCCAGTATATATTTGTTATTACATATATTACCCTTTCTATCTCTAAAACAGTTAATCTTTGTATGGACAGAGACTTTGTGTTTTACACTGAAGTATCTCCAGGAGCTAAAGTTGTTTCTGTCACATGGTAGGCATTTGTGTTGATTGAATGAATGAAGAGTCAATGAATGAACACCTCACTTATCACACTAGAAAAATTTAAAAGATTAGTAATACTTAGTGGTGCTGAGATTATGGGATAATCACATTGTATTCTGTTGGTGTAATAATAAATTGAGACAAACACTTTAGAGAGCTATTCAGCACTTGGAAATATCCATAAAAATAAAAGGCAAATCTTCCTTTTGATCCAGCAACTCAATTTCTAGGAATCTCCCCCATAATAGTACTAGTTCAAAAAGATACATGGCCAATAATAGTTAAAGAAATACTTTTTCACAGAATAAAATAAATCACAATGCACAGTACTAACTACAAATCTAAAAAGAAAAGATACAAATGAACTTATTTACAAAACAGAAACAGACTCACAGACATAGCAAACATAGTTATTCAAGGGCTGCTGCTAAGTAATGTCAGTCGTATCCGACTCTGTGCGACCCCATAGACAGCAGCCCACCAGGCTCCCCCGTCCCTGGGATTCTCCAGGCAAGAACACTGGAGTGGGTTGCCATTTCCTTCTCCAATGCATGAAAGTGAAAAGGGAAAGTGAAGTCGCTGAGTCTTGTCCGACTCTTAGCGACCCCATGGACTGTGGCCCACCAGGCTCCTCCGTCCATGGGATTCTCCAGGCAAGAGTGCTGGAGTGGGGTGCCATTGCAAGGGGGGATAAATCAGGAGTTTGGGATTAATATATACACTACTATTTATAAAATATATAATCAACAAGGATCTACTATATGGCTCAGAGGACTAAATATTTTATAATAGCCTATAAGGGAAAAGAATTTTAAAAAAGAATATATATCCATGTATGTTTGCATAACTGAATCACCATGCTACACATGAAACTAATATGATGTTGTAAATCAACTATACTTTAATAAAAAAAGAATAAGATAAATCAAAGCAACTTAAATGCTCATTAATAAGGAATTGGTTGAATACATTTCTGTGCCTTGGAAAATAAATTTGAAGGTCAGCAGGCTGATCTATATGTTAAAACTCCCTGGGATGCATTGTTTAGGGGAAATACAGTAGGTTACAGAATTGTATGACTAGAAGGAGACTTCTTACTTTTTCAAAGAAGACATGATGCAGATTTACATGTGCACATGCTTACCGGCACCAGGCAGTGCCTAACAGGATGTCATCAAACTGGAGCAGTGATTTTCTCTGAGAGGAAGTGGGGAGGTAACTTTGCTCCCTGATTCAAGCACTTCTGTGCTATTTGAGTGTTTCCATCAATACCTACTTTATTTAAAAATTACTTTCAAATGCCATATTTCCCAGAAAGCTTAAAAGGGCAATGAAGATAGATATGAAGACCAGTTTGAATACTGATTCTGCAACTTACTAGCTTTGTGACCTTCAGCCACCAATGTGACCTCTCCAGAAATCAAACCTATTTTTTGACAAGTAAGCAGGGATCATATGACTCCCACCTGGTTGTGGGATGGGGGACCTTCTTGGACACTGAACTACAGTAAGAAGCAGTAGATAATGCAGTAGACGGGATTCGGGGAGAGGGTTAGCATAATGCTGCCGCATGTCATTGAAGGCTCCATAAAGCTCTTCCCCTTTTACCCAGAAGTCTTTAACTTTGCAGCAATTTTATCCATCCGGGCTTCCAATCAATGCTTTTACTTGGAAGATATTTATGTTTAGGATGCTGAAAAGCTTCCCTGACCCTCAAGCAGATCCCCAAGGCATTCTAATACCACTTTCTCGAGTTAAGTGCTGAGACCTTGGACCCTTGATGTGAGAAACAATAAATAATAAGGACTGCAGCACTTGGCAAATATAAAGCTTTGTGCAAAGTTTTAGAAAGAACACTCAAGCACTCAGAATAAACACAAGAAACAGAATGTAATGCCCCTAGCGCTCTGTAAGCAGTAAACATTGTAAAATATAATGACATTTATGGAGTACTTATATGAAATACTAGGTAGCATGCTGCTGCTCCCTATAGTTGCATGCTATATACCTATGCTATAGTTGCTCAGTCATGTCTGGTGTTTTGTGACCCCCATGGACTATAGCCCACCAAGCTCTTCTGTCCTTGAGATTTCCCAGACAAGAATACTGGAGTGGGTTGACATTTCCTCCTCCAGGGGACTTTCCTGACTCAGGGACTGAATCTGCGTATCCTGCATTGGCAGGCAGATTCTTTACCGCTGAGCTGGTAGGTAGCATGCTGCTGCTGCTGCTAAGTTGCTTCAGTCGTGTCCGACTCTGTGCGACCTCACAGACGGCAGCCCACCAGGCTCCCCCATCCCTGGGATTCTCCAGGCAAGAATACTGGAGTGGGTTGCCATTTCCTTCTCCAATGTGTGAAAGTGAAAAGTGAAAGTGAAGTTGCTCAGTTGTGTCCGACTCTTCGCAACCCCATGGACTGCAGCTTACGAGGCTCCTCTGTCCATGGGATTCTCCAGGCAAGAGTACTGGAGTGGGGTGCCTGTGCCTTTGCCTTCTCTGGGTAGGTAGCATACTTGCTCACTAAATGTCACTAATAGGTTGCCTATTGCTATTTCCATTTTACAGTAAGATAACCGGGTACCTGTGGGTTCTAGCATCTTAGGGACACAGCGGACAGTCCAACACAGGCTCTAATCCTCGAGCCCATACTTTGACCATCCTGCGGTTCTCCTATTAAATATGATGACCGCCCGTTCCTCACAAAGAGGCAGCCATGCCAGTGCTCACTTCTCCAAGTTTCAGAACAAGCCACACTCACCTGACCTTTGTCCATCTGACATCTTCCTTCTTTTCTGTAGAACCAAATGCTTCACAGTCCAGTTCAACTCTCATCCTTTTCAACAAATCTCCTTTGACCATAGTCCTTATAAAACCTCTGTTCTCTCCTCACTCAGCCCTTCATTGCACCTCCCTTGTATTTGCCTTCTCTGTGGGCTTCGGCAGGCTGGAAGGATAGAATTCCTCTGTTTTCCTGGCATTCAGCACAATAGAAGGTGCTAAATGAGTAGTTCAAGAAGAAGGAAGTATTAGCTAACTTGGTATTCTTCAAATTTACCTGTTTATATAAATTACTTGGAGTAGTTGTTAGAAACACGTATTTCTGTGCCCTGCGCCAGGGCTTCTGAATTAGCAGCTCCGGAGGTGGGTGGAACCAGGGAATCTAAACTCAAGAAGCAATTCAGGTGATTCTCATGATCAGGTATAGAAAGGGCTGGTCTAATTCAGCGGCTCATAACCAGGGTACACACCTGAACGTCCTTGGGAAGATTTTCACCCCAGGGAAGCCCATTTTCATCTCAGCTCATCTCAGAGATTCTGAGTCATGAGATCTAGAATATGTTTTTTAAAAGTTTCTCACCTGATTCCTATGTTTTCGTTTCCAACTCGTGCCTCAGTTAACAATCCATTTCTCATTGGGTTATGCGCTGGATTGTGCAACCTTCACCCTCCCACCCCAAAAGAGACTAAAATATTGATGGTAAGTTTCAAGACCTATACTTTTGAATCTAATACAATGCCAAGGACATAATGGTGTTCAATAGGAAATTGATTAGTAGAATTAAAATTTCTATTCCATTTCCTTACCCCTACTCCACTTCCCACCTAACTAGCTTTTGACCCTACCATGTATCCAAACCTATTCCTGGCTTAATTTACTTGTGTTTTTTCACTTGCCTGCATAGCTATCTCTCAACACTGGAATCCATAATAAGTAAGTGACTTAAAAATCTACCCTCATTAGGATTCTACATCCTTTCAGTGAGTACATTCTGATTTTTTCAGACCGTTGTCATGAACCCTGCATCACATTCAAAGCATGCCCTGGCTGCCAGTAAGCCTCTGCCTTGCCCTTAGTAATGACACATACACAACAAGATCGATTCTACTGTAAATGAACCCTCGGTCTCCCTGTGATAGGCCTGATTGGACACAGCTGAACTGCTCACAGCTAACTTCTCCCCAGCAGGACTGCCTGGGTGCCTAGAATTCTGATAGAACAACTATACACTTTCTTCGCTTCAGAACAATGCAAACACAACCTGGGGCATATTAACATCTATAAACACTCCCTAGTTTCTCTGATTATTTCGGATGCAGGCTTTGAGCACAGAGCATGGAGCTAGTGAGCGTGAGAAATGGGAGAAGAGGAGGGTTAGTCTGTCTAGCACTTGAGGGCAGGGACTAGAACAGGATGCCCTGAAACGCTTGTCTTTGCGACCACCTGCGACAGGTCTAGAAAAGCGTAGAGATGTTTGATAAAACTGGGAAAGGGAAGCCGAAAACATAGATCACAGGTAGCACTTTTTCTGAGCACATAGGAATGAAGTAGGACACTTTCTAACCATTCAATTCACATCATGTCTAATTTCATGTTCTCCCTCAACCCAATAATTTTAATGTGCTGATACTTGTTACTCATTTGGTTTTTTTCGTCCTCTCCTTGGCCCTCTCAGACCCACTCTCATTTCTCTTCCTTGTCTCTAATATGCTTTAAACATGCTATTTTCCTTCGGGATTTGATTTATGACTCTTTCAGAAGATTCTTAAGAGTTCCTTGGACAACAAGGAGATCAAACCAGTAGGATATCAACCCTGAATATTCATTGGCAGGACTGGTGCTGAAGCTGAAGCTTCAATACTTTGGTCACTTGAGACAAAGGGTCGACTCATTGGAAAAGACCCTGATGCTGGGAAAGATTGAAGTCAAGGGGGAGAGGGGGATGACAAAGGATGAGATGGTTGGATGGCATCACTGACTCAATAGACAAGAGTTTGAACAAACTCCAGGAGATGGTAAAGGACAGGGAAGACTGACTTCCTGCAGACTAAAGTGCTGCAGTCCATGGGGTCACAAAGAGTCGGACATGAGTTAGTGACAGAACAACAAGTCTCCTTGGATATGAAATGTGTTGCAAAGAAGAAGAAGAAAAGGGAAAAGGCATCAACTTAGAATTCATCATTTGTCCCTTTCATAGTTGATATGTGTGTGAGAGACTAATTGATTCTATATTTTCCTTAAAGAGAATTGTGACTTCACTGTATTATGTAATTATATATGAGATTTGGACTTTTTTTTTTTTTTCTTTTACTTTCTTTGCTTTCCTTCCCTCCCTTTGCCTTCAGTTGCTCTGGATCATAATAAATGCTAAACAATCTGCCATTGTATACAATTTGCACACAAGCTGCCAAGCTGACTGCCAGTTTTAAGTCCTGATATGATCAAGAATGGTTGAGTTAAAAAGGCACTGAAAAACCGGTTTGCTACAAGAAACAGGAATTTATTAAAATCAGGCCTCCTCAAATGCTCTGGCTGTTAGGCTGGCGGCCTTCCAGATCAGCCCAGCTGGGAGAGGAGGAAGAGGCTGGCGGATTCGATCCCCCTGCCAGGCTGGGGGCACTGCAGGGGCAAGAGAGACAGCTGTCATTGTACAGATGAGAGAATCTCCCTGCAGCTTCTCCCAGGACAGCAGAACGATGGTTTCCTACTCTCTTTAATTCCCAGGTTTACTAGGGAGTGCTGTTTGTGAATTCTAGCTATCTGTGGGCTCCCAACTGATATTTTAACTTATCTCTGATCTACCAATATTTTTTCCCCAATATACTAAAAATGTTACTAAGAACCTCATGAAGTCTTGGGTTCTAATCCCAACAGGGTTCTTTAACTTCAAATACCCGCCCCATGAATTGTGAGCTGAAATGAAATAACACCCAGAAACTGACAAGTATTGCTGTGTCTATCATCCCAGCAGGGGGCACCCAGGACCACTGTCCTCTCTTATTACCCATTGGTTTGGACACCACTTCTGTTCAGGTGGCTCAGATGGTAAAGCATCTGCCTGCAATGAGGGAGACCCGGATTTGATCCATGAGTCAGGAAGATCCCCTGGAGAAGGAAATGGCAACCCACTCCAGTACTCTTGCCTGGAAAATTCCATGGACAGAGGAGCCTGGTGAGCTACAGTCCATGGGGTCACAAAGAGTTGGACACAACTGAGCAACTTCACTTCACTTTCCGTTCAGGACCTAACGGCTTGAGAAGGCACCATCGTGGCTCACTAGTCTTTCTGCTGATGCTGTAATAGTGGCTAACATTTTCTAAAGGTGTACTTGGCCCAGCAATTGTTCTACCAGTTTTAAAAATATTGACTCGTTGAATTCTCACTGACTCCCTCTGAAATTGAGGTCACAACAGATTAAGTCACTTGACTTAACCAGTGGTCAGATGGGAATCTGGGAGGTTTGGTTTCAGAGCAGGCACCCAAGGGCAGTGCCATAGGACCTGCGCTCTTTCTTGTTGAAGGAAGGAAGTTGTTAATGTATATATTTTCAGAAAGCAGTGCTGGGAGTTTGAGAAACAGATGAAAAGACAAATACTGAGGAACAATTAGGGGCAGAGGGAAGCAGGTCAGAATGTGTTTCTGGGGCAGGGAGCAAATGCATCTCTGGTCAGCCTCTCACTGGGAAGAAGCGTCTCAGGAGAGATGGGACAATGGTCTAGGGGCCCTAGTCTACTACATTTCCTCAGACCCTGTGTCTTCTCTTCCTCCCTAAGCTCCTGTTTAGTTTTAACTCCTGAATTTTCTGAACGGCATCTGGGTCTAATGTTCTTCCTTTCTCTTTCCACCACTTTCAACGCAGTAATTGTAGTTAGCATTTACTGAATGCAGCACTGTGAGAAGCACTTTATATATAGTTTAGTATTTGACTCCAACAGCAACTCTGTGAAATATGATGAGGGAGACGAAGCTCAAAGAGGTTAAGTAATTTTCCCAAGGTCATATCTCATAGCCCGTAGGTGGTGGAGCAGTTTTGAGTCAAGTCTGTCTACCTCCAGAACCCAGATTAATTCATTTGCAATCAGGTTAAAATGGATATGAAGTCTGCCACTAAAAAGTGAGACAAACTGTGGGGATTAGTAGCAACATCCCATCCCAAATTTCTTACCCCTCACCTCAGTAAATGCCCCCATATCCCTCAGGCCATCCAGACCCCTGACCCCTCTCTCCTACAGTGTAATTCATCATCTACTCGCATCAATTCAGCCTCCTATGTAACCCTTGAATCCATCCAGTTTTGTCTTCTCTGCTTTCGTCTGGTCGCTATCACTTCTCACCTAGCCTGCAATTGTGCGCATGGTCCAACCCCTGTCTCTTTCTCTTGCCTCACTTTTGTTGCCTCTTGCCCATCTACTCTAAGAAACAGTTATAATTAAGTACTTTGAGGTCTTCTCAGGTGTTGTGTGCTGTTGCCTGTCTCATGCAGGTTACTAGACAAACTGTTCTGTCTGCCCATGCCATTTCCTACAATTCTCCTCATTGCCTGGCTAACTTCACTAATTTTTCAGGGCTCAGCTTAGATGTTACTGCCTCTGAGAAGTTTAGCTTAGTTCCTCAAGTCTCAGTTTAGGGTCCTTGTAACACCAACCCAGCTTGAACTTCACTCATCAAACCATGTCCATTTATTCATACTCTCAATTATAAGCTCAGTGAGGGCAGGATTCATCACTAGCCCCAGCACTTAACTCAATATATATATGTTGAATGAATGAATATGCACATGAGTTTGAATATTTACATGTATTAGGGTTCTCTAGAGAAATAACCAATAGGATATACATAGGGAGAAATGCATTTATTATTTGAGCAATTGATTCATGTGATTATGGAGGCTGTCATGTCCCAAGATCTACAGGGTGAGTGAGCAAGCAGAAAATCCAAGAGAGCTGATGGTTTTGTTCCAGTTGAAGGCCAACAGGCTCAAGACCCAGGAAGAGCTGATATCTCAATTCAAGTCCATGTGTGTGGGAGAGCTCAGTTGCTTCAGTTGTGTCCACCTCTTTGCAGCCCCATGGACTATAGCCTGCCAGGGTCCTCTGTCCATGGAATTTTCCAGGCAAGAGTACTGGAGTGTGTTGCCATTTCCTTCTCCAGGAGATCTTCCCAACCCAGGGATCAAACCTGAGTCTGTTGCATCTCCTGCATTGGCGAGTGGATTCTTTACCATTAGCAACCCCTGGGAAGTCCATAAGATAGGAATAATTCTCTTACTCATGGAGTGGTCAGCCTTTTTGAGCTATTCAGGTCTTCAACTGATTGGATAAGGCCCACCACACCGGGGCCCAAATGAATAATCAGACAGACCTCAACTAAGCTGGATGCTGTTGCAGGTACACATGACTGAGCCCCAAAGCTACCAGAAGAAATGAAAAGCTAAGTTCAACCCAAACTGCTAAAAACAAAAAATTGTGAAATAAAAAAAATGGCTGCTGGTTTGAACCACAGAGTTTTAAGGTAGTTTCTTATATAGTAAGCTAACTAATACACTATTTGATTCCTTCCTTTTGTAAGCAACAAATCAACAATCACACCCTTGCAGATGTCAGGATAGAAATAACGGGGATACCATCTGTATGCAAAAGTAGATAACTCTGGTCCATAGAAAGATTGTACTGATGACTCGATTTTAGGACAAATGGAATTAATTTTGGCAAAATTATAAGCTGTGAGCTGCTGTTTTAAACTGCAGAAATTCTTATTTTTCTTTAAATTCACTTCTCTCTTTTTAAATTGGAATTGGGAGACAAACTGAATTTGGAAGACTCTATCTATTTTGATCTAAATTTCCTAAGCTTTTGGATGAAATTCAGGCTTTTTTCCCATTCTCAAATCCTTTATTTTAAAAGTTGTTATGTTTATTTACTTATTTATTTTTGCCAGTGATGGGATATCTTTTAGATGCTCTGATCAAAACAAGACAGTACATCCTGAGTTTACTTCTGTGTAAATAAAAGTTCACTTCCATTTAGCTGTCTTGAGAATCTGAACATTCTTTAGATTTTCTATGATAAGATTCTCTTTTAATTTTAGGCCAAATTATATTCAATTCAAATTAAAGATAAAGAAGAATTCCTGAGCTCTTCTGGTTCTCCCTTGTACAAATCAGATTCTTAAAAAATACAGAACAATTTCTCAGGACTTACTTGATCGCTGAAGCAATCAACTGAAGGCCTAAAGGCTGGAGAGCTTGGATACCTAAGTCTCAGAATGCTTTTATTTATAGAATGAAATCAGTTCTGCATGTCAAAGTCTTAAATGCTGAATCCTACCCTCCCCTACACCTCCATCAATTCCCCATCTCCAGGACACTGTAGTTTATACTGTTATTAGACAATTATCTAAGTTTTGCTTGATCGCGAGTACATTGTTCTCCCTGGGGGCATCAGAGTCTCTTCGACTCTAGACTGCAGTTTATACTGGATGCTGACATGAAGCCATCTCTTTCTGGGGCCACCCTGGGTCTGACCATCCCTGACCGCTGCTGTGTGTGTTTCAGTGCACCAAGTTCTAAGCATACCCTAGTTTATGAGACTTTGGTGGACTGTCGACATCACTGAAGCCTACAAATTCTGAAATACAGAATGGGCCTAATCATCCTATGATCCCTTCTTTCCAAGCTATTTTATGACTCAGAAGAAATTACTTCAAGGAAGATCTGATATTAGGACTCTTTATATCCTTGCTTTTATATGAAATGTTAAAAGTCTTTGTCTTAGGCCACCCAGGATATTTGGTTACCTAACCAAGATATAAATGCCTAGAATTTCTGCAGTCTCAATTGCCTGTCTCTTATTTGCTTCAAAGGGAGTCAACGTTTTTGTAAGAACAAAAGTATAAAAATAAAAAATACAATTTGAAATATAGAACCAACCATTTCCTTCCTTATCAATTCAAGCACTTTAAAATGTGGCAAAGGGTATTATAAACCAAGAACTGAATCAACCATAAATGAAAAAGTGAAGGTATGGATAAATTGTATTACTAACAGAACTGATGTTAAATTTGCCAGCAGTTTTATTTTCTAGCATTGAAGACACTAAGTCATCTTGAGGTAGCCCTTTGCTCTGGAACAGAAGTAGCAGCCAGCAACACTCCTCATTCTTTTCCGCCTCCCTTCTTTCTCTGTTAAAGACAGGAGAAGTCTGAGCTGCAGCAGCTATCTTGTAATCATGAAACTGAAAGTATGAAGACAAATGCCAAAACTGTAAAAATAGCACTGTGGAAATGTAGAAAAAGCTGGGTCTTAGATGGTATCATTGCACAACAAGCTGGACCACTGGCTTCAACTTTGAACCTTAGAATTCCTTGTTCTGTGAGAAAAGGGAACTCTATTTCTTTAATCCTCTGTTAGGTTTTCTGTTATTTGCATCTGAACAAAGGGAAACTTACTTCTGGTGGTAAAACAGTGTGAGAAATCAGTTATAATTTGAACATTTTTGGACATTAGAGTGGTACTGTCTTATTAATACCACTCGAGGGGCTTCCCTGGCAACTGAGACAGTAAAGCATCTACCTGTAATGCAGGAGACTTGGTTTCAATCCCTGGGATGGGTAGATCCCCTGGAGAAGGAAATGGCAACCCACTCTAGTATTCTGTCCTGGAGAATTCCAGGGACAGAGGAGCCTGGCAGGCCACAGTCTATGGGGTTGGCAAAAGAGTCGGACATGACTAAGTGACTAACACACACACACACACATCTATTAATAGCTCTCAATGATGACATAGACTAAGGTTTTAGACATTAATTATTATACATACACTTAAGCAGAACAATACCTTAATTATGTAGTTTGACCTCAACATGTATAACAACTTGTGAACACATCTATTATATATGATTTTCTTCGCTACAGGAAACATTTTTCTCTATCAATAATGCATTGTTACTGAAGTGACTTAGCACCGCAGTGCATTGTTAACATGAGCTAGTTGCTGAGACATGCAAAAAAGTCTCAGGAGATCAGATTGGATGTTGTCATTATATTTGCTGAAACAGAATTCAACTCATAAATATAATTATCCTTGGTCATTAGAGCGAACACTTTTCATTTGAATTCTGGTCTGCTCTCTAGAACTTAAGAGGGAAATGAAGGGTCTGAGGCAGGATTTGGACATTCAAGTCATGACAAAAAACAAAAGGGGCTGGAGTTGGTTAGTACAGATAGTAGATGACTATGGAGTATGGAACACTTAAAATTAGCCTTCACATCTATTAAGAGATATTGTTCAGAAAATGAGAGCCAGCTGTTCTCCAATTTTATGATGAAAACCCACTATGGAGTGGGCTTATATTTTTGCATCTGGAATTCAGAGAAGCCAAAAAGAACTCCCTCCTGAAAGGTAAATATTGATTATTCCTCCTGGAACTGAATATTTAGGTAAGATTTAGATCTTATTCTCTGGACATAGTGGGTTAAATTTAATTGAGTCTCAAACAAACAAACAAACAAACTCCTTATCGTTTTTGTTAAGAAACAAAAAACGGATATGCATAAGATAGGGTCTCCCATGACACCTCCACAGGCAAAGCTGCTGAGCATTTATTCTTTGGGGACACCCAGGGTCTACAAGTAAGAAACAAGGAGGCAGAGGCCATCTAGGTGGGAGATAGGCCCTGAAGCCTTGTGGCTCTCTGCCAGCTGTTAGAGAACTCTTCCTTCCCTCAGGTAGGAAGTAAAGCAGCTCTCAGTGAATGCACTGGTGTCTGGAAGTCATTACACAAAACCCTGAGCTTTTCTAGTTCTCTTTGTACTCATTCTCATCTGTGTGGTACTGCCTGGAGGCATTGGTCAGAACTGATGATTTCTCCAGGATGGTTCTATGATTTTATCAGTGTACATGATTTGTAAGCTCTGGATTTCTTTCTTCTTAGTAAACCTTTCCTAGTACTGAGTAAACATCTTTCTAGGGAAGAAAAGCAAAATATTCTCACTCTTAAATTATGTTTGCCTGCTTTGCATACCTTTGAAGTGGAAGAAGATTGTATACCTGGCTTCCGGGAAAAAGGTCAGTGCACCTTGACTCCAGTACATAAACTAGCAGCTAACTGGCGCCATCTGGAGGGCAAGAGGAGTCTGAACACTAAAGTAAATTTCAAAAATTTAATATGACATATAGGCATATTTCAGAGATATGGCAGGTTCCAGATCACCACTATAAAGCAAATAATGCAATGCAGTGAGTCATATGAATTTTTTGGTTTCTCAGTGCATATAAAAGTTATGTTTATACTGTCGTCTCTTAAGTGTGCAATGTTTTAAAACATTATTATGTTTAAAAAATCATTATACATAACTTATTTTGAAATATATTATCATGGTAACTGAACTTATGATAATTACTTTGAAATGTATAGAAATACTGAATCACTATATTGGGTACCAGGAACTAATATAGCGGTATAAATCAGTTATACTAAACAAACACTCGCAGAAGAGACCAGATTTGTGGCCACCAGAGAAAGGGTGTGAGGGGAGGAGGAACTGGATGAAGATAGCCAAAAGGTACAAATTTCCAGTTATAAATAAGTACTGAGGATGAAATGTACAACATGATAAAGATAACACTGTATGATACGTATGAAAGTTGTTAAGAGAGTAAATCCTAAGAGTTCTCATCACAGGGAAAAGTTTTTACCTATTTCTTTAATTTTGTATCTGTATGATATGGTGGATGTTTATTAAACTTATTATGTTAATCATTTCATTACCTATGTAAGTCAAGTCACTATGCTATACACCTTAAACAGTATGACAATTATAATAAAACTAGAAGAAGCAAAATCTTTTTAAAAGAAAAAGCACCCAGAGATTAAAAAAAAAAAAATTGGTTCTAAAATATACTAACCATCATCTGACAAAGCAGGGTTGCCAAAACCCATCAATTTGTTAAAAAAAATTGCAAAGTGTAATACAGCAAAGTACAATAAAATGAAGTATGCTTATGGATCGAAAAATTATAGAATTAATAGAATTTCCTGCTCCTTTTCTCCTCCCTTTCCTGAATGTGCCTGGGCCATTCACAAGGGAGGCTGGGGGAATCCATTCAGTTCAGTTCAGTCACTCAGTCGTGTCCGACTCTGTGACCCCATGGACTGCAGCACACCAGGCCTCCCTGCCCATCACCAACTCCCAGTTTACTCAAAGTCATGTCCTTTGAGTCGGTGATGCCATCCAACCATCTCATCCTCTGTCTTCCCCTTCTCTTCCTGCCTTCAATCTTTCTCAGCATCAGGGTCTTTTCAAATGAGTCAGCTCTTCGCATCAGGTGGCCAAAGTATTGGAGTTTCAGCATCAAAATCAGTCCTTCCAATGAACACCCAGGACTGATCTCCTTTAGGATGGACTGGTTGGATTTCCTTGTAGTCCAAGGGACTCTCAAGAGTCTTCTCCAACACCACAGTTCAAAACCAACAATTCTTCGGCTCTCAGCTTTCTTTATAGTCCAACTCTCACATTCACACATGACTACTGGAAAAACCATAGCCTTGACTAGATGGACCTTTGTTGGAAAAGTAATGTCTCTGCTTTTCAATATGCTATCTAGGTTGGTCATAACTTTCCTTCCGAGGAGTAAGCGTCTTTTAATTTCACGGCTGCAATCACCATCTGCAGTGATTCTGGAGCCCCTAAAATAAAGTCTGACACTGTTTCCACTGTTTCCCCATCTATTTCCCATGAAGTGATGGGACTGGATGCCATGATCTTAGGTTTCTGAATGTTGAGCTTTAAACCAACTTTTTCACTCTCCTCAAGAGGACACCAGATTTCTCTCTCCAAATCAGGTTCTACACTCAGTCGTGGGGCTTTATCACATACTGTGACACTCCCATTACCAGCTGATACCACTTGTCATGCCCTGTACTCATGTTTGAAATGAATCGTGGATTTGAAATGAATCGTGGAATTATATGGTCTCAAAGTGTCATCCTGTGATCACTTCCATCAGAATCACCTGGAGTATTTAATATAACTATAGATTTATGGGCTTCAGTTTAGGCTTTATGGATTTGATTTCTTTCATACCTTATTAGAACAATCAGTGGAAGCAAGTAAAGTTTATGTTTTCTTATTTATATGGTAGTTTAGTCACTAAGTTGTGTTCAACTCTTTGTAACCCCAGCTACAGCCCACCAGGCTCCTCTGTGGGAGGAGATTTCCCAGGCAAGAATACTGCAGTGGTTGCCAGAGCACTTATTATAGGTTGGCACTGTTCTGAGCACTTTAGAAATAATGTATCAATGCATGAGGACTTCTCAATAACCGTAGGAACCTAGATGCCATTATTATCCATCCCTAACTGATGAGAAAACCAAGATACTTGCCCAAGGTCCCATGGCTAGCAAGCACAGGATGATCCACCAAGGCATTCTGGCTCCAGAATCTGAGCTCCTGACTACTATCTCATGCTGCACTGCTTAGGTTAAATAATAGAAAATATTCTCCTTCGGATTTTTTTTTAAGCATTTCTACTTTGGCCTTGATATATTTTTAGTGTATTTTTCTATTTGTATCTAAAAGTAGAAAATATAAATAGAATTGTAGCCAAGTAATGAAAACATTCTGATATGTTAAGGAATGTTCTCACTGCCTTGAATATAGTGATAAGAAAGGCAGGGATCTGGGGGAGGGTGGGGTTGGGATAATCTGGGCAATTGGGATCGACATTTACACTATAGATACTATGTATAAAATAGGTAACTAATGAGAACGTACTGTATAGCACAGGGAACTCTATTCAGTGCTCTGTGGTGACCTAAAGTGAAAGTGAAAGTGAAGTCGCTCAGTCCTGTCCTTGACTCTTTGCAACCCCATGGACTGTAGCCTACCAGGCTTCTCCATCCATTGGATTTTCCAGGCAAGAATGCTGGAGTGGGGTGCCATTTCCTTAAGGGAAGGAAATTCAAAAACGATGGGACAGGTGTAAACATGTAACTGATTCACTCTGCTGAACAGCAGAAACTAACACAACATTGTAGAGAAACTACACTCCAATAAAAATTAATTTTTAAAAAGAATTACCTTATGAGCCAAAAAAAGTTAGAAAATAGTATGTACCATAATACCCTCTTACTAGAACTGCTGTAAAATAAACAGTTATTTATTATTGTGGATTATTATGAGATAATACATATAGCAAACTACTTAGCACAGTTAAAAAAGAGAGAAGATAGATATAAGGCACACAACCACAGAATTTACAGATATTAAAAGGACAATAAGGAAATATTATTAATTACTTCATACTAAAAAATTAGACCCCTTTGATGGAACGGATAAGCTACATGAAAGATGCAAACAAAAGTCACTCAAAAGGAAATGGATAAATAGCCATAAAGCTATTTTTAAAAAATTAATTGTAATTTAATGACATCCCAGAAAGAAAACTCCAAGCCAAAATGGCTACACTGGTGAATTATACGAAACATAAAGAAGAAATAACATGAATTCTGCAAAAACTCTTCCAGAAAATTAAAAAGAAGGGAATTCTTCCCAATTCACTCTATGAGACTAGCACTACTCTGATACCAAACCTAGACAAAGACATTTGAGGAAAACAATCGTTGATTTTCCTCATGAACATAGATATAAAAATTCTAAACAATACAATAGCAAATCAAATTAACAACATATAAAAGGATAACATACCATGATCAAGTGAAGTTCACCCTGGGAATGCAAAGTTGGTTTAATATTTTAAACAATAAATCAATGTAATTTACCATGTTAATAATCTAAAAAAATCATATTTTTATCTCAGTGCTAATGCTAAGTCACTCTTTGCCATGCTACAGACTATACCTGCCACGCTCCTCTGTCCATGGGATTCTCCAGGCTGGAATACTGGAGTGGGTTGCCATGCTCTCCTCCAGGGGATCTTCCCAACCCAGGGATCGAGCCCGCATCTCTTTACATCTCCTACATTGGCAAATGGGTTCTTTACCACTAGTGCCACCTGGGAAGCCCAATAGACATAAGAATATCATCAGACAAAATCTAACTTCCATATTCTACACATGAACAACTGAAAATTAGAAAGAGTTTTAAGAGATATTACAGAAGATCCAAATAAGGGAGAATTCATAAGTGAGATGACTCAGTATAGTTAATATGTCAATTCTTTCCAAATTGACCCATATATTCACTGCAATCCCAATAGAAATCTTCACGACTTTTTTTTTTTTTTTGTAGAAATTGATAGGCTTCTCCTAAGATAATATAGAAATTATTTCTATATTTCTCATAGAGATATAAAGAATCTAGAATAGCCAAAACAATTTTGAAATAAACTAACAAAACTAGAGGGCTAATATTAACTTATTTTAAAACAAGAAATTAAAACAATAGTATAATCAAGGCAATATGGTATTGATGTAAAGATACACAGGTCAGTGGACCACAGAATCTAGAAATAGACCCATACATATATGGATAACTGCTTTCTGACAAAGATCCTACAATAATGCAGCCAAGAAAGGATAGTGTTTTGAACAAATGGAGAAAGAAAGAAAGGGAGGAATGAAGGAAGGAAGGAAAGGAGGTAGGGAGGGAAAAGAAGGAACACACACATAATTTTGATCCATTCCTTGTACCATATACAACTCAAAATGCCTCATAGAACCTAAATGTAAAACCTAAAGCTGTAAAATTTCTACAGAAAATAATAAGAGAAAATCTTGTTACCTTGGTTTAGGCAAGAGTTTTTCAGACACAACACACAATCTATAAAAGAAACAAAACATATGTAGGACTTTATCAGAATTAAAAACTTCTGCTCTTTGAAGATTCTGTTAAGATAATGAAAAATCAAGTGGCAGACTAGTTACTTGTTGTAAATTATAAATCTGTAAGTCATTTATCTGATAAAGGACTTATATCCAGAAAAAATAAAGAACCCTCAAAACTTAATAACAGGGAAAAAACAATGAAAAATGGATAAAAGATTTAAACAGATGCTTCATCAGAGAAGATGAAAGGATGGCAAATAAGCACATGATGCTGATCATCACAGTCTTCAGGGAAACGTAAATATAAACAATGATAAACCAATACACACCTTTTGGAATGGCTGACATTTGAAAGACTGAACATACCAAGTGTTGGACAGGAAGTAGAGGAACTAGAACTCTCATGCACTGCTGGTGGGAAACTGAAATAGCAAAATCCTTTTGAAAAATAGTTGGCCATTTCTTAAAAATGTAAATACCATATGATCTAGGCATTTCAATTCTAGGTATTTACCCAAGAGAAAATAAAGCATGTGTCCATTCAAGAATGTTTACATAAGTGTTTCTATCAGCTGTTTCAATCTTCTATTTCTGCTTGACAAATTTCCCCAAATTTTAGCAGCTGAAAAAACACATACACTCATTATCTCACAGTTTCCATGGGTCAGGAGTTCAGTCATGGCTTAGTAGGATGCTTAGGATCTCTAACCTGCATCCAAGGTATTGGCCACACTACACTCATTTCTGGAATTCAGGTTTTTTCCAGCTCACATGGTGACAGATTCAATTCCTTGTGGTTGTAGGGCCAAGGTCACGATTTTATTGCTGGATGTCACCCAGGGGCTATTCTTAACTCCTAGAAGCCATGAGCAGTTTCTGGCCATGTGAGCTTCTTGTACCATGACAGCTTACTTCCTGAAAGCCAGCAGGACAATCTCTCTCCAATTTCTCTCCAATCTGCTAAGATGGAGTCTTATATAACAAAACATAATTGGCAGAAGTGAGTATCCAATCACCTTTGTCATATTCTATTGGCTAGAAAAAGTCACAGGTTCTGTTTATGCTCAAGGAGAAGGGATTCTACAAGAGCATGACACACTGTGTCATCTTAGGGTGAATCTACCACAGCAACTTTTATATTTGTAACAGTTTCCAGATTAAAACAACTCAAATACCCATCAACAGGTGAATGGATAAACAAGCCACAGTATTTCTATAGAGTGGAATACTACTTAGCACTAAAGATGAATGATAATATACAAAACATGACTCAATCTCAAAACAATTGTGCTGAGTGAAAGAAGCTAGACAAAACAAGTACTTACAGTATGATTCCATTTACATAAAACTCTGGAAAATTCATAATAATCTATAAGGACAGAAAGAAGATCAGGGATGGTCTGGGAATGAGAGTGAAGGGCAGGAAGTGTTGAGGCAGGAGAGAGACATTACAAAGAGGCAGGAGTAAAGTTTTGGGAATGACAGATATGTTTACAATCTTAATGGTAGCGATGATTACATGGCTGTATCATAAACAAAACGTTTCAAGCTGCATACGTTAAATAGTTCAATTAATTGTGTGTCAATCATACCTCACTGAAGCTGTTTTTGTTTTTTTAAACATAACATCTATTTTCAGAATCAACTTTGTTTGTATATTCCTGCTTGTTGAGGTCCTTTAATGGACCGGAACTTGGTGGTCCCAAGTCGACGATAAGAAAATAAAGGAGAGAAAGAGGCTGATATTCCTTGGTTTACACAGAAAGCCAATAAAGCCCCTGCACGGGGCTTGCCCTGTTCACGAAGGCCTCAGGCACCCTCTCAATGGGGTGAAGGCGCAGAGCACCTTCTAGAGAGGGTCTTAGAAGCCTGAGCAGGAAAGTGAACTCAGAGAGCCTCTGCGCTCCAGGGGATCAAGCCTGAAAAAGAGACAGAGAGAGAGAGAGACAGACACGGGGACCAGAGCTCTGATGGAGCAAAGGTGTTTTAATCAACATGGTGTGCGCATATATACTGTCTTACAAAGTAGTTAGTCTCAGCAAAGATAAAGATTAAAATTCCAGACTTACAAAACATAGGCAATCCATATTAAAGACAGAGATTTGTAAACAATCACTTTTACCGTATGCTTCACAAGAAGGAAGAGGGTACTTATCACCATATAGAAACGCTAATGAAGGAAATGCCTGGATTCCTCAGTCCTGGGAGAGGCTTCACTCTCCCCTTAATTCCTGAATATTCAGGAATTAATAAGGAGCAGAGAATTCCTGACAGATCCAAAACAGCACACAGGAAGCCTCCTGTTAAATGCTTCCTGACACTGCTTGTTAACGAAAGCTTCCCTTTTCATCACTTGAGTTTTCCAAATTTACTTTTTAGCAGATTCTAAGACAATGCATTGCAGGTAGATTCTTTACCACCTGAGCTATCAGGGAAGCCCCCAGTGAAATAGTAGTCTTTTTTTTTTTTTTTTAAAGCCCGATTTACATATTTAGCTATTTGTTTTATATCCACTTTTTAGGAGTCTGTTCCAGTATAGGTCATTACAGAGTACTGAGTAGAGTTCTCTGTGCTGAACAGTAGGCCGTATCAGTTATCTTTTTTATGTGTGTATATGTCAGTCCCAATCTCCCAAATTCTCTCCTCGCTTTCCCCCTTTGGTAACCTTGTTTTCTATGCCTGTGACTCTATTTCTGTTTTGTAAATAGGTTAATTTGTACCTTTTTTTTGTTTAAGATTTCACCTATAAGTGCTATCATATGATATTTTTCTTTCTCTGAAACAGCAGCTTTTGTTTGAGGTGGAAAGAATTGTGGCAGCTGTTGGACTGTGGGTCCTACATGATGAGATCTCCTAAAGTGGATTTCTGTCTGGTTAGCTTATACTTTGAAGATTTAGTGGGAGAGTCAGATGGGCAAACATACCACAATAGAACGGCACACACCTACACACACTCTATGGAGAGTCTGGGCTGGGTATGCGGTGTGCAGAGAAGATTTTGTGGAGATGATTCCTGAATGAGTTTCAGGGGATAAAGAGGAGCTGATCAAGTGAGGACGGGAAAAGGCATTATGGGAAGAGAAAATAGCATAAGTAGAGGCAGGGAAACAGGAAAGAGCATGTTACACGTGGGAAAACAGGAGTTCAGGCACAAGGTGGGGAATTGCAGTGGATGAGGATGAAGAGGGTGGGTGAGGGCTGACGTGATGCACATGGTGATATGGACCTTATCTTTCAGGCAGAGATTCTCTGAAGAATTTTAGGTAGGTGAATGATGTTATCAAAAAAAATTATAATCTCATCTATGGATGAAAAGGCATTCAAAATATACAGTGACGGTGAGGACAGGAATGAGTAGATGGATTTAAGACATTGAATGGACAATATGCTAAATATTGGGGATCAACAAGCCATAAATGAAAGAGTGAAGTCCATAGTAATCCCCAAGTTTTTATCTTGTGGTTATTCCTTAACTGAAAAAAGAAACATAAGAGGCAGGAGGTAGTCTGCTGGGGGTGAGATGAAGAGGAGGAAATGAGTTTAAGTTGGGCTTGTTGAGTTGAGTTTCAGGTACACTGGAAAGTTAAAGCAAAGGTCTTTTAAGGCACATATAAAAAAGTCAGAGAATAAGAATATACATGGGTGGTGCAACTCTCATAGTGGCAAGATGTTCAAGAAAAATGTGTAGAGAGCAGCACTGGGCTACAGCCCAAAAGAACCTTCCACCAAGAGCTAGGAGTAGAAGGAAAATGCATATTGAAGACCCAGAATGAATGGTCAGTGAAGGTAACTAAATTAACTATCCTGTTCTACTAACTAAAGTATCTATTACAAAAACTTGTTCTCTCCTCACTTCCCCCCACCACCCATTTTCACCCCCAGGTCTTCTGGTTGCAAGAAAGGAAAGTAACAAATGCAACTACTTTGCCCTAAAGAAAAGATTAGAAATAGACAGGATAAAATACTTATGAGACTGCTGATATCACAGAAACATTTTTGATTGACTGCCTTGTCCAGGACTTCTTGGTGACTGCTGTTTATCTGTTGACAATTCACATGTTTGTCCTCCTAGAGAACTACC
Organism: Bos indicus x Bos taurus; assembly: GCF_003369695.1. Classification (NCBI taxonomy): domain Eukaryota; kingdom Metazoa; phylum Chordata; class Mammalia; order Artiodactyla; family Bovidae; genus Bos; species Bos indicus x Bos taurus. The sequence goes on from NC_040078.1 coordinate 81,372,425, forward strand.
AGAGAAGAGTCAGAGGCCCAGCCTCTGTTGTGACCATCAGCAAAATGCACCTTTGAGCTACATTCTGTAGTTTCACTGAGGTATGGGGTAGGCCATGCAATATGGCTCTTTTACTAGATGTAGAAAGAACTGTAATTGCTAGGAGCTGGATGGGGTTGTGAATTTGGCTCTGACTGTACTTTAGCACTGATAAAATGAGGAGAGATCTGAGACAGCTGCTGGAATTGTTTGGTTCTGGTTGGGGAGGATAACAAGATCCAGCACTACAATGTCGAGAACTTATTTTATGAACTACCACAGGTAGACTTGGAAATATCCACTACCCAGGGAAGTGCCCAGACATCAAAGTACGTAGACAGAGCTTTTGTCTGTTTTCATAGCAACTAAAATCAGTTTCTCTAGAAATAAGGGAGAGACCTATTTAATACCTAGACCCAAGGTAGGATAGATGGATGGATAGACAGACAGATAGGTGGGCAGATAGGAAGACACACAATTTGTGGTGTTTGGAGGAGAACTGTGTTGTGTAGGTAGGTAACCTACAAACTAAGTCTCTTTTTAAAGCAAGGCTGAAACAAGGGTTTCACAGCTGGTGCTAGTGGTAAAGAACCTGCTTCCTAATGCAGGAGACATAAGAAACATGGGTTCAATTCCAGGGTCAGGAAGATCCCCTGGAGGAGGAAATGGCAACCTACTCCAGTATTTTTGCCTGGAAAATCCCATGGACAGAGGAGCCTGGTGGGCTACAGTCCACAGGGTTGCAAAGAGTTGGACATGACTAAAGTGACTTAGCACTTAGCACATAAACATTAAAAAACACACAGAGAGAAAAGTGATCAATAATATCCAATATAGCCTAGAGGCCAGGTAAGATAAGGCATCTGTTGAATTTGGGAAATATGGAAGTTTTTGGTGATCATAGTGAATTTTAACCTAGCATAAGACAGATTTTATTGTGCACTGCATGTAAACATGAACTAAAGAAATACAGAGAGTCTGTGACAGATTACTATCAGTAAGTCTGAGAAAATATGAATGACATAGTATTGAGGGAAGTGAAAATGCAGGGTCAGAGGTGGAGATGTAGTTTAGGAGAGATTTCAGTGTATTTTCAGGTTGGGGTAACACAGCAAAAATAAAAAAAAAGAAGGGAAAGAATAAAGATGAGAATATAAGGGGATGGTTAGTTAAGGTCAAAGAGAAAAGACAGCATGTCCTTTAGGAGAAAACAGAACAGGAACACTGGTGAACTGGACATATGACATCCTTTCCCTTGAATATGGAGGAAATAAGATGCTAAACCAGGCAGAAGGAGATAAATGTATAGATCCTGTGTGTGTGTGTTAGTCACTCAGTCATGTCAGGCTCCTTGCAACCCCATGGACTCCTCTGTAGCTCACCAGGCTTCTCTGTCCATGGAATTCCCCAGGCAAGAATACTGAAGTGGGTAGCCATTCCCTTCTCCAGGGGATCTTCCCAACCCAGGGATTGGACCTAGGTCTCCAACACTGCAGGCAAATTCTTTACCATCTGAGCCCATGGATCCTCTACTTGGGTTAATGTCCAGCCTCTGAAGCTCCTGAGTGCTCCTCTCCAATACTAGCCTCTTCCCGATCCAAGTCCTGCCAGCAAAAATGTGTGTCTGGTCGTCTAACAACTCTGGATAAAATACCACTAATTGGAAAACCATAATGAATACTGCTGCTTGGCTAACCTGGGGTCAAACAATGAAAGCTCAAAAAAATCCAAAACAACATATTCACTGATTCACACTTAAATTTCTAATTTGTTCTTGCAGTGAGAGGATGAGACAAATTTGGAAAAAAAAAAAAAAAGGAAGCCAAGCTGTAAGAGTCTTCCAGAGTTGCTCCATGAAGCTGAGCTGTGGTTGAGGCTGTTCATTTTTTAAATCCTGGAGCTTAATCTTCCAAGGCATCTGTATCAAGGGAGTTGGTCCAGGCAACCAGATCATCCACTTCGTTTTCCCATGGCTCATTTATGCTAACTTCAACCGGCTTTCTCTTCCACCACTCCTTTTCTTTGTCCTTCTTTGTGACAGTATCTGTTTTAGTTTGTGAATCAGGAGAAGTTTGAACTAGAATGAGAAACACAAGAAACAGAAATTTAATAGACATGGCAGGAAAAACAGTAAGAGAAAGTGTCCTTGCATTTGTAGCATAATGCCTAAGATCATCTAAGTGAATGCAAGTAACCTTTTTAAAGTTTCTAAATTTTACAATTGCAATGAACTTATTTTTCATAAATCATTCTTTTCATTTTGGTCGATCTTCTTATGCTCATATATTTACTGAGCCCTGCTAAGTGCCAGTAGGTGTAACAAGGGAAAGGTGTCCGTAGATGTGTGCACACGGATGGAATCACAGGCTCTAAGGGAAAACAGATGTGGGCTCTGAAAGACAAGAAGTTTGCTGAAGAGAGGGGGCAAAGGAGGGAGACGGGACTGCTTTAGATGGAGGACATAGCACAGACCACAGCACATAGGTATGAGAGAGAGAACTTGACGGGTTTTGAGGTAATCAGAGTTGATGCTTCGGTATTTACGCTCTGCCAGGTGCTATGCTAAGCATGTGCTACATGCAAAATATAATTTAACTTATACACAATGCTTATGATGGACAGGTATTATTATTTTTTTTTAATTTTATTTTATTTAACTTTAAGATGGACAGGTATTATTATCTTTACTTTAAGGATGAGACAATAGAAACTAAGTACCCTGCAGTAACCTGTCCAAGGACATTCAGCTTATAATAGTTAATCATTGGTCCACTGGATCCCAAATCACGGTGTTACAGTGTGTGGACAATTGAGTGGGGTTGGCTAGTTAGGCTGAGGCCAGGTTAGGAACACCTCATATATCAAGCAAAGAAGTCTCATCTTTCTTGTATCCATCTCATAAACAGGGAAACAAATTGGTTACATTTTAAAAGAATATAGATACAGTATCTTTATTTCTCAATATTTCTACTCAGTGAGGGGAACTTGCTTTCCAGGGATGAACCCAAGTTGGTGCTATTTATGTCCCGCTACCCCTACAATCCCACTGTGTTCTCCTCTCTCTGTGTAACTGTTGCCACCTAATTCATTGCCCAGCACGTGGACCCCGACAAATTCTGTCTCATAATACTTCTGTGTTTATTTCCCCAGTAACAAATCGAATGAACCTTGTCATATTCATTGTCTTCTAGTTGTGCTGTAGGCAAGGATTATGAATGAATTGTTCTCTTGATTTCTTTGGTTATTGCAAAGATTTGCAGAGGATCTGAGTTTAGACAGCTACCATTATTCTATAAGAAGCCTGATGTCACCAATGATTGAGTTTTTATTTTTATATTTTAACATTAATCTCTAGATTTCATTAATTTAGAACTAAATTCTCTTTTCCTTGAGAAAATCTTCTTTAGGAACATATCATTGACGGATTAACTATACTTTCTAGCCATGTTTGAGCTGTTCTGAGTTCATATGCTTTTGGTCACAAGAAATACTGTTCAAACCACTTTAAACAATAGAGAAGTGTCTCATCTCATAGAAGAGGAAGATCAGAGGAAGGGCAGGACTGAATGATACAGTGGCTCAACGATGTCATTTAGGACATTCTTTCCACAGCTTTGCTCTACCATCTCGGGCGTTGTCTTCATCTTCAGAGTCACAGTGAAGAGAGGTGTGGTCACTCTAGTACTCATATCAGACACAGCGATATCCAGAGGAAAAATGGAGGCTTTTCTCCAGGGTCTCGTTTTTAAAAGTAGGAAAACTACCCTTGCAAGCTCCTAGTGTATTTCCTCTCAGGCTGGTTTGTGAACCTTGCTCCTAAGCTAGTCACTGGCAAGGAAAATGAGATTACTATGATTGGCCAACAACAGTTGTTAAAGTGGAATGAATATTGGGAGTCAATGACCTTGATTATTTGCCCTCTTAGTTCCTACTCTGGTTTTTTTTGTTTTTTAAAAAAAAAAAAAAAAAAACCACACTCCCAGGAAGCATAAAAAGAAATTCTGGCTAGATTAGCAGAGCCTAAGGCAAAACAAACATAAAAATGTTTCCTCGTGACACAGAAAAAGTAAATATTATTTTGAACTTTTTTCCTCCAGAAAATCTTAAGCATTATAAACCCCTCTGAGAAACCTTGGATTTACTGGTTGGAATGAACCAATAACTTTTGTTACTACATTAAAATAAGTTACAGAAGCACAAATTCTCATTACCTTATGGTTTGTATGCCTTTCTTGGGATGGATCTTGAAAACTCTGCTTCTTAAAATTTTTTCTAGTCTTAAAATAATTTTGTCCATGAAGAGACTAAATTTTGTTCTGATTGGTGGGCTCTGGTTTATTGCCCGATGGTTCATTTCCATTCACTTCTGTATCAGCCTCAGTTTAATTAGAAAAGCAGAGCACTTATAATACAAGAATGAAAGGTTTAAGACATGAAACAGGGATTACACATGTGTGGAAAGACCTGGAACAGTGAAGTCTGGAAGGCCACAGCTGGAAGAACATCACTGCTTTAGGTCAGTCTGATGCATGGATATGAGTGGAAACACCAGGAGTGCAAGGGGAGCACAAGATGCTGCACACAGCTGACCACTCTACACGGGATAGACATTGTGGGCTCATGGAGGTTTCTATGAAGCCCTCACATCTGTAAAAGTGAGAGTGTGTGAAGAGTTGCATGAAACTGCTGTCTGAGAAAACTGCCATGTATGATACACACAGCTCCTCAAGAATTATGGCCTCCTCTTTACTCCCACCTCCAAAATTTGAGATAAATTTTTTTCACATTAGCAAATCATGATATGCTAACCCTTCTCTGCAAAAGGGAAGCACAGAGTTCATTTCTTTTCTAGCTGAGTCATATTTCCCTTCGGTATCCTGGATAAGCTCACTCTTGCTATATTATAAACAATCACAAGATCCCAGTGGCATATGACAGCAAGCATTTGTTTAGGTTACACATCTACAGGTCAGCTGAGTGTTGGCCTCTCTGAGTTGGGAATGCTTGGGAAGCTTGATTGGGAAGCTTGGTGACCAGAGGGCTAGTCCAGGCATGCTCTTGGGATGATGGAAGAGGTGAAAAAGAGCAAACCAAATTGCACAAATCCTTCCCAAACTCTGAGAACACCAGTTCAGTTGCTCAGTCGTGTCTGACTCTTTGCGACCCCATGAATCGCAGCATGCCAGGCCTCCCTGTCCATCATTAATTCCCGGAGTTTACCCACACTCATGTCCATCAAGTCGGTGATGCCATCTAGCCATCTCATCCTCTGTCGTCCCCTTCTCCTCCTGCCCCCAATCCCTCCCAGCATCAGAGTCTTTTCCAATGAGTCAACTCTTCACATGAGGTGGCCAAAGTACTGGAGTTTCAGCTTCAGCATCAGTCCTTCCAATGAACACCCAGGACTGATCTCCTTTAGGATGGACTGGTTGGATCATCTTGCAGTCCAAGGGACTCTCAAGAGTTTTCTCCAACACCACAGTTCAAAAGCGTCAATTCTTCGGCGCTCAGCTTTCTTCACAGTCAAACTCTCAAATCCATACATGATCACTGGAAAAACCATAGCCCTGACTAGACAGACCTTTGTTGGCAAAGTAACATCTCTGCTTTTGAATATGCTATCTAGGTTGGTCATAACTTTTCTTCCAAGGAGTAAGCGTCTTTTAATTTCATGGCTGCAATCACCATCTGCAGTGATTCTGGAGCCCAGAAAAATAAAGTCTGACACTGTTTCCACTGTTTCCCCATCAATTTCCCATGAAGTGATGGGACCAGATGCCATGATCTTAGTTTTCTGAATGTTGCGCTTTAAGCCAACTTTTTCACTCTCCTCTTTCACTTTCATCAGGAGGCTTTTTAGTTCCTCTTCACTTTCTGCCATAAGGGTGGTGTCATCTGCATATCTGAGGTTGATATTTCTCCCAGCAATCTTGATTCCAGCTTGTGCTTCTTCCAGCCCAGTGTTTTTCTGAGCACATCACACCCCAGTAAAATGCCATTGGTTAAAGCAAGTAGTATGGCAAAGCTCAAAGTCAAGGGTCAAGGGAGTATATTTGGCCCGTGGTGGTAGAACAAGATAGGGAGTGAAAATTTCTGAACAATAATCTAATTGGTCACAACTTCTTAGGTTTAGTATCTTAGCAATAAGATTAGACACAAAAGAGAGTCTACCTCAATGTCAAAGTGGACATGGTTCAGCACTAAATTAAATGCAATTAAGTGAGTTTCTGGACATTCTTTAAAACATTCTCTCTCCCAGCTCACATTTCTTACTTTTTCTCATTCACCATGAGTTTATCCCCCCTTTCTCCAAAATCACAGGGCTGCTGAAACCATGACAACTCTACCCCATTCGATCATTCATTTGCTCATTTGTTTATGAGCTCTGAATGACTACTCATGCCTATCACTGTGCAGAGAGGTCAGCAGCCCCTTCCCTCAAGGAAGTCACCTTCTATTGAATGAGACTGGCCATAAAGAGACCATTATAACATGGCATGTGTGGTGGGCAGACTCTAAAGTGACTTGTTATGATCTCCACATTCAGGTGTTAACACCTTTGTGTAATCCCCTCCCTTTTGAGTGTGGGTAGGATTTGCTACTTGCTTCTAATCAATGAAATATGCCAAAGGTAATGGAATCTCATCTCCATGATCATGTCACATTACATAAGATTCTACCTTGCTATGGGACTTGTTCTAGAGACTCTCCTTGTTGGGTGGATGAAGCAGGAGGCTGTGTTAGGAAAGCCCACATGGCAATGAACTGCAGGCAGCCTTAAAAACATAGGAAAGCCTCCAGCATACAACCAGCAAGAAAATCTTCAGCAGTAAAGACAAAAGGGAGTGAATTCTGTCAACAGTTCTGCGTATTCACCTCAGTGAGCTTACAACAAGCAGATTCCCCACTCGAGCCTCCAGATGAGAATGCAGCCCAGCTGATACCTGGATCACAGTCTAATGAGATCCCAACCAGAGGGTCCTGCTACACTGTGCCTTGTCTTTGAGCACACAGAAATTGAAATAAAAATATGTGTTGTTTTAAGCCAGTAAGTGTGGTAATTTGTTACATAGCAATAGAAAACTAACAGAGCATGATAAGGCATGATAGAAATGCTATGAGAGCCCACAGGGAAAGTTTCTTAGAGAAACCTGAGTTGAATCTCAAAGGATTAGGTACTAGAAAGGAAGGAAAAGGAAGCAATGGTCTTTGGGGGGGTGGGTATAAGAAAACGGTGCACCTCTCAAATTTTTTTGAAATGAAGACAGGAATAAATAACCATGACCTATTAAGTCAGTGTGGTGTTTATGGTATTAGTAAAACATCAATAAATGATATCACTGGAAAGGCAGACAAATATTAGAGTATTAAGGACTTTGCCTTATCAAAGGGTAGACATTTTCTCCTGAAGGAAATGATAAACAAGAGGTTTTAGATATGCTAAAAACATAAGCAGATTTGAGCTGTAGAAAGCAGTTTGACAAAGCATGAACAGAAATTATTGTCATCATCAACTTAACCAGATAGATATGGAGCCTGGGAACAGAAAGTTAGAGACAGGGGAGTAGGACCTTGAAGAATCACTGATTGAAGGTTACTGCCTGTGCCTGGGAATTAGATGTGGTTGTGTTTCAAGGACAGGCAACAGCAAAAGCAGTAACTAATAGTTCATAAGACTTTCCAGTTCACAAAGAATTTTTACCTATGTGGAGTCATTTATTCACAAGAATCCTGTGAGGTACGGAAGGAATCCTGTGAGGTAGGGAAGGATTTTGGAAACAAATACATATTGGACATTTTCCATGTACCCAGCACTAGCTGAGGATGAAGAAGCTCAGAGGTTAAGAGGCTGTCCTAAATTACACAGACCTGCTGGCTCCACCCAAATTCTCTGACCCCAAACATTTTGCTTTTCCTTCTACAGTAGCTGATTTCCATGATAAATTACGAGCTCTCTCTTCTTGCTTAAGACCTGCCCCCAATCTGCTCCAAATGTTTCTTTGAAAAAACTTTAATTCTTAAAAAAAAAAAAAAAATACCCAAAACATTTCAACTAACTTATTCCTTTCTTTTTAGCCATATTGCAGTTATCTCTAAATCTAAAATGAGCTCTAGGAGTCAGTTTAGTGTTTTACTTATTTTTGCTACTTTTATACATTTTGAAATTTAGCCTTGGATTTTCAAATTGTGTATTCACCTATTAAAGGCTACAAAAGCTTGAGAGTAAAACTAATCCATTTTTTTTTTCAAAGTTCCAATTCTTATGTAAGTAGTTTACTGAATTTATTGTGTTAGTCAGAAAGAGTGAATAAAGCAACTTCAAAAGGAGAACAAAAGATTAGACCTCACATATTTCAACTTATTTGAATTAAACAAAAATTTAAATGCATTAATACGACTAGTATCTTAGTCCTAAAAACAAAGCAAAACAAATAGATTGAACTCAGTTTACTTGGAGGTATGCAGACATAACTTCTTCCAGTTTGATAATTGGCTTTCTGAGGCTTTATATTTTCTCTAGCAACCCGAGATATGGCAGCAATATACCTAGAATAACAAAAAGAAGAAGCTGTCACTTATGAATATAAATGGAAAGGCCAAACACAATTTCTAGAAAAATAAAATTTAAAAAATAACTGTTAACTTTTGATGTCAATGTGTTGAATAACTTGGTGAGTTTTTTTCCCCACTCTGTTTTCTGGAAGACTATGTATAAGGTTTGAGTGACCTATTCTTGAAACTTAGGTTAAAAAAGCCTATGAAAAACATCTGTACTTAGTTAAAAGAAGAAGAAAAAAATTGTCTAATTTCTATGAAGTTTGGGAAGTGTACATTACTTTTGAAAAAAATAAGGCCAACAAATCCGATGAACCCAAGGAGCAGAGCAATGAGTTTTGACTATGGTGCCATTCTGAGTATTGACTAATGCAGTGGTAAACTGAAATTACTCTGTATGTGTTATGCCATGCAAAAGTATCTAGAAAAGTAAACAAATATGGTGTTAGAGTAATATTTTAAGAATAATAAAGACATCATTTGGTATAACAAAGGTATGTTAATTTCTTAGAGCAGCCATAATAAACTACTACAAACATGGTGACCTAAAATAACAGACATTTAATTTCTCTTGGTTTTGGAGACTAAAGTCTACAAACAAGGTGTTGGCAGGACCAAGTTCCCCCAAAGGCTTCAGGGAAGAATCCTTCTTTGCCTCTTCCTAGCTTCCGCTGGTTCCCAGCAATCCTTGAAAGAGCTGACTCATTTGAAAAGACCTGATGCTGGGAAAGATTGAAGGCGGGAGGACAAGGGGACGACAGAGGATGAGATAGTGGGATGGCATCACCGACTCAATGGACATGAGTTTGAGTAAACTCTGGGAGCTGGTGATGGACAGGGAGGCCTGGCGTGCTGCAGTCCATGGGGTCGGAAAGAGTCAGACATGGAAACTGAACTGAATTGAGCAACTGAACTGAGCTGATGAAACTCTGGGTTAATGGACAGTGATGGAGCTGGTGATGGACAGGGAGGCCTGGCGTGCTACAGTCCATGGGATCGGAAAGAGTCAGACATGACTTGAGCAACTGAACTGAATTGATGAAACTCTAGGTTAACAATTTCTTTTTAACACTTTAAAACTGGCATTCATTATCTTTTGGCTTGCAAGTTTTCTAAGAAGAAGTTATTGATTGTTCTTATCTTTGTTCCTCTATATGCAGTGTGTATGTGTGTTTAACCTTCATTGCTTTTAAGATTTTCCTCTATCACATATAAAAATCTTATTTTTATATGTCTTGGAATGGTTTCTTTATTCTTCTGCTTCTTGGGATTTGTTGAGCTTCTTCGTCTCTGAGTTTGTATCTTTCATCAAATTTGGAAAATTTTCCGCCATAATTATTTCTTTGCATATTTTTTCTGTCAGTTTTTTTGGGATACACCAATTACATGTATCTTACACCACTTAATAATATCCCACAGAGCATTGGGACTTCAAATCTTTTTTTCTCACTATGCTTACATTCAAGAGTGTTTATTGCTACATTTTCAAGTTCATTAGTCATTTTTTCTTCAGTATCTAATTTGCTTCTTTCCATATAGTTTGTATTTAAAGTATTTTATATTTGTTTTATCTCTGGATGTTCCCTTAGTCTTTTGTATATCTTCCATTACTTTTCCTTATATTCATGATTTTCTTCAGATCCTTGAGTATATTTCATAAGATGTATAAAAGCTGCATTAAGGTTCACACTTACTAATTCTATTATCTCTATCAGTTATGGATCTATTTATACTGATAGATTTCCTTTTGGCTATGAATTATATTTTCCTGCTTTTTTGTACAACTGATCATTTTTGATGGGATGATGGACAATGTAAATTTTATGTTGCCGCATGCTGAATTTTGTTATTTTCCTTTATATATAGTTGTCCATTGCCGTGGCCTGAAGCTCAGTATCCTACAAATCAGTTTAGTACTTCAAGGTTTGTGTTTAGGCGTCCACAGGGGTCCAGAATAGCCTTTACTTAGAGACAAGCTCAGTCGGTAAAGCATCTGCCTGCAATGTGGGAGACCTGGGTTCAATTTCTGGATCAGGAAGTTCCCCTAGAGAAGGAAATGGCAACCCACTCCAGTATTCTTGCCTGGAGAATCCCATGGACAGAGGAGCCTGGCAGGCTACAGTGCATGGGATCGCAAGAGTCGGACATGACTTAGCCCTATCTTTTTTTATCTTCATAGCCCCATTCCTAATGTATGACCTTTCTGAAGCTTCCATCCAATGTCCTTTGAATTTAGAGTTCTAGCCACTCTAACTAGTAGGAATGCACACCATTTCTAGCTCTGTAAGTCTTGTATGAATTCCAAAACAAACAAAATCATTATAATCTTATTTTCCTCAAAGCAAACATGACTTCAGTTAGAGAACAGTATAACTTGATTTATACCTTTTCTCCCCCAGTGGTAAATCTTTGTCCTCAAAAACTATATAATATTAATATTTCCTCTTTCATTTAAACATTTGCCTTTATCTAACTGAAAATATAAATTATAAAAAAAATCTTGTCACAATTTTAAAATTAAAAATGCAATTAAAATGACTATAAGGGAAGGTGCAATAATTTATTAAGTTGAAAATAACAAAACAAAAAAATCTAATGCTTGTTCTTATTAAATTCTTGTATCATTTTGGTGGCTCTGTAAACTGTTACACATTCTTGAGAAGTTGCTCTACATACAAACAAGTGTCATAAAACTTATTACATCCTTCCATCTAGTAACCTGACTTTCAGTAACAAGCTCTAAGAAACTTCTTGGCCTCCTTTTTATCCTTCCCGTCAGGTAAAATATACACTAATAAGCCTTTAGGGAACCACAGCTGTCTTCAGTCTTACCTTGCTCAGACCAAGGCATAAGCAAATTCATGCAACACATTTCTGTGGCCTTGGGGAGTGGGGTAGGTTGTTGTAGGGGTAGGCAATGGCAACAGGGAAAGAGAGAAAAAGAAAAAGAGAGATCACTCTCTCAGAAGTGTTATATGTGGGAGCAGAACCAAAGAAATGATTCCCTTTTTGGCAGGAGGTGGGAGGTAGCCTAGGATGTTTCTGAATTGAAAGCCCTCTTTCTGAAGAAAGATGGAAGAGGAAGCAGCCTTAAGCCCTGACACTGTCTATAATACAGGAAGATCCATCAGATTCTGTGCTGCAGCCAAAGATCCACAGTAAAATCTGGGGGCAACCTTCTGAGAGAAAAACTAATGAATCATATCCATAAGAGAGAAACAATAAAGAGTAAAAAAATTCATTAAAAAAAAAAAACAGCTGAGAGAACTGGGTGTGTTTATTGTGAAAAAGAGAAAACTTAAGAGGAGGAAAGAGAAAGACATTATGACTATTTCTGAGACTTAAAGGGCAAGTCCACAAAACAGAGGAGCCTTACCTGTGTTGCTTCGAAGGACAGTAGCAGTACTTTCTCATCTGCCACAACGTGCGTGCCTGCTAAATCTCTTCAGTCATGTCTGACTCTTTGCGATCCCATGGACTGTAGCCTGCCAGGCTCCTCTGTCCATGGGATTCTCCAGGCAAGAATACTGGAGTGGGTTGCCATGCCCTCCTCCAGGGCATCTTTCTGACCCAGGGATCGAACATCTCTTTGGCACTCAGCCTCCTTTATGGTCCAGCTCTCATATCCATATACAACTATTGGAAAAACCATAGGTTTGACTATATGGACCTATGTTGGCAAAATGATGTCTCTGCTTTTTAATATGCTCTCTAGGTTTGCCATAGCTTTCCTTCCAAGGAGGAAGCATATTTTAAAATGGATTGTCATGTGTTATATCAAAATACCAATATAAAACTTCCTTATATTTGTAAAATATACTCTTAGTTGTACTGTATTTTAAATAAAGGAGTTAATATTCATTGTTTAATGAACAGTAAACATATCAAACATCTCTTACGTTTCCTTACTTGGCAGGCAGGTTCTTTACCACTAGGGCCACCTGGAAGCCCCTTCTGCCACAGCAGTCTCCCCTGAATCACGCTTTCTACCCACATCAAAAGCCAAGGTGCTTAGTGTCTGAGCTGATGCTCAATCTCATCAAGTAAGGCATGCCTTGTAGCATCTGGTAGGTAGGCCTGGATTTGAATTTCGGCTCTGTCGTTCACTGAGTGTGTAACCTTAGCGAATTCGTTTTTTTTCTTTTTTTCTGTTAAAATCCTCTTTATAATATGGAGGCAATTTCTCATTTTCTGTATGGCTTTGCAGACATATGTAAAAGTGCATAATAGGTGTTCAAGAAAAGTCTGTTAAATGAATGAAAGAAATTTGGAATAGCTGAATATCACAAAATGTTAGATTTAAGCTTGAAATAAGGAAGGTTAGAGCTACTTGAATGTTCCTGAAGTACTGAGCTTCCAGTCTCTAAAAATATCTAAGTAGACACTAAGTAAAATTATTTTTTAAAAGAATTTTTCTCCTCTAATTTTTTCCATGTCTTTATTTTAACAAGGACATTTGAAATACTCATTCTAATGCCATTTCTCTCTTAACCACAAGATGGCACTCAAGGTTTAATCTTTGGGGAATAAAAAAGTAATTCCTGCTTAAAAATGCCTTAAATATGTAATTATGTAAACCTACAAAAACAATGTTTAACTTCAATAATCCTGAAAGGATAACACAAGCATACATTAAGTTAACATATCCAGAATAGATACTTTCTATATAACTGGAGAAACTGGAATCAAACAGTTACATTAAAGGATGATCACATATTTTTGTGAGTTAAAACACACAGTCAAAAAACCAGACACTAAAGGAACTTAGAAACAATGAACATTAACCCCTTTATTTAAAATACAGTACAACTAAGAGTATATTTTACAAATATAAGAAAGTTTTATATTGGTATTTTGATATAACACATGACAATCCATTTTAAAATATGCTTCCTCCTTGGAAGGAAAGCTATGGCAAACCTAGAGAGCATATTAAAAAGCAGAGACATTATTTTGCCAACATAGGTCCGTATAGTCAAACCTATGTTTTTTCCAATAGTCGTATATGCACGTGAGAGCTGGACCATAAAGAAGGTTGAGTGTCAAAGAATTGATGTCTGAATTGTGGTGCAGGACAAAACTCTTGAGAGTCTCTTGGACTGCAAGGAGATCAAACTAATCAATTCTAAAGGAAATCAACTCTGAATATTCATTGGAAGGATTGATGCTGAAGCTGAAACTCCAGTACTTTGGCCATGTGATGCAAAGAGCTGACTCATTGGAAAAGACCCTGATGCTGGGAAATACTGAAGCAGGATGAGAAGGAAGTGACAGAGGATGAGATGGCCGGATGGCATCACTGACAATGGACATGAGTTTGAGCAAACTCCAGGGGATGGTGAACAGCCGGGAAGCCTGGTGTGCTGCAGTCCACCAGGTTGCAAGGAGTTGGACATGACTCAGCAACTGAACAACAGAAACAACAATCCATTTTTATTAAAGGGCTCCCCTGGTGGCTCAGAGGTAAGGAATCCTCCTGCAATGCAGGGGATGCAGGTTCGATCCCTAGGTTGGAAAGATCACCTGGAGTAGGAAATGGCAACCCACTCCAGTATTCTTGCTTGTAAAACTTCATGGATAGAGGAGCCTGATGGACTACAGTCCAGGGGGTCACAAAGAGTCGGACATGACTGAGTACGCATGCACAACCCGTTTTATACAGAAGAAAAAAGGAACTAACACTGTTTAATAATAGAATTAAAATCGATCCAAAACCACAAAACTTTTCCACAATAGCAGACTTGACTTATGTTAGTAATTGGGTAGGTAGTATTTTTACATGTACCTGAAAATTTTAAGCTTTTAATAAGCACATCTTTATAGGCAGATGGGAAATAAAGTTTCAGTTTTCAAAAACAGTATGTGTTTATCAATAACTTTGGGCAAGTTGGTTAATCTCTTTGTGCCTCATTTTTTCATTCAGTTCAGTTGAGTTCAGTTCAGTTGCTCAGTCGTGTCCGACTCTTTGCGACCCCATGAATCGCAGCACGCCAGGCCTCCCTGTCCATCACCAACTCCGGGAGTTCACCCAAACTCATGTCCATCAAGTCAGTGATGCCATCCAGCCATCTCATCCTCTGTTGTCCCCTTCTCCTCCTGCCCCCAATCCCTCCCAGCATCAGAGTCTTTTCCTGAGGTGGCCAAAGTATTGGAGTTTCAGCTTTAGCATCAGTCCTTCCAATGAACACCCAGGACTGATCTCCTTCAGGATGGACTGGTTGGATCTCCTTGAAGTCCAAGGGACTCTCAAGAGTCTTCTCAACACCACAGTTTAAAAGCATCAATTCTTCGGCTCTCTGCTTTCTTCACAGTCCAACTCTCACATCCATACATGATCACTGGAAAAACCACAGCCTTGACTGGACGGACCTTTGTTGGCAAAGTAATGTCTCTGCTTTTGAATATGCTATCTAGGTTGGCCATAACTTTCCTTCCAAGGGGTAAGCGTCTTTTAATTTCACAGCTACCTCTACATTTCCTCCACAATCCTGTCTAGAAACCCAGGAGTGACAATCCAGTTGAAGAGGGAAGCTAGGAACCTTGTCATGAGGCTGTGTCTGTATGACAAGGGAAGTGGTCTGACTTGGAGTGTAGGTTGATTTGCTGTGGCTTTGAAGGTGGCTGATGGATATTCTTGTGGGTTACACTTACAGGCGTGTGCTTATGCTTGGAGGTGTAACTGTCCGCCCCACAGTGTGGCCAGTGCTACATCAGGAAATGCAGAGAGAATGCATGGCATACAGTAGGTGTATCATGTTAGTTTCGGTTTCCTTTGTACTTCAGGTATGGACAAGGGCAATATTCTTTCCCGAAGTCACACCGAATGTAAAACTTCTCCAGAATTGCTAACTTTTATTAGATAACTTGCTGGCTGACAAAGCTTAGATGACTGCCATAGTTCCTTCCATGACCAGATAAGCAATCACTAGGTATAGAGTATGATGTAAAAGTCATGTTACATGTGCTTAAGTAAGGATAGTCAAAAGAAAAGCTTGCACTGCTTTCCTAGTTTGTAGCTTTCCTTTTCTCTGGAGAAAATAAATATGAACTACTGATTAGATTCTAGGTTCATATTCTCTCCCATGTCTTGGTAGATATAAAGCCTTTTCATGAATAGCCAAAAGTCCGGCAGGAAAGAAAAAAGACCTTAGAAATGAACACCAAACCAAATGATTGGTTCATGAATATTTATGAGCTGTTTATAATGACAGTGAGTTCCTATTAATACTAACTAAAAACATGTGTAAAACTTAAGAATTTGCATAAAATATTCATGACAGTCATTTATATTTCCAGTTTTCAATCACTGCTCTATGACTATACCCTTAAAATACCCCAAATATAACCATAATCAGTACATTAGAATGGGCCCCAACATTTTACTTGTCCTAAAATTAACTGCCTTCACATTTAATCCTTTTATTAAGTGGGAAAACAGGGTACGTATGTATCATTCAACTTACACGAATCAAGTGCCTACTAGTTGCCAGGTACCAGCCTAAGTGCAGAGAATACAAAGCTACAAAAGCAGTCCTGCCCCTATCATTCTGCATGAACAGATGAATTTCCCTACCACAGGCACCGAAAGAGACAGGGACAGAGCGCTGCAGAAGGACAGGATGGGGGGACATGGGAGCCTGAAGCAGGGACTGTTCCACAAAACACACTTGAGTTGGATCTTCATGCCATCCTTGTGGGGCACTTTGCCAGGCTGAAGAGATAACAGGACAGAGAAGGGAAAAGAACCATGGGTAGAGTGGGATTGAAATACATGTGGCCTTGACAGGTGTTGATTTTTGGTTTCTAGACTAAGAAAATTTCAACAATTTTACATGTTTCTATTTTTATTCTCTAAAAAGTTGGGGAACATGGGCTTTTGTCAGCCCCTCTCCTTGGGAACTAATATTTACTGAAGGTCCATATGCTAACACTATGTGGTTTTTATATATACGATCTCATTCAAGAGATCAAATGCAAAACCACTTTGCAAAGTAGGTAATATCTCATATAACAGATAAGGAGATAAGCTCAGAGAGGGTAAGAATTTGCCCAAGATCTGTCTGACACTATAGCCCACCCCCTTACCCCATGCTGCCCAGAAAGGAAGAGTTTGCATGTGACAGTTGATCTAGGGCCACAGCCAGGAAAAGATGAATAACAGTGAACCGCAAGTGGGGCGTACTTTACATGTACCAGATACTGTCTGAAGCGTTTACATGCACGTATCAGTATATTTAATCCTCACAATCTCCTTGGGAGGTGGGTAGAGTTATTACTGCCATTTAATAGATAAGGAAACTGAGGGACAAAGCAGTCAGATAACATGCCCGAGGTCACAGAATTGGTAACTGGCAGAGCCAGGATTCAGATGCAAAAAGTCTGGCTCCCATGTCCCTGCATTTAAGTGCCTCACGTCCCACCTTTTAACTCAAACCAAATCCTAACTTGAGACCCTGCTGGGAAAGATATCCCAGGCAGAAAGCACAAAGTGGTGAAAAGATCCTATGTTCCCAAACAATAGGGAAGAAAAAAAAAAAATTTAGGGTAGCTTATGAATCAGTCTTGATTGATGGGGGGATGGGAAGACAGTAGGGAGAGGGCCACGAGGCAGAAGGGATAAGTCTTTTTCCTGAACTTTGTAGATGAAAGACTCTCAATTTGCATTTTCTGGGTTTTTTCAAAGGGGAAATTTCCTTGTGAGGAAAGCATTTTCAAATATTAAAACCATAGAGATGCATAAAGTATTATATTCCCTGTACACATAGACCAACTACTCACTTGCATAAATTCCCAAAAATTTTACTTGAATTTCGTGAATTGACTACTTTATTATACCTTATATATTTTGATAAACAAGATTTTTATTAATTATTTTAAAAAACGGATTCTACCATACTTTATATTTTTGCATGCAATAAAATTATGTAGATAAATATATCTTTTAAACACTTTAAATATTGTTTAAATCAATGTTTTGTTATCATCTGATCTAAATATATTCTCATCAACCACCAGATGGCATAAGGTGTGAGAGTTTTATTCTGACAGGGTTACCATGCACATGATAATCTGACCTATAACTTCAAAATAATGTATTTTGGAAAATGTTCTAGCACTCCAACAGCTCACAATTATTTCAGCCATATGGGAGAAGTGGGTGGATAAGGTGAAAATGACATTGTCCTACTCCTTCTACATTTTGAGTTCTCTGGGACTGGCCTTACATAATGAATCAATAATCAAACAAATAAAACAAGGTAATTCTGTCAGAGGAAATTGAGAAGGAAGTCATGTCAAAGCAAAATTAACCTTATATTCTACGTAGGTTTCTTTAAGCGAAACTTGAAACATGCCTTCCAGAAAAAAACACAAAAACCATGCTCATACTTCTTCAACTTCTGCTCTGTAAAAACTTTTCTAATGCTTGCAATTTACTCTGAAAGCGGAAAAGTATCCATCTAATGCAAAAGCTTTTCTCCATTTTGGCTTGAAGGAAGGCTGATGCAGAAATTATCTGAAAAAAAGTCTCCAACTGAAAAACTCGATCTGAACTATGATATTAAAGGACAGGAAAGTCTATTTTAAGAGCCTTGGTTTCTACACAAATTAATAATAAGCACACTATTTTTATTAATCCTGTATTTTCACCTAGTAAAGAGGTCACAGTGCTAACAAGGAGCTAAAAAATGAAATAAATACAAAAAATAGGAACTGTAATTCCCCTAGCTTTGTGGTAGCACATTCACCGCATGCTTTGAAATAAACACATCAGAATAAATGATCACTGCAACACAGCCAGTACCACAGAATGGAGATGGAATCTGTGCTCTAACATGATGAAGCAAAAAACCTGCCTTTGGAAGTCACAAGACCAAAGCTGAGATTAAGGTCCCTTCCTTAATGTGGTCTAAAAGTAATTCCAAAAGATACTGTCACAATTTAACATTGTATTTAATTACATACTTCCTCATTAATTTAATATACTTGGTTCCTGAGTGAATAATCCTTCTGTGAAAGAAGAAAAGGTATTTGAAGCTATGAGAAAGATGAAATGCTAACTGGTGATCTATACAGATGAGAGAGTTGGACCATAAAGAAGGCTGAGCACTAAAGAATTAATGTTTTTGAATTGTGATGTTGGAGAAGTCTTCAGAGTCCCTTGGACTGTAAGGAGACCAAACCAATCAATTCTAAAGGAAATCAACCCTGAATATTCATTGGAAGGACTGATGCTGAAGCTGAAACTTCAATACTTTGGCCGCTTGATGAGAAGAACTGACTCACTGGAAAAGATCCTGATGCTGGGAAAGACTGAAGGCAAAAGGAGAAGTGGGTGGCAGAGGATGAGATGGTTAGATGGCATCACTGATTCAGTGGACATGAATTTGTGTAAACTCTGGGAGACAGTGGCGGACAGAGGAGCATGGTGTGCCGCAGTCCATGGAGTCACAAAGAGCTGGACATGACTTGGTGACTGAACAACAACGAGGATGGAAACAAGAAAATTAACAGGAAAAGTATTGTGAGATCCCTTCACGGTGGCTCAGGTCCTGTCTCTATCTTTGGAAGCCAGTAGATAGCAAAGATATTTCCCATCTGGGTTCATATGAAAGGATAAAATGATACTTAGTTTTGTTCAGGTTTTAAAGAAATTCAATGGGCTTCTTCTAATAGTTTAGTTAGTAGAAAGTGAATAATAGATATTTCAGGTGCACAGTAAAATATTCTAGACACTTAAAATTACTTACCTTAAACTCCATTCTTTAGTATGTCTTAGATCATCTTTCCTCCAATTATAATACTGTTTAATGAAATTCGGATCTTTAAGAACTGAAATTGGAACAATATAAAAAGGAGCTCTGTATACATTCTTTAACAACTGTTCAAAGTTTAAAATAATTCATATCTTAAGTTGGTATATGGCAATAACACATACTATCATAGTGCAAGTCACATTACAATCCTCACTTTCCAAATTCTTTTTACTTAAATTTCATGATATTGGATGTTGTTTGAATAATCAGATTGTAACTTTGTAACTTATACAAGCTCTTATACAAAGACCATGTAGATCACAACAAAATGTGGAAAATTCTTAAAGAGATGGGAATACCAGATCACTTTACCTGCTTCCTGCAAAACCTGTAAGCAGGTCAAGAAGCAACAGTTAGAACTGGACATAGAACAGCAGACTGGTTCCAAATTGGGAAAGGAGTACGTCAAAGCTGTATATTGTCATTCTGCTTATTTAACTTATATGCAGAGTACATCATGCGAACTGCCAGGCTGGATGAAGCACAAGCTGGAGTCAAGATTACCAGAAGAAATATCAATAACCTCAGATATGCAGATGACACCACCCTTATGGCAGAAAGTGAAGAGGAACTAAAGAACCTCTTGATGAAAGTGAAAGAGGAGAGTGAAAACTCCATATTCAAAAACTAAGATCATGGCATCCAGTCCCATCACTTCATGGCAAAAAGATGGGGAAACAATGGAAACAGTGACAGAATTTATTTTCTTGAGCTCCAAAATCACTGGAGATGGTGACTGCAGCCATGAAATTAAAAGACGCTTGCTCCTTGGAAAGAAAGCTATGACCAACCTAGACAGCATATTAAAAAGCAGACATTACTTTGCCAACAAAGGTCCATCTAGTCAAGGCTATGGTTTTCCCAGTAGTCATGTATGGATGTGAGAGCTGGACCATAAAGAAAGCTGAGCACCAAAGAATTGATGCTTTTGAATTGTGGTGTTGGAGAAGAAGTGTTGAGAGTGTTGGTGTTGAGAGTCCTTTGGATTGCAAGGAGATCAAACCAGTCCATCCTAAGGGAAATCAGTCCTGAATATTCATTGGAAGGACTAAAGCTAAAGCTGAAGCTCCAATACTTTGGCTACCTGATGCTAAGAACTGACTTACTGGAAAAGACCCTGATGCTGGGAAAGATTGAAGACAGAAGAAGAGGAGGAAGACAGAGGATGAGATGGTTGGATGGCATCACCCACTCGATGGACATAGTTTGAGCAACCTCTGGGAGCTGGTGATGGACAAGGAAGCCTGGCATGCTGTAGTCCATGGGGTCGCAAAGAACTGGACACGACTGAGCGACTGAACTGAACTGACTGAACTTATCATTATACTGACAATTGTTTATATATCACTTACAGAAATGAAGACAGTGTTAAAATAGCTTATAGAAACTGACATCATTGTTTAATAAAATTCTAATTCAGCACTTCAAGTGAAAAAAATAAAACCTTGGGAGTCTGATGTGACATTACAGATCATGATTTTCGATGAAGCAAAAATCTACAACAAATCATCATCCAGCCTCTAAATCCCTTGCCAATGACAGAAAATTCTCCTCTGTATTTTGAGACTGCCCATTCCACTGACAGTTATTTAGGTCACACGGTCCTTCCTTAATCTGAGGGCTTAATCTGAGTTTCCTCTGTTCATCCTTCTGACCCCCTCAGCAATACTGAGTAAATTTATCCCTCTCCCGTGGGCAGGATCCCTCCAATATTTGAAGATAGCTCTCAGGGCAGTCTTAGTTCCTTCAACTTTTTCTTAAATCATGATTTTCTAGAGACCTAACCATTCTCAGCCCAGCGGTGAACTTTGTTGATATTCCTATTAGAATTTTTATCCAGAACTGGCTCAGAATCTTGACTTCATACCAATAGCAAGATGCAGGTGGGATTGCTGTCTCCCTCAAAACAGACAGATCAATTTAGTTCAGATCTGCCTCGGCATTCTGGAAATCACATTACACCGTTGGCTCATATGTCTGTGGTTAATTATAAGCCTCATGCCTTCAATCAGTTTCACATAAAGTTATTGAAAACCTACTAAGCTTAAGCACTGGTAGTTTTTACATGAAATACTATTAAGCCAGATCATTCACACACACACATATATATCCTTCCTTATCTCCCTTGTCCTCCCCCTGGCTTTCTGCCTCTTCCTCCTCTCCTCCCCTTCCCTTCTCCCGTATCCCCCATCTCTTTTTCTCTCTCTTTCTTCTAATTGTCCTGGGTTTACAGCCCTGAACTATTTAACCAACCTGATGCTCCCTACCAGTCTTCTCCTTATCTGGAGCTTCCTTCTTAACAGTGATTAATTAATGCCTTCCAGTTTGATGAAATTTGTCATTGACACAAAAAACATTTAAACTTAGTCATTCTCCTTTTTTTCTATTAATGTTACATGATTTTCACCAGCAATGTTCCTATCTATACTTTAATGTATTTAATTCAAACACACATACATACATATTCTTATAGACTTTGTTGATATTCTTTTTCTTGTTATTTGGAATATATTCCTTCCTTCCTTCAAGGAAGCAAACCTGCACTCCCCAGAGTCCTTAGCAGGATTCATTATTACTTTTAGATGATTATAATAATTAACATTAATAGAATTCTTACTATGTATGGGGGTACTTGTAGATATGCAGTCTTACCATTATAATACCCACTTCACAGACAGACACGGAAAAGTTGAGAAATGTCTTCTCAAATGTACTGTTCATTACTCATTCATTACTATTTGAATGATGTACTCAGCATATAGGTTAAATAAACAGGGTGACCATATACAGCCTTGACGTACTCCTTTCCCAATTTGGAACCAGTCTATTGTTCCATGTCTGGCTCTAACTGTTGCTTCTTGACCTGCATACAGGTTTCGCAGGAGGCAGGTAAGGTGACCTGGTATTCCCATCTCTTTAAGAAATTTTCACAGTTTGTTGTGATCCACACAGTCAAAGACTTGAAACACACAAAAATTTTTTTTTGCCACACTAGCAGCTTATGGCATCTCAGTTCCCTGACCAGGGATTGAACCTGGACCTTAGCAGTGAAGCAGTAGATATTAAGAGAACAGAAGCAGAAGATATTAAGAAGAGTTAACAAGAATAAAAGAAGAACTACACAAAAAGGATCTTCATGACGTGGATAACCATGATGGTGTGATTACTCACCTAGAGCCAGACATCCTGAATTATGAAGTCAAATGGGCATTAAGAAGCATCACTATGAACAAAGCTAGTAGAGGTGATGGAATTCTAGTTGAGCTAATTCAAATCTTAAAAGATGATGCTATTAAAGTGCTGCATTCATTATCCCAGCATATTTGAAAAACTCAGCAATGGCCACAGGACTGGAAAAGATTAATTTTCATTCCAATCCCAAAGAAAGGCAATGCCAAAAAATGTTCAAATTACTGCACAATTGCACTCATTTCACATGCTAGCAAGATCATGCTCAAAATCCTCCAAGCTAGGCTTCAACGGTACATGAACGGTGAACTTCCAGATGTACAAGCTGGATTTAGAAAAGGCAGAGGGACCAGAGCTCAAATTGCCAACATCCACTAGGTTATAGAAAAAACAAGAGAATTCCAGAAAAAACATCTACTGCTGCTTCATTGACTACTCCAAAGCCTTTGACTGTGTGTATCACAACAAACTGTGGAAAATTGTTAGAGATGGGAATACCAGATCACCTTATCTGTTTCCTGTGAAACTTGTATGCAGGTCAAGAACTGGACATGGAAGATCATGTGAAATGCCAGGCTGGATGAAGCACAAGTTGGAATCAAGATCACTGGGGGAGATATCAATAACCTCAGATATGCAGATGACACCACCCTATGGCAGAAAGCGAAGAGGAACTAAAGAGCCTCTTGATGAAAGTGAAAAAACTGGCTTAAAATTCAACATTCAAAAAAATAAGATCATGGCATCTGGTCCCATCACTTCATAGCAAATAGATGGGGAAACAATGGAAACAGTGACAGACTATTTTCTTGGGCTCCAAAATCACTGGAGATGGTGACTGCAGCCATGAAATTAAAAGACACTTGCTCATTGGAAGGAAAGCTATGACCAACCTAGACAGCATATTAAAAAGTACAGATATTACTTTGCCGACAAGAGTCTGTCTAGTCAAGGCTATGATTTTTCCAGTAGTCATGTGTGGATGTGAGAGTTGGACTATAAAGAAAGCTAAATGCTGGTGCACTGGGACGACCAAGAGGGAGGGTATGGGGAGGGAGGAGGGAGGAGGGTTCAGGATGGGGAACACAGGTATACCTGTGGTGGATTCATTTCGATATTTGGCAAAACTAATACGATATTGTAAAGTTTAAAAAAAAAAGAAATATTGGTAATATAGAAAGAAAAAAAAGCTAAATGCCAAACAATTGATGCTTTTGAACTGTGGTGTTGGAGAAGACGCTTGAGAGTCCCTTGGACTGCAAGGAGATCAAACCAGTCCTGAATATTCTTTGGAAGGACTAAAGCTGAAGCTCCAATATTTTGGCTACCTGATGTGAAGAGCTGACTCACTGGAAAAGACCCTGATGCTGGGAAAGACTGAAGGCAGGAGGAGAAGGGGACAACAGAAGATGAGATGGTTGAATGGCATCTCCCATTTGAAGGAAACGAGTTTGAGCAATCTCAGGGAGTTGGTGATGGACAGGGAATCCTGGTGTGCTGCAGTCCACGGGGTTGCAAAGTGTTGCACACAAATGAGCAACTGAACTGAACTGAGCCACTAGGCAACCAGGGAATTCACAAAATTTGATGTTTCCATTGGAGGATAATTCATGTCTTTCCTTAATTCTTTGGAATTGCCTTTCCTATGTTTTCTACTTGAGTACGTATGGCACTCTCTTCCTTATATATTATGAAATCCCAAATGGCACGGTCACCTTTTCTGAATATTCCCATTATTCTTATATTACAGACTCATTTTCTCCATTGCTTTGTCTACTATCTGAGAGAGGACAGATGCCACCATATTTGTACAAACTTTTAACACAACATTGAAAAAACCAAGACCATGATATCAGTCCCATCAATTCATGGCAATAAATGGGGAAAAAATGGAAACAGTGACAGATTTTATTTTCTTGGGACATGGAATATCAGGTCCATGAATCAAGGCAAAATGGAAGTGGTCAAACAGGAGATGGCAAGAGTGAATGTCAACATTCTAGGAATCAGTGAACTGAAATGGACTGGAATGGGTGAATTTAACTCAGATGACCATTGTATCTACTACTGCGGGCAGGAATCCCTTAGAAGAAATGGAGTAGCCATCATGGTCAACAAAAGAGTCCGAAATGCAGTACTTGGATGCAATCTCAAAAATGACAGAATGATCTCTGTTCGTTTCCAAGGCAAACCATTCAATACCACAGTAATCCAAGTCTATGCCCCAACCAGTAACGCTGAAGAAACCGAAGTTGAATGGTTCTATGAAGACCTACAAGACCTTTTAGAACTAACACCCAAAAAAGATGTCCTTTTCATTATAGTGGACTGGAGTGCAAAAGTAGGAAGTCAAGAAACACCTGGAGTAACAGGCAAATTTGGCTTTGGAATACGGAATGAAGCAGGATAAAGACTAATAGAGTTTTGCCAAGAAAATGCACTGGTCATAGCAAACACCCTCTTCCAACAACACAAGAGAAGACTATACGTGGACAGCACCAGATGGTCAACACCAAAATCAGATTGATTATATTCTTTGCAACCAAAGATGGAGAAGCTCTATACAGTCAGCAAAAACAAGACCAGGAGCTGACTGTGGCTCAGACCATGAACTCCTTATAGCCAAACTCAGACTTAAATTGAAGAAAGTAGGGAAAACCACTAGACCATTCAGGTATGACCTAAATCAAATCCCTTAGGATTAGACAGTGGAAGTGAGAAATAGATTTAAGGGCCTAGATCTGATAGATAGAGTGCCTGATGAACTATGGAATGAGGTTCGTGGCATTGTACAGGAGACAGGGATCAAGACCATCCCCATGGAAAAGAAATGCAAAAAAGCAAAATGGCTGTCTGGGGAGGCCTTACAAATAGCTGTGAAAAGAAGAGAAGCAAAAAGCAGAGAAGAAAAGGAAAGATAGAAGCATCTGAATGCAGAGTACCAAAGAATAGCAAGAAGAGATAAGAAAGCCTTCTTCATCGATCAATGCAAAGAAATAGAGGAAAACAACAGAATGGGAAAGACTAGAGATCTCTTCAAGAAAATCAGAGATACTAAAGAAACATTTCATGCAAAGATGGGCTCGATAAAGGACAGAAATGGTATGGACCTAACAGAAGCAGAAGATATTAAGAAGAGATGGCAAGAATACACAGAAGAACTGTACAAAAAAGATCTTCACGACCCAGATAATCATGATGGTGTGATCACTGACCTAGAGCCAGACATCCTGGAATATGAAGTCAAGTGGGCCTTAGAAAGCATCACTATGAACAAAGCTAGTGGAGGTGATAGAATTCCAGTTGAGCTATTCCAAATCCTGAAAGATGATGCTGTGAAAGTGCTGCACTCAATATGCCAGCAAATTTGGAAAACTCAGCAGTGGCCACAGGACTGGAAAAGGTCAGTTTTCATTCCAATCCCAAAGAAAGGCAATGCCAAAGAATGCTCAAACTACTGCACAATTGCACTCATCTCACACGCTAGTAAAGTAATGCTCAAAATTCTCCAAGCCAGGCTTCAGCAATATGTGAACTGTGACCTTCCTGATGTTCAAGCTGGTTTTAGAAAAGGCAGAGGAACCAGAGATCAAATTGCCAGCATCCACTGGATCATGGAAAAAGCAAGAGAGTTCCAGAAAAAGATTTATTTCTGCTTTATTGACTATGTCAAAGCCTTTGACTGTGTGGATCACAATAAACTGTGGAAAATTCTGAAAGAGATGGGAATACCAGACCACCTGATCTGCCTCTTGAGAAATTTGTATGCAGGTCAGGAAGCAACAGTTAGAACTGGACATGGAACAACAGACTGGTTCCAAATAGGAAAAGGAGTTCATCAAGGCTGTATATTGTCACCCTGCTTATTTAACTTCTATGCAGAGTACATCATGAGAAACGCTGGACTGGAAGAAACACAAGCTGGAATCAAGATTGCCGGGAGAAATATCAATAACCTCAGATATGCAGATGACACCACCCTTATGGCAGAAAGTGAAGAGGAACTAAAAAGCCTCTTGATGAAGGTGAAAGTGGAGAGTGAAAAAGTTGGCTTAAAGCTCAACATTCAGAAAATAAAGATCATGGCATTGGGTCCCATCACTTCATGGGAAATAGATGGGGAAACAGTGGAAACAGTGTCAGACTTTATTTTTCTGGGCTCCAAAATCACTGCAGATGGTGACTGCAGCCATGAAATTAAAAGACACTTACTCCTTGGAAGGAAAGTTATGACCAACCTAGATAGCATATTCAAAAGCAGAGACATTACTTTGCCAACAAAGGCTCGTCTAGTCAAGGCTATGGTTTTTCCTGTAGTCATGTATGGATGTGAAAGTTGGACTGTGAAGAAGGCTGAGCGCCAAAGAATTGATGCTTTTGAACTGTGGTGTTGGAGAAGACTCTTGAAAGTCCCTTGGACTGCTAGGAGATCCAACCAGTCCATTCTGAAAGAGATCAGCCCTGGGATTTCTTTGGAAGGAATGATGCTAAAGCTGAAACTCCAGTTTTGGCCACCTCATGTGAAGAGTTGACTCACTGGAAAAGACTCTGATGCTGGGAGGGATTGGGGGCAAGAGGAGAAGGGGAAAACAGAGGATGAGATAGCTGGATGGCATCACTGACTCAATGGACATGAGTCTCAGTGAACTCTGGGAGTTGGTGATGGAAAGGGAGGCCTGGCGTGCTGCAATTCATGAGGTCGCAAAGAGCTGGACATGCCTGAGCGACTGATCTGATCTGTGGTGCTAAAGAAGACTCTTGAGAGTCTCTTGGACAGCAAGGAGATCAACCCAGTCAATCCTAAAGGAAATCCACCCTGAACATTCATTGGAAGAACTGTTGCTAAAGCTGAAGCTCCAATACTTTGGCTACCTGATATGAAGAGCTGACTCATTGGGAAAGACCCTGATGCTGGGAAAGATTGAAGTTAGGGGGAGAAGGGGGTGACAGAGGATAAGATGGTTGAATGGAATCACCGACTTGATAACATGAGTTTGAGCAAACTCCAGGAGATAGTGAAGGACAGGGAAGCCTGGCATGCTTGCAGTCCATGGGGTTGCAAAGAGTCACACATGACTGAGTGACTTAAAAAATTTTATTCTCATAGTTTTTTCACTCATTTGTCTCCTACCATCTAATGTTGCTGCTGCTGCTGCTAAGTCACTTCAGTCGTGTCTGACTCTGTGCGACCCCATAGACGGCAGCCCACCAGGCTCCCCCGTCCCTGGGACTCTCCAGGCAAGAATACTGGAGTGGGTGGCCATTTCCTTCTCCAATGCATAAAAGTGAAAAGTGAAAGTGAAGTCACTCAGTCGAGTCCGACTCTGTGCGACCCCATGGACTGCAGCCCACCAGGATCCCCCGTCCATGGGATTCTCCAGGCAAGAGTGCTGGAGTGGGGTGCCATTGCCATCTAATGTTAAATGCCTCAAAAAGCTTATCATAATGCTTATCTTTTTGTCTTCAATACAACCTGCCGTCTAGACAGAGAATATGGTCAGTGGATGATGTTCAGAGGGGAATAATGAAGAAATGAGAACTGGTGAGATTTTGTCAGAAATTCTTCATTAAAATCTCCCATTGCTACCGGAACTTGACACTGTGGCAATTTTGTAATCTTTGGTAGAAAGCATCCTCTATTGCCTCCATAGTATAGTTCTTCCTGCCTTTACTTCTGAGGATTACGGGACATCACTTCTACTGTTTTCTTCCATGATATACCTATTGTCCAATATCTGTATAGGCTGATCTGAAAAATTTTTTTGCACTCTGGGACTGTCATGTCCAAAGAAATATATAAGCACTAACTTACCTTAGTAAGTTCTATTTTCACACATACTACCTTATGCTAACCATAGAGGAACAACTTAGGATAGTATATTTTTGTCAATGAATAGAAATGAAAAATGAGATACAAAGAGTTAAATGATTAACCTAAATTCACTTAACTAGGAGTCTCTAATTTCTGACATCAGGCTTTTCCCATAAGGCCTTTCCATTGCTTGAATATTGTAACCACCTGGGGAGCTGTAGAAACTACTCTCCCCGGGTCCTGCTCCCGAGACCCTACTATAATTGGTCTGGGGGTGCACTTTTAACACAGGAATTTTCACAAGCTCCTCTGGGGATTCTAATGAGTGGTCAAGACTGAGACCACTGCACTGGAATTTGATGATACTGCCTCTTGCATCTAAATGTATTTTTGGAGATACCTGCCCTCATCGCTACTTCAAAGGCTCGAGGAATTAAAGTATCCCAAGGTGAAAGCAAGCATTCCCATGATGCTTCAGGCTGTTTGGTCTGTCTTGTTGACAGCAAACAAATGCCAGGAAGCCTCCGCTCACTATCGCAGGGTACACTGGTCTGAAGGAATTCTTTTCCTGTAACATAAACATTTCCTTATGGGGATCGGATTTTGTCATTAAGGTGCTGTTGCCCACAACCAGATGTATTGGTTTGTTCTCTGCCAAACTTTTTATTTGCCATTTTATAGTGATGGACAGAGAACAGTGGATCATCAGTACATTTTCCCATGATTGTCTATGATTATGAATAAATAATTGTAATTATTGAAAATGTACCACACATACTTCAGGGTTTGAATTTAAATCTCAAGTTATAGAGAAAGAACAATTTTATATCATATTATGGAGGCAATGTAATATAAACAAAGAACAATGAATGTGGAATCAGAGGATTCGGTTCAGGTCTTTGGGCCCCAGCCTAACTGTACTATAAACAGTAGCCACACTTACTGAGCACTCACTGCACACTAGGCACTGTTAGGGAGTCTCAGTGTTATGAGGCATGTTCTGTGATTATTCTCATCTTACAGACGAGAGAACAGGGACACAGAGAGGTTAAGAAACTTACCCAAGGTCACACTACTAGTAAATTGCAGGGTCTTGGCAATATACATCCAGAATTTACACTGTTACCAATATCTCACATTCCATGTGTGATTTTAGGTAAATTACTTAGCTTCCCTTGGTCTTGGTTTTCTCATGTGTAAAACAGAGTAATAACAACGCCCAGCTCATTGGGTTCATATACAACTATGGATGACAGAAATTTGGTGTTCAGTAAATATTGGTTGATAAGTGAAAAAAGAACAATAATATTGAAATGATTAAAAAATACAGATTAAGAGATACAAACAACTAGGCACAAAATAAGCAAACTACAGAAATATACAACACAGGGAATTTAGCCAATAATTTATAATAACTATAAATGGAATATAACCTTTAAAAATTGTGACTATCATTGTATGCTTGAAACTTACATAATATTGTACATCAACTATATCTCAATAAAAAATGAACAAAAAAACACCAATAGGGCATATACTTTGTAAACTATATTATACAGTTATTCTGTATCACACAAGAATAAACTTACTATTTGTGGCACAAAGATATGCAATAGAGTTAAAACTTAAAATCATAATATAACCACTCATCACTACTCATAAAATAAAAAGCTCTTTAAAATATGCACAAGAGTTTAATAATCCTCCCAGTGATAAAAATATAACTGTAGAAATGAAGTTAATAGAAGTTTCTCTTTTATTCCTGAGTGGTTGAAGGAGCATTCTATAATCTGAAAGCTTCATCTTTATTATTGCCAGGAAATTAAGCCATTAAAAAGATAGTATTGGATCTTAGCCAGCTGAACTATGCAAAGACAAAATGGCCAGCAGAACATGTAAGGTTTACATTTAATTTTTTTTAATTAAGTGCTGGTTATTATTGAAGGAAAGCTTTTGAAACATTCTTATACAAATCTCTGTAGGAAAAAGAGACAGAGTGATTGTGAAATCTTGCACCAAGGGCTAGAATCAGTCTCAGAAATTCTTCTGGGCTAGAGGTAACCATTACCAGCTATTGCCTTCACAAAAAGGAATGAATTACATACTAGCTTAGTGACAGATGTAGAAACAGAACCAAATTAAATATTTTGGTGTCAAACTCTTTTGAAGAAGAAATTTCAGCCAGTGACACTGCATTATTTCTTCCATTTTAAAATTACTCTTTATTCTAAGAAATCATTTCCAATTTTCTTTAATTGGGCATGTGCTTCCATTATTTCCTTAGCAGCTTGGAGTTTTCTAGAGCCTCTATATATTTACACGTTATTCCATAAAGCACCATCCTATAACAATCTGTTTGTTTTCTGGTTGAAGGAATTGGACACTGAATTGTTCCCTGAAGCATGGCAACTGCCTCTCGACATGTCTGTTAAGGGTTATCACCTCCTGGAACCCATCTGAGCTCCTCAGGGCCTCTTACATAACAAATACTCAAGATGCATTTGCTGAATTAACTAAGAAGCAGTCAATCAAAATTTTAGAAATGAAGTCAATGCTCATGTATTTTGGTACCAAAATCAATAAAACTCTTTTATACTGATAGTGTTGCTAAAGACTATTTCTTAAAGTACCTTAAACAAATTATTTTTCTTAACCACTAATCCACGAATCAGTGAGGAAGATAATGTGTAATTACAAAATAAGCTAATAACCAACATCCTGAAAGAGCAAGTAATTTCTTAGAAATAATTTGATCTCACATTTTTATATTTATTACGTTTAGTACTTCTTTTTGCTCTTGTGTGCTAAGTTGCTTCAGTCATGTCCAATTCTTTGTGACCCCATGGACTGTAGCCTGCCAGGCTCCTCTGTCCATAGGATTCTCCAGGCAAGAATACTGGAGTGGGTTGCCATTTTCTCCTCCAGGGGATTTTCCCAACCCAGGGATCGAACCCACACCTCTTATGTCTCCTGCATTGGCAGGCGGGTTCTTTACCACTAGTGCCACCTGGGAAGTTCTTTTTGCTCTTATTTGTGCCTTGAAACTAGATATGATTTTTTGAGAGGTGATATTTTGTTCTCTTAAAACCAGACTATCACAAGGATGAGATGAAACATGATGAGATCACAAATTAAGGCAGTGGTCATAGAGGTGGAGTAGAGGGAAAACATTTGTAATGCTGCAGGAGATAAAATCACTAAGGCTTAATGAGGGAAATAAAGTGGACTAGGAAATGTACATGATTCTGGCTTGGCAAGTAAATGCAAGAATGGTGATCTACTACTGATCAAGAGAAATAATAAGGGATGGAGAAGTGGTTTGGGGGCAACATAATGAGTTAATTTTGGGACATCTTAGATATGAAGTACCTTAGTGTCAGACTTTATTTTTTGGGGCTCCAAAATCACTGCAGATGGTGACTGCAGCCATGAAATTAAAAGATGCTTACTCCTTGGAAAGAAAGTTATGACCAACCTAGATAGCATATTCAAAAGCAGAGACATTACTTTGCCAACAAAGGTCCGTCTAGTCAAGGCTATGGTTTTTCCAGTGGTCATGTATGGATGTGAGAGTTGGACTAAAGAAAGCTGAGCACTGAAGAATTGACGCTTTTGAACTGCGGTACTGGAGAAGACTCTTGAGAGTCCCTTGGACTGCAAGGAGATCCAACCAGTCCATTCTAAAGGAGATCAGTCCTGGGTGTTCTTTGGAAGGACTGATGCTAAAGCTGAAACTCCAGTACTTTGGCCACCTCATGCAAAGAGTTGACTCATTGGAAAAGACTCTGGTGCTGGGAGGGATTGGGGGCAGGAGGAAAAGGGGACAACAGAGGATGAGATGGCTGGATGGCATCACCGACTCAATGGACATGAGTTTGGGTGAACTCCAGGAGTTGGTGATGGACAGGGAGGCCTGGCATGCTGCGATTCATGGGGTTGCAAAGAGTCGGACACAACTGAGCAACTGAACTGAACTGAACCTTATTACATAGCTGGAAATGTGCATTCGGAATTCAGAAGACAGTCTGGTTAGAGATGAGGCTTTAGAAATTATTGGCATGTGGGCTAATGAAAACCATAGTAATGGATGATGTCTCCCAGAGAGAGCTGGGCAGCAAATACTGAATGAAGAAGTTATTCCTAAGGAAAGAGGCAGAGGAGCACTTGGAAAGGTAAGAGGAAAACCATGGAGTCATAAGGAGAGCATAGCCAATATGAGTTCAAGTAAGATAAGGACTGAACAAAGTAATCACTGAATCTGAGAATTCGGAAGTCATTGATAACTTTAGAATGTACCATTTCAGTTGGATAGCTTGAAAGTCACATGCACAGACTGGATAACCTACTTTGATACAAACCAGAACATAGCACTCTAAAGATTAGGTTAAAAGGGACCAGAAAGTTGTCCAGCTCTCCCATTGAATCTTTTCAGCTCTTACTATATGATGGTAACAGATGATCTTTCACTAGACTGATATAATTGAGCAGCCCCAGGTTTTCTTGCTATTCCTCTACTTAATAATATCTCTGGCTTTGGGGATAATTGTGTTTAGAATTAAAAAGTTTCCTCCTGCTCTGAAGGCTTCCTTCTGGGGTGAGGAAGTAAAGTAAATCTCAAAAAACTGAGAACTTTATCTTTTATTATTCCAACTGTCTATCCTTCCTTCTGGCTTTTGATCAGATTTTAGTCCAGGACTCTATACAAAAGGGGGACTAAATGAACAGTTATTGAATGATTAGTACACAGAACCAACAAAGAAGCTTATCACCCTCAAATTCCAAATATATGTCAATTAGTCTTTGAAGGCAAGATAAGCTAAGAATGTTCAGAGATTAATATACCACCCCACTCCCCACAAAATAAGACAAGGCTAGATCACCTTACATGGAGTTCTGTAATATTCTGTGGCTTTTGATGTGGCTATTCCAGACCATGTCTTGTAGTAATCACTAAATGAGACTGGTTTAATTGATCTGAAAATACAAAATAAAATCGGGCAGTGAGTAGCATGCAAACTTGCTTTTCAAAATTATTTTATCAGATTGGGCTCTTTCAGATATTTTGTTATAAGCCATTAGCGTGTGTGTGTGCGCTAAGTCACTTCAATTGTGTCTGACTCTTCGCAACTCTATGGACTGTAACCTGCCAGGCTTCTCTGTCCGTGGGATTCTCCAGGCAAGAATATTGGAGTGGGCTGTCACACCCTCCTCCGTGGAACCTTCCCTACCCAGGAACTGAACCCACGCCTCTTTATGGGCACCACATGCCTGCACTGGCAGGTGGGCTCTTCACCACTAGTGCCACCTGGGGAGCCCCCACAAACCACTAGGCTGATCTGCAAATTCTAGCATGGTTATTTCTAACAAATTAATCTCACATAATTTTCTGCTAATACATGCAAATCACAAAAAAGATCTGCCCAAACCAGTTTTCAAGAATAAGTATAAACGTGCATCCGTGTGTATATTATAAAAAGAAAAAAATGTAGGTTTAAGATGACTGCCTTTCGTGACTAACAGTAAAAAGAACTTTAAATAAAGCATCACAGCTGTATATTTTATCTTTCTACATTAAACATCTTTCTTACATTTCTATGCTGAATTTTAGTAAAATCACCTTTATTTCTTTTTTCTTATGAGGAGAAAAGAAACACCAGAATTGAGATTAGTTTAATTTTTATACAGAAATCTGATTACTTCCAAAGAGGGAAAATAAACAACTCTTTTCTAATATTACTGCCAGCACATTTCCTTCCTCTGTGCTAATGTTACCAAATCCTAATGGAAGAGCAAAGACTGCTACAAAGTATTAAAAAGGAATTATGAAACAGTCTCTTACTCTTAGACAACTGCATTTCTGATTTTTTTCCTACAAACATTTTGAATGCAGGGATTCTCAATACTCTATAAACAAAACACTACTTTCAGGTAATTTTTAGATGTGTGAAATCATCAATTAACTGGCTTAAATGGATGCTTAAACATCAAATGTAAAAGACCTTATGTCTGTTTTAAATTCCCAGCTCTGGAGGAAGAAGCAAATTTTCAGTTACAATAGGTTATTAACATTAATTTTTATAGGTAAATCATAGGTGCTTAAGTTTTTGACTCAATTTTGAAAGTAATAGGGCAATACCTGAATGTACTAATTCATTCATTTATTTAAATAATAATTATGGACATCTAAAATTTAAGGCTAACATTTTTCAAGTGTGCTATTGCATCTGTAATCACACTTAAGTAGAAACCTGAAACTTGGTGAAGATAAATTAATCACTACTATTATTGCTTCCAGAGCTACACTCAGTGCTTTATACTACTAAATGATATACTAAACTAACATTAATTTGCCAACAAAATGTTTCGGCATTTGGCAACGGAGGTAACAAAATGAAAGACTGCATTATATCTCCTGCATGAGAAAGCTTGTGATCAATCTGCTGTCACAGATCATTTAGCAGACAACAATGACCCAAGAGGAAGGAAACTGTCAACATACTGTCTAGTGAAAAAAAATACACCATCTTCAGGCACAATCGTCTCCATTGTTTTCTGTCTTTTGACGACGACCCATGACCCTCTCCCTTCCCAATGGTGTCCTGTTCAATTTCAAGCTGTTAGCCTTCAGGGGCTTTCTCTTCTTCCCCTAGAATAATTAAAAATATTACCCTAAAAGGTATAACTTTAGTATAGTGTGAATATACAAAACAGAATGCCTTGAACACTTGGGAATATCTGCATCTTCAACTCTATAAAGGAAATAACCCCTTAAAATAAGAGAACAATAATTATTTACTATTATTATTCAGATAAACTACTAATGGATAGATACAGCATAAAAATACCTGTGTTTATAGTTTCAACCAGTAATAGGAATTTATTGAGTATTATTTTTGGCACTAAGAATATGAAAAAGTAGAAGACATTATTTTAAACTGAACACCAGGGTTTATTATCCTGTTGGGAAAATAAGATATATACCTGAACTATTAAGTAGAATAGCTTTATAGATTAACATAATAAATGTCACATCATTTAACAGACATTT
This sequence comes from Bos indicus x Bos taurus, assembly GCF_003369695.1. Classification (NCBI taxonomy): domain Eukaryota; kingdom Metazoa; phylum Chordata; class Mammalia; order Artiodactyla; family Bovidae; genus Bos; species Bos indicus x Bos taurus. The sequence goes on from NC_040078.1 coordinate 81,407,862, forward strand.
GGAGACTATAGTGAAAAATGTGTCTTTGGCAGTGGCAATAAGGAAGAAAGTTGGAGGAGGGAGCTGTGACTATTTTGGAGCCACTTGGGAAAGAGTCACTTGGATATAGACCTAGGACAAAGGAAGGAGGCATTTTGGGCCAGGGAAACAGTATTAACAATAGCTTAGATGGCAAGGAGTGTGGTGTGTTCATGCCTACATAGAGAGGATGCCAGGGGAAGAGGTGATAGTAACAAGATAACTGACCAGAGGGAAAAGTTCCAATTTCAGAAGAATTGGCATTTAATTAAGATAGGTGAAATGAGGCAATGATAGGTCTTCAAATTTAGGCAGAGAATGGATTAGAGTTGATTCAGTGATCTTGATTTATTAGGTGATAGAGAGTAATCAGAAGTTCTCAAATAAGGCAAGTAAACTAAGAAATCAATGTTTGAGCAAGAGTTTTCTCTAGCACTAGCATGCAGAGTAGATTATATGAGAGATTAAATGCAAGGGGACCAGTTAGGAAATGAATTCAGTAACTTAGGCAAGAGATCTTGAGAGCCAATACTAGGGTGGGAGCAAAGATTATGAAGGGGAGGAGATGAATTTATGAGAATGCTAAAGAACTGACTGAATCAGCTGCCTGATAGAGTGTGAAAAGTAAAGGAATTTGAGGGTCACATATTCTCCTAAAACCCAGAAGGCCAGTTATTTTTGCTATTAATAGAAAGTGTCTAGAGAAACTGAAGTAAAATATGAGTTTAATTTTAAACATGGGTTGTAGGTGATGACCTCTAGGAGTGTGATTGAGAAATTGGGACTGGAAATAAGAGATTTAGGTCAAATCAACATAAAAGTTGATAGATGACACCATTAGGGAAAACAAACTCCAAAAGAATAAGTGTTCAGAAAAGAAAGGGCAGAAACCAATTCACAGTTAAGGGCCGGGGGGCGGGGAGTGAAGGAAACCAAAAGGATCATTAAAGGAAGAGAATCATGGTAGCCCTATTTCATGCAAGCAACACCCCAGCCATTGCCAAAGCCTAATGACTAAATCCTTAAATATCTCTGGATAAGGAATGGAAAATAGTACAGCTTCTTTGTAAGATAGCATGGTAGTTTCTTACAAAACTAAACATACTCTTACCACACAATGCAGCAATAACACGCCTTGGTATTTACCCAAAGGAGCTGAAAACTTAGGTGCACACAGAATCTTATACACAGATGTTTAGAGCAGCTTTATTCATAATTGCTAAAATGTAGAAGCAACCAAGATGCCATCAATGGGTGAATGGATAAGTTAAGTGGTGTATATTCAGACAATGGAATATTATTCAGCACTAAAAAGAAATTAGCTAATAAGCCATGAGGACTTCTCTGATGGCTCACTGATAAAGAATCTGCTTGCCAATGTAAAAGATACTGGTTTGATCCCTGGGTCAGAAAGATCTCCTGGAGAAGGAAGTGGCAATCCACTCCAGTATTCCTGTCTGAGAAATCCCATGGACAGAGGAGCCTGGCAGGCTACAGTCCTTGGGGTCGAAAAAGAGTCAGACACAACTAGCAACTACAACAACAACAACAACAAATAAACCATGAAGAGTCACGTAGTATCATGACTAAGAGCACAGGCTCTGGAATTAGCTGGCTTGGGTTAAAACATGGTAGCACCATTATTGATTAGCTGTGTGACTCTGAACAAGTTACCTAACCTCTTCACGTCTTCAGAGACAGAATTTTCTCCAGTGGTGGTTGTGAGCATTCAATGCAAGCACGCACGAAAAGAGTCAAGGAGGGGTTTAGCACCCCTCAGCGCTCAGTGTCAGCTGGGCTCCTCATTGCCTTGGATAAGTGCCTCATCATTTTTCTCCTGCAAACTCCAGATAGCCTCCTAATTGTCGTTCTGCCTTGTGCTCCAGTAATATCTGATTGCTCTACCTTGGTCTCTCCCTATTCCAGGGTATTATGTCTCTGCTTGAAAGCCACAGTAGGTTATCTACTTCCATAGGATGACATCTAAAGACTTTTACATAGAATTCGAGGCGGTTCATCATCTGGCCATTTCCAATCTTTTCTCCCATCATTCATCCTCACATGCAGAGGCTCCATCACATAGAACTGTTTCCTGACAATCCTAAGTGTACCACAATCTTACACATCCATGTCTGTACAAGCAGTTCTATTAGAGACTCTTTTGCCCCCTGTGCAAAGTCATACTCATTAAGATTCAGGTCCAGTTAAAAATAATACATACATGAAGGTTGTCACACTGGATATTGTGGTTGTCTCTTCAATAGCTGTTCCATTCTTCTCCCATTCCATACATGCCATGTGGTCTGCTGTGGGGACTGGATCTTACCCCAGCTCTAAATCAGGACTTCACTGATAACTGGTATAGGGACAGGAATCTGACCTAAATAGCTCCAATAATAGTACAATTTATTCTAGCTTACTAGTACGTCCTCGTCTCTGAGACTGTTGATCCTCTTTGTTTTTCTTCAAGACTGCCTTGTTATTTTAAACCTTTTGCATTTCTAGATCCATTTTAGACTACCTTATCAATTGCCAGAAAAAAAAAATAAGGCTGCTGAGATTTTGACTGAGAATGAACTGAATCTACAATTTGAGAAGATTTGATACTGTAATAATATTGAGTCTTTCCTAAGTGGTAAACATTGTATATCTCCATTTCTTTAGGTCTTGAAAAAAATCCTCCCATATATATTTTGTGATTTTCAGCATAAATGTCTTACTCATCTTTTGTTACATTTTGATGCTGTTGTAATGGTATTTTTAAAGTTTCATTTTTATGTTGATTGCTTATATATAAAAATAGTTAATTTGTGAATATTCATCTTCGAGCTAAGATCCTTGCTAGATTTACTTACTAATTTTCAAACTTTCAAATTTGTATATTCTTTTGGATTTCAGTATATATATAATTGTGTTATCTGTGAATACCAATGGTTTACTGTCTTCTTTCCAAATTTTATAACTTTTTTCTTCCCTCATTGCACTGGCTAGGACTCCAATACAATGTCAGATAGAAACGGTGATAATGTGGATACTTGCCTTGCTCCTAAACTCGGGAGAAAAGGATTAAACATTTCACATTTAAGTGTGAGGTTAGCTGTTAGATTTCTGTTCAATTCAGTTCAGTCACTCAGTCACGTCCAACACTTTGTGACACCAGGCTCCCCTGTCCATCACCAACTCATGGAGCTTACTCAAACTCATGTCCATCGAGTTGGTGATGCCATCCAACCACCTCACCCTCTGTCATCCCCTTCTCCTCCTGCCTTCAACCTTCAAAGTATCAGGGTGTTTTCCAATCAGTCAGTTCTTCGCATCAGGTGGCCAAAGTATTGAAGCTTCAGCTTCGGCATCAGTCCTTCCAATGAATATTCAGGACTGATTTCCTTTAAGATTAGCTGGTTTGATTTCTGTAGATTCCCTTTATTGAAATAAGGAAATTCTCTTCTATTCCTCAGTTTGGTGAAAATTTTTATCATGAACGAGTATTAATGATTTCTTCTAGATTAACAGATATAAGTCTATGTTTTTATTTTTCCTTTATTTGGTTAACTGAGTTACATGCATTGATTTTCAAATTTTAAACCAATGTGGCTTTCCTGAAACAAAACTCACTTAGTCATCATGTACTATCCCTTCTTTATATATCAGTGGGTTTAATTTGCTAATATTTTGGTTAGGACTTATACATTTCAGGTTTATGAGAATACTGACGTATAATTTTCCTTTCTTGTAATGAATTCTGATTTTAGAATCAGAGTTTGGAAGTTTGGTGACATATTCACTGTCTCTATTTACTGGAAGAGTTTGAATGCCTTTTTAAAAAAGATTTTATTTGAAGTAACTTTAGATTTAGAAGAGTTGTAAAGTTAGTTGAATACCTTTAAAATTAGCTTTGTTAAAGTATAATTTACATTCAATAAAATGTACAAGTGTTCAGAGCACAGATTGATAAGTTTTGATAAAAGCATGCCCCTGCAAAACCATAAGCCCAAACAAGTTACAGAATGTTTTCACTAGTCCTGAAAGTTCCCTACAGCTCCTTCCCAGTTAAGCTCCCTTGACACTTTGAGTTATCACTGATCCAGTTCTCTATCACCATAGATGAGTTTTGCCTGTCATAGACTTCATACAAATTGAACTCTACAGCATGTACTCTTTCATTACTGAGTTTTTTTTTCCCCCTCAACATAATGCCTGTATTATTCCATGTCATTGCATGTATCAACAATTTTATTGCTGAGAGTATTCAGCTTATAAATACAACACAATTTATTTATATATTCAACTGCTGAATATATAATATTGACTGTTGATGGAAATTTTAGTTGTTTTCAGTTTGGGATATTACAAATAATCTGCTATCAACATTTGTGTACAAGTCTTTTGTGAATATATACTTTTATTTCTTTTAGGTAAATACTTAGGAGTGGGTTAGAGGGCAGGTGAACCTTTGACATGACAAGAAACTGCCACACTGTGCTCTGAACTGGCTGTGGGCAGTCAACAGGCACAGAGACAGAGGAGCGCTACAGTACAATCACGTCCTCATCAATAACTGGGATTGTTAGTTTAAGCCAGTCGTGTGATCTTCCAATCTCCCCCATCTTAGTATGTCACTGTGGTACCCATCCAGTTCAAACCACAATCTATTACTAATCCTTGATTCCACTTTCTCTCTTGCCCCAATAAGTCAAGCTAAAGCCTTGAATCCAACCATTTCATCCACTTATCTCCCACTCCACATTTATGCCCTTAGCCCTAGCCCAAACCACGCATCTTTCCCCTGGTCTACTAAAATAACCAAATAATTCTTTTTGTTTCCCCCTTAGATCCTTCACAGTTGATCCCCAGAGGGCAGTTAAAGTGGTCCTTTTAAAATGTAAATCTGATTACATCTTTCTCTTCTTAAAAGCTGTCCAGTTGTGTCCCAATTCCCACTGCAAGATTAATAAAATGCCAATTCCTTACCTAGTTTATAAAGCCCTATCTACATCTCTTACTCCACCCCTACCCATCCCTTCTTCCCCCTTGCTGTGTTCCAGCTGCAGTGGCCTTCTTTCTGATCCTCTAACACATTTGTGTGCATGCTCAGTCCCAACCAACTCTTGGCAACCCCATGGACTGTAGCCCACCAGGCTCCTCTGTCCACAGGATTCTTTAGGCAAGAATACTCAAATGGGTTGCCATTTCCTCCTCAGGGTATCTTCCTGACCCAGAGATTGAACTGGTGTCTGCACCTCCTGCATTGTCAGTGGATCCTTTACCACTTGAGACACCTAAGAAGCCCTCCAGCACACCTTGCTCACATCCAATACTCAATTAGTCAATACTCTAGGTATCCCCTCTGCCTAGAATCTCACTGTACTATAAGACATTATTCTCTCCCAACTTTTCACTTCTTTTTTTCCCTTTCAATGTCATAAATCTTGATTTTCCAAGAAAATACCAACTACAAGTTGATCTCACCATGGTTCTTGAGTCATTTCTGAATACAGTTCTAGTGAATTCTTTCTTCCAGGCTCCAGATTTTATAGTCCTGTGATCAGTGCTGGATCCTCATGGTGCTGTCTGGTTACCCTGCTGCCTGTCTGATGAGGGACTCAGCGCCCCAAAGAACCAAAGGGCCAAAGTTTCCTCCCTGTAACAGGGTCTCCCCTTCTTCCTGCTCCTGCCTGAGACAAATGCCACCATTGCTAATGGCTGGGCTTCATCTCAGTGCTGGGGGACAGACAAGGTCAATGCTCTTGCTGTCATGTTCCAATTAACCATTTCATCAGTTGTTCTGGGTCTTCTCGTTCTGATCTTCTAACACTTCCAGGCACAGAGCCCCTTGGTATAACACTGTCTCACATTCTGGGGGAGAAGGCAATAGCAACCACTCCAGTACTCTTGCCTGGAAAATCCCATGGATGGAGGAGCCTGGTAGGCTGCGGTCCATGGGGTCGCTATGAGTCGGGCACGACTGAGCGATTTCATTTTCACTTTTCACTTTCATGCATTGGAGAAGGAAATGGCAACCCACTCCAGTGTTCTTGCCTGGAGAATCCCAGGGACGGGGGAGCCTGGTGGGCTGCCGTCTATGGGGTCGCACAGAGTTGGACATGACTGAAGCGAGTTAGCAGCAGCAGCAGCACATTCTGGGACAAAGTCCGGATCTGAGTGCTCCTTTTGATTTCAGTCTTTTGGGAACATTTTACTATTATTAATCCACTAAGAGGATCCTTGTTTTGGAGCATGTACAGTATAAAACCAAGATAGAATAAGTATTATTTCAGCACTAGTAAGTTGGCTATTTTCTACATCCGATTGACTATTAAAATTAGGCTGGGCAAGGGCCGTCATTCCGTGTCCGGGCCGGCGGCCGAGCCCGAGTGTCCGCGCTCAGGGCTGCTGGCCGCTAGCACCGCGCCCTCGCGGGCTGCGTGTCGCTGCTGCCCAGACGCTTTTTAAAAAAAATAAATAAATAAATAAAATTAGGCTGATGCAAATGTTAGAGAACCTAAAAGCTGCAGAACCTACACCTGTCCAAGTGTTCAAGGTCACACTGTCAGGTGGGCGGTCTCCCAAGTGTACAATGGCTTCAACCCTAACTCTCACCATTTCACTCCAAGACTTATTCTTTTCCTAAACTGCTTGGAGATTTGTGATCTATAATGGTCAGGCTATAATGTAGACAATGGTCTTTTTTTTCCTTTTCAGAAATAAAAAATAAAAGACTAGGCAATTAATATAGTTACATTCAATTTTAATTAAATAGTCTAGAAAGAACTCAAGATTTTCACATTCTTCCTGAAAAAGAATCATTTTTAAAAGGTATTGGAAGGGAAGATATATTTAAATGAAATAATTTTTCTAAGTCAAAAGATGAAAATACAATTATGATAGAAAATACAGTTTAAGCCAATAGTTCTTTTAGTGTATAAATTTGCATAGAACTGTATAAAGGAAAACTTACCTGTTAAGTTTATGTGGCTCTTTTGGTGACTCAGAACCATCATCTTTTGCTATAAAGAAAAATATGAAAAGATTCTGGTTTACTTAAGGGAGACTGAATGTATGTCCCTATGTGCATTCTTTCCAAGGCCCCAATAAGATGGTAAGAAAGGAATAAAAATACGGTGTATGGAGAAGGAAATGGCAACCCACTCCAGTATTCTTGCCTGGAGTATACCCATGGACAGAGGAGCCTGGCAGGCTAAAGTTCATGGGGTCGGGGGAAAAAAAAAAAGGTGTAAAACCTCAAGAGCCAAAGAAAGATGGCAAGAAAAATGTTCAAGATAGAAAGCAGATGTCAAGTGGTAACCATCTTAACAGGTCATAGAAATTTGAAACCTAATGACATGATGAGAGAAGGCCAATAAAAAGCAAGCAGATTTACACTTCAGAACTTGAGAAACAACTTAGGAATTGGAGGTACCAGATACCCCTGAAAGGTGAAATGTATACTGTGGATACCAAAGACATAGCCTTCATCCTGTGCAACCAGATGACCACCGCTGCCTAGGCAGGAGGGAAGATACCTTATTCTGGAGAGGCTGAGCCAGAGAGATTCAGGGGACAGCAGAACAAGAGTATGGTAAGGGACTGATGACAGAGAATAAATCAAATAGATCATATTGAATAAGCAATATTCCTTACTCTCTCTCCTTGTCCAGCTCCTAGAGTGCAAGTATAGTTAACCTTTCTCTCTTCAGGCATATGACTGGAGGATTCATCTCAGAATAAACAGTTAAGCCTAATTAATGGTAAGGTCAGATCCTCAATGACTAATCGATAATGAAACAAAACCATCAGCAAGTCTAGCCTGTATCCAAAATTTCCAGTCTTTTCAATGAATGATTGTCATTCATTATTTTCATTCATCATTCCATGAATGATTTTCACACAGTTAAAGATGCACAGTTAAAGATGGGTAGATAATTGAGTAAAGTCCTTATTATGAATGATAACAATGATAACAAATAAACAGGAAGAAAATAGAAACAAGAAACATACTTTTCTGGACGTTTTCCAGAATATAGAACAAAAAAAACAGAGAGAAGGATAATTGGAGAAAATAGATTTTTTAAAAAGTTTACATAACAGATCAGTAGATCCGACATCCAAATCTTTGGAGATTTAGAAGAGAGAACAGGGAAACTGGAGGGGAAGGGAATTATAAAAGAAATCAAATGAGAAAAATGTCCAAAACTAAAGAATTAGAGTTCGAGATTCAAACAGCCTATGAAATGCTCTACATGATGAATGAGGAGGTTAAAAAATGAAATTATATCAAGAAATATTATCAAGAAATTTCAGACCACTGGGAATAAAGAGAAGATTTTAAAAGCTTCCACTAAAAATAAATCACATGTGGAGAAGCAGACATCTGAATGAAAGCAGACTTCTTGAGGGTAATACTGGAAACTAGTCTTTACAATTCTGAAAGAAAACTATTTTCAAACTAAAGTGTAACCAAATTATGAACATATGAGAGTGGAGTGAATACATTTTTAGGCATGTAAAGTAAGGAAAGGTTTAGCGCCCCTGTCCTAGGAAGCTCCTGGCAGAAGTGTTTCAACAAAATGAAGGAGCAAACCAACCAGGAGGAAAAGGAGAGATCACGCAAGAGCTCCCATTCAGTAGGTGGGCAGAAAGGTCTTCCCAGGATTCCTGTGAGAGAACTGCCAGTTCAGAACTGGAAGAGGAGGATGAATGAGTGTCTAGCAAAGGTGTTTCCCAGGGGAAAAACCAAACTGAATACCAAAACAGTTTTGTCAGAAAGTTTGGGGGAAGAATAAATGGTAGATATTCTTCCAAAACACAAACCAAAATAAATCCAAAAAACAAAACCAAGGGAATAAAAATACAGGCCATTTGCCCAAGAAAAGAAAAGTCAGTCAGAGCTCATTTGTGAAAAATATTCACTAAGTCATATTAATGTAAATGAATGATACTAGGAGAACGGGGGAGAGAAAATGTGAGTGGAGATGGCACCATAAAATTTCAATCTTTATCTTTCAGAAGAAGCCCATGAGTCATATCTAAACTAAAAATCCTAGAATTTTAGTATTGAATACACTTAGAAATACAATGGTAATTCCAAAAGAAACAGCTAAATGTGTTGAAAGAGGTTGGTACCTTGTGGGAGGTGGGAGCACCTTTTAGTTATGGATGGTGGGGCTTATAAATCTGCTGTATTTCCTTAAAAACTGATTTGGATTATTTGTCCTTTAAAGCTATGAATAAATACTTCTTTGATAGAAAATAAATACTTAAGATTTTTAGTAAAACTGCTTTAAGACTTAGCTTAAAAGCTATTAGACTATCTGGTGCAATGAAGTACAAACAGGAAAAACGAGATTTGTAACCCCAGCAAACAGATCCACACACACTAACCCTGTTAAAGTCACAATTTTTACATTGCCTGACACCTGTAGATATCAGATCTATCTGTGATAATACTGTAATCATCAACAACAAAATTATGGTTGAATGATGGTGCTAAAGCTCATGTTCCTTAATTAGTAAGTTATACTACTGGACTAAATTCCTTTCTGCTGATATTCAGAAAGAATATTTTTCCAGAGGAAACGGAATTCTTATAGGAATACTCAACAACCAATACTCCCTTTGAAGAAAAAAAACACCTGAAATTCTGAGACATCATCTGCTTCAGCTATAGAAACAAGTTTCTTTAAAACTTGTTCTATTGTAATGAGGACTTTAAAAAGAACAGTGAACAAATTGAGAACTTAAACTGAAGAATCAAATGCTTATCACATCTTCCTCACTGTAAGCAGAATGGGATGTATTTGCACAATCATTTTTTTTAAAGTACTACATAATGTGAATTAGTAGTATAATCTCCCTAATATTGCTATAATTCTTCTCTATTCTTGTATTTTGACTGTCAGTAATTAAATTATAGTTTATTTAGATAAGAATCTGAAACTTAGTAGAATGACTCTCCTTTAACAAAAGCTAAAGGAATATGCCTAGCTAAGAGAAAAATTATTACCTTAGGTTTGGCTACTATTATTTATTTTTATATTCTTATACATTTTGTTTGAACCAAAGATTTTTTTTAATTATATGAACTCTATGCTTTGAATAGGGCTTCCCAGGTGGCTCAGTGGTAAAGAATCCACCTGCCAATGCAGGAGACACAGGAGATGCCAGTTTGATCCCTGGGTTGGGAAGATCCCCTCCCCTGGAGGAGCAAATAGCTACCCACTTCAGTATTCTTGCCTGGGAATTCCCATGAACAGAGAAGTCTGGTGGGTTGTAGTCCACGGGGTTGTAAAGAATGGTGCACAACTGAGTGACTGAGTATGCACACGTGCATCCTTTAAATGTCAAAATAAACATGATAACAAAAAACAATTTGACCATATTACCACACAGAAGTAAAAATTCACTGGGACAAACTGAAAAAAAAAAGATGTATGAGCTTACAGTAGTTCCTCATTATTGGCAGGAGATACCCTCCAAGCCCCCCAGTGGTGCTTAAAAACATGGACAGTAGAATCCTTGCATCCCTGGGATAAAGCCCACTTGGTCATGGTGTATGATCTTCAATATCTGCAAATCAATCAATGTAATACACCACATTAACAAATTGAAAAATAAAAACCATATGATTATCTCAATAGATGCAGAGAAAGCCTTTGACAAAATTCAACATCCATTTATGATAAAAACTCTCCAGAAAGCAGGAATAGAAGGAACATACCTCAACATAATAAAAGCTATATATGGCAAACCCACAGCAAACATTATCCTCAATGGTGAAAAATTGAAAGCATTTCCTCTAAAGTCAGGAACAAGACAAGGGTGCCCACTTTCACCATTACTATTCAACATAGTTTTGGAAGTTTTGGCCACAGCAATCAGAGCAGAAAAAGAAATAAAAGGAATCCAAATTGGAAAAGAAGAAGTAAAACTCTCACTGTTTGCAGATGACATGATCCTCTACATAGAAAACCCTAAAGACTCCACCAGAAAATTACTAGAACTAATCAATGATTATAGTAAAGTTGCAGGATATAAAATCAACACACAGAAATATTCCTATACACTAATAATGAGAAAACATAAAGAGAAATTAAGGAAACAATTCCATTCACCATTGCAATGAAAAGAATAAAATACTTAGGAATATATCTACCTAAAGAAACTAAAGACCTATATATAGAAAACTATAAAACACTGGTGAAAGAAATCAAAGAGGACACTAATAGATGGAGAAATATACCATGTTCATGGATTGGAAGAATCAATATAGTGAAAATGAGTATACTACTCAAAGCAATTTATAGATTCAATGCAACCCCTATCAAGCTACCAACGGTATTCTTCATAGAGCTAGAACAAATAATTTCACAATTGGTATGGAAATACAAAAAACCTCGAATAGCCAAAGCTATCTTGAGAAAGAAGAATGGAACTGGAGGAATCAACCTGCCTGACTTCAGACTCTACTACAAAGCCACAGTCATCAAGACAGTGATGGTACTGGCACAAAGACAGAAATATAGATCAATGGAACAAAATAGAAAGCCCAGAGATAAATCCACGCACATATGGACACCTTATCTTTCACAAAGGAGGCGAGAATATACAATGGATTAAAGACAATCTCTTTAACAAGTGGTGCTGGGAAAACTGGTCAACCACTTGTAAAAGAATGAAACTAGACCACTTTCTAATACCATACACAAAAATAAACTCAAAATGGATTAAAGATCTAAACCTAAGACCAGAAACTATAAAACTCCTAGAGGAGAACATAGGCAAAACACCCTCTGACATACATCACAGCAGGATCCTCTATGACCCACCTCCCAGAATATTGGAAATAAAAGCAAAAATAAACAAATGAGACCTAATTAAACTTAAAAGCTTCTGCACAACAAAGGAAACTATAAGCAAGGTGAAAAGACAGCCTTCAGAATGGGAGAAAATAATAGCAAATGAAGCAACAAACAACTAATCTCAAAAATAAATAAGCAACTCCTACAGCTCAATTCCAGAAAAATAAATGACCCAATCAAAAAATGGGCCAAAGAACTAAATAGACATTTCTCCAAAGAAGACATACAGATGGCTAACAAACACATGAAAAGATGCTCAACATCACTCATTATCAGAGAAATGCAAATCAAAACCACTATGAGGTACCATTTCATGCCAGTCAGAATGGCTGCAATCCAAAAGTCTACAAGTAATAAATGCTGGAGAGGATGTGGAGAAAAGGGAACCCTCTTACACTGCTGGTGGGAAAGCAAACTAGTATAGCCACTATGGAGAATAGTGTGGAGATTCCTTAAAAAACTGGAAATAGAACTGCCTTATGATCCAGCAATCCCACTGCTGGGCATACACACTGAGAAAACCAGAATTGAAAGAGACACGTGTACCCCAATGTTCATCGCAGCACTGTTTATAATAGCCAGGACATGGAAGCAACCTAGATGTCCATCAGCAGATGAATGGATAAGAAAGCAGTGGTACATATACACAATGGAGTATTACTCAGCCATTAAAAAGAATACATTTGAATCAGTTCTAATGAGGTGGATGAAACTGGAGCCTATTATACAGAGTGAAGTAAGCCAGAAAGAAAAACACCAATACAGTATACTAATGCATATATATGGAATTTAGAAAGATGGTAACAATAACCCTGTATACGAGACAGCAAAAGAGACACTGATGTATAGAACAGCCTTTTGGACTCTATGGGAGAGGGAGAGGGTGAGATGATTTGGGAGAATGGCATTGAAATATGTATAATATCATATATGAAACGAGTCGCCAGTCCAGGTTTGATGCACAATACTGGATGCTTGGGGCTGGTGCACTGGGACGACCTAGAGGGATGGTATGGGGAGGGAGGAGGGAGGAGGGTTCAGGATGGAGAACGCGTGAATGCCTGTGGCGGATTCATTTTGATATATGGCAGAACCAATACAATATTGTAAAGTTTAAAAAAAAAAACATGGACAGTATGAAACCCTATATACATTATGTTTTTTTCCCTATACATACATACATACTTATGATGAAGTTTAATTTGTAACTTAGGCACAGTAAGAGGCTAACAAGAATAGCTAATAATAAGACAGAACAATTGTAACAACATACTGCAAGAAAAGTTATGTGAATGTGGTCTCTTTCTCTCTCAAAATATCTCGGACAAGTTTAATATCGTGTTTCCATCTTAACTAAGCACTTATGCTTTCATATCTTTTGCAGTTTGAGGTATGACAGCAAAATTAGCATGGATTTCTTTCTCCTTCACAATTTCATGGGTAGAAGATTTGTTCTTACTGTAAATCTTAGCAACCTCAGATATGAGATTTTTTCTTACAAGTCAAGAACTTTCACTTAAAGGAACACTTTATGGCTTCTCTTGACATGTGTGAATGGCCAGCAGCACTACTCTTGTCCTTTGGGGTCATGATTAAGTAAGGGTCACTTGATCAGAAGCACTAAGATACCTCAGATATCAGACAGTTCATTTGATAACACAGATGGCTACTAAATGACTAATGGGTGAGAGATGCTGAACAAAGAGATGATTCACATGCTGGGCAGGATGAAGCTGGATGGCAAGAGACTTCATCACGCTACTCAGAATGATGCACAATTGAAAACTCATGAATCATTTATTTCTGGAATTTTCCATTTAATACTTTTAGATTGCAATTGACTACAGATGGCTAAAAATGGAAAGTGAAATGGTAGATAAGGGGGGACCACTATATATGAAATCCCTTTGTAACAGAAAGTCTCTAACTTACTCAGAATCTAGGAGGCAACACAGTTATTTTATACATTGTCTTCTTCCAGACCTCCAAGTTTTCATAAACAAATTGAAATATGACTTGGGAGGCACTTGAAAAATCCCCTTGTCCAACTCCTGACACTGGGCAAAATATTCTTTGACAACATCCCTGAAAATCAAGTCATTAAGCTCTGCCAAATGAATGAAAGCTATGAAAGCATACCTTTGGTGATGGGGAGATTACCACCTGTCAACACTGTCTTGCCCGTTCGTAAGTGACTTGAATGGTTAGAAAATCTTTCCTTGTGTTTGGTCGGCTGGGACCTGCTGGATGGACTTTCCCCTGAGGCATGCCGCAAATGCAACATCTAGGAAGATCAGCTAACCCAACTGACTGTAACTGACTGCCCAAACTGGAATGAAGGGAGTGAAGGGGGAATGAAGGGAGAACGGGACATGATTACCCCAGGACTGCTCCAGGCAGTTTGGTAAGTGTGAGCACACAAACTATAAGTAAGGGGGTCAGAGTCCAGGCCACAAGGAGAAGAGGCTGCCAAGACATGGGAAGGTCATTGGGATCTCCAAAAGTTGGGTTTGAGCTCACAGTTTGTGCATTCTTGTCAATCCACCAAGGCAAAGACCTAGCTCTTCAGGCACACATTAGATGGTAGGCAAACTTGGGGGGATGAGAGGCACTGGCATGTCTACATACCAAATGGGAGTCTTAGGCTTAGGATAACAAAATTAATTCCAGACCACTGATTATGAGGGGAAAAAAAAAAGTCCTTGGTGTATTCAAGGTATGTTCTGACACAAAATAGGGCAAAGCCTGTATATCATGGACATCAGTGGCTACAACCTACCAGTTCTAGGGAAGATATGACTGACTTGTAGCTTCAATGTTAGTCTGATATTAGTATACTGGAATAATGGAGAAGAATTTTCCCTTTTCTATAGGAAATCCCTTCAAATATTTGAAAGCGGATTTTACAACTGCCTTTTAGCTTTCCTTCCATTAGCTAAGTGTACAGTTTCTTCAGCACAGGAAATGTGAGGCTCCAAGTTAAGCATGCTTGGATGAGGGCACAACAAACCAGAGTCAGGAAAGCTATCATCTAACACATGCTTGGTAAATAATTATTATTAATAATTAATTATTATTCACATTAGGCTTCTGTTCAAAGAGTTTTCTGATAGTTTTTCATAGACTAACGTTCTGCCATGAAGTCAGGTCTCTTCTCTTCTGTACTTGGAAATTTAATTCTTTGATTCCAAATGGATGACTTTATGTTCATTGCATTAAATTGGAGGTTTTAATTGCATTACCCCATTGGAGGGGCAATGGGAATATCCAGGTTGGCTCTCTGGCCTTGTACCTTAGCTCTGTGTGGCCTTGGGCTAATCCTTTCATCTTGATCCTCAGCTTCCTCACTGAGGAAGAGGCTGAGGATCAGGCGGATAAATGCATGTGAAAGCACTTTGTAAATTATGAAGTAAAACCAGGATCCAAGTTTATGTGTTTTTTATTCATTCAATCTACAAATGTTTACTCAATACCTATAGCCAGACACTGCTACTGGGCATTGACAACATTGTTGTAGCCTAAAATTAATGCCTACAGAGATGATACAGTTAGCTGCCTCTTGAGTTTCTCATGTATGTAATTAATTATCTACTCCAGTTCTGTGTTATTTGAGAATGGGATGATAATTTCTTATATGTACTTTCTGCTGCTGCTACTGCTACTTCTAACTCGCTTCAGTTGTGTCCAACTCTGTGCGACCCCATAGACGGCAGCCCACCAGGCTCCCCCGTCCCTGGGATTCTCCAGGCAAGAACACTGGAGTGGGTTGCCATTTCCTTCTCCAATGCATGAAAGTGAAAAGTGAAAGTGAAGTCGCTCAGTCCTGTCCAACTCTTAGTGACCCCATGGACTGCAGCCCACCACACTCCTCTGTCC
The DNA here is from genome assembly GCF_003369695.1 of Bos indicus x Bos taurus. Lineage (NCBI taxonomy): Eukaryota > Metazoa > Chordata > Mammalia > Artiodactyla > Bovidae > Bos > Bos indicus x Bos taurus. Next base: position 81,423,614 of record NC_040078.1, read on the forward strand.
ATGGGATTTTCCAGGCAAGAGTACTGGAGTGGGGTGCCATCGCCTTCTCCAATGTACTTTCTAGACCTCTTTATTAGTATATTAAATGAATATGAGATCTGATTCTTGCAGTAAAGTAGTAGAGACCTTTTTTTCAAGTCATTAAAGTGAAAGTGGCTCAGTCGTGTCTGAATCTTTGCGACCCCATGGTCTATACAGTCCATTGAATTCTCCAGGCCAGAACACTGAAGTGAGTAGCTGTTCCCTCCTCCAGGGGATCTTCCCAACTCAGGGATCAAACCCAGGTCTCCTGCACTGCAGGCAGATTCTTTACCAGTTGAGCCATCAGGCAAGTCCAAGAATGCTAGAGTGGGGTAGACTATCCCTTCTCCAGTGGATCTTCCTGACCCAGGAACTGAACCAGGGTCTTCTGCATTGCAGGCAGATTTTTACCAGCTGAGCTACCAGGGAAGCCCAAGTCATTATAGGTAATTAATTCTCACTGGATGTTGTTTTTCTCAGAAATCCACATCGTACTATACAACCATCTAGTTTAGAGTGAACATGGTTTTTTGCACTTTATTTTCCACCATAACAGCTGCTTCTGCTTCATTACAGCAGTCTTTCCCTACGAAGCTGCAGAAAATCATTTTCTTCCTGGCACTAAAGGTACTCCTCCAGTCCTGCCGTGAGGGCAGGCAAGCTGAAAACTGTTCACTGTCTTGGATTTCCACATATTTCACCAACACACATAAAGCGAACAGTGAAAACCTGCCAAAGCACTATTTGCTTTGTCGCTCATTTGTTCAGTGATTTGGCAACCTGGACAGCTTTCCTGTCTGGGCTGATGGCAAAGCTGGAGGACTAAAAGGAATGAAGGGTGACACTGGCCTGAGAGAAAAGAAGAAAAGAAAAGGCCACCTTGTCTTCCAGTTTCTTCTCATCCTTCTCTTTCAGGCTAAAACCAAAATCTAATGCACAGAATCATTTATCATGAAAATTCTTTACAACCGGTTCTTAAATTACCATTCACCAGAATATGGATATAGCTTTGTATAGAATATTCTTGTGCAAGGGTAGTACTATGGGGCTTGATGAAAGATTAAGGGATACGTATCATTCATTTGCTCATTCCACAAACATTTCCTGAGTGGAGAGGATACAGCAAGGGAATGCTACAGATTCTGGTTGGTCAGAAATATGATCATCTTGAAGAAGTACCATTCCTCTGTGGACACACCAGCCTTAAAATTGTCAAGAGAATTCTGAAGAACTCCATGACAATCATGACATATTTGAAGATACTGAAAAAGATGCCTGATCAATACTACATCAGATTCAGATGCTCTGTGGAAAAGCACTTGAACTTCATCACAAATTGTATGCATTTAATGGCAGGTCCCAGAAAGGGAAAGAAGAAGAGACCATAGACATCTAGTGAAGAGAAAAAGCACAAGAGAGATCCTTTTGGAAGAGTGAGCCTGAGCAGCAAGTCCTGCTGATTGGGGAGGTAACAATGCCAGTTACTGTGTGATGCTGTTGGGTACCGCTGAAAGGAAGGGCAGATTGTAAAGGAAAACGCTATGTCACCAGGAAACCCAACCCTTACCTGTGGCTAACCCCTCCGGGCAAGAGGAGCCAATAGCTTTGCTCTTCTCATTGTAGAGAAAGCAAAGGAGCAATGGAGGTGATGGAGTTAAGAGTTACGAAAGGGTTGTGGGTAAGAAGAGAGTGAAATGACCATGGGTATCAGAAAAGCATTGGTCAACAGAACAGAAAGACTGCAAAGCCTCAGTCATTTCCACATAGATTCTTTGAAGGAAAACCTAGAAGGGGACCTCTCTAGAAAAAAAAAATGCTGATGGTTTTCCTAACCAAGGGGAGAGGAGTCTCAGATTAGTAAGCTCTGGTGGTTACTGAGGGTAAAGTCTGAGAAATAGCTACTATAGATCAGAGAGTTAAAAACTGATGTCATATCTTTATGACACGGACACCATTTGTCCACATGACCATGACATTTAAAGATACTAAGCTTACAATTTTTGATAATTAAAAAAAAAAAGGATCACACTAAACCAAATGGAAAAAGACAAATATGATACTGCTTATAATGTGGACTTTAAAAAAATGACAGAAATGAACCTATATACAATATAGCAATAGACCTACAGACATAGAAAACAAACTTGTGGTTACCAAAGGGGAAAGCAGGGGTAAATTAGGAGTTTGGGATTAACATATATACTCTACTATACATAAAATATATAATCAATAAGGACCTACTGTACAGCACAGGGAATTAAACTCAATATTTTATAATAACCTATAAGAGAAAAGAATCTGAAAAAACACATATATAAAATGATAAATATGTATGTATAACTGAATCATTTTGCTGTATACCTGAAACCAACACAACGTTGTAAGTCAATTATACTTCAATTAGAAAAAGAAAGGATTACACAGATGGATTTGACACAGGTACAACAGGAGAGCTCTTAGTATGATTACTGAAAATGGATACAGAAAATATTGTTGTATGCAAGTTACTTGCTAGATTATTTACTTGCTATGAATAATTAATAACTGGCAAATAACAATAAGTAGTCACTTCTTACATGGTAACGGCCGGTGGAAAAGTCGTAGAATTATTAGTCTGTACAGAGTTTCATCTTTCATCAGTATATGGGCTGCTTCCAAATTCACTGGATTTTCTAGCACTGGATTAGAAAGCATAACCTATAGGAAAACATAAAACACAGAATGTTTAAAGTGGCTTTTTCTTAGGGCAAAAAGACAAACCAGGACATACAAAATTCAAGAAGCATTTATAAATGCCTACAATGTGTCCACCTGGAGACAAAGACAAATGAGACATGGTCCTTGTTATCAAGACACTCATGATCTATCTTGGTTTTATACTGTACATTCATGAGCCAAACATTAGGATCAAAGCAAGTTACAAGTTCCTCCCTGTAAATTATTCCTTCCTATCACATAACTTTAAATTGATTTATGTGTAAAGGGAACTAAACATTAGGAAACACTGAAACATTTCATTAAAAAATAATTACATTTTAACATGAGATATTTAGATCATGAATAAACAAACACATGTATTAAAAGCTTGCATGCAATTCAATATCCCCACAGATTACTGAATGCTTAATTTGATATCACTAGTAGTTTTCTCTGCTGGGAAACATTGAAGGGAGAAAGAGAAGAGGGTGACAGAAGATGAGATGTTTGGATGGCATCACCGACTCAATGGACATGAATTTAGGCAAACTCCAGGAGATAGTGAGAGACAGGGAGGCCTGGTGTGCTATAGTCCATTGGGTTGGAAAGTGTCAGACATGACTTAGAGGTTGAACAACAAAATCAAGTAGTTTATTCAACATCCAAAAAATTAAGATCATGGCATGTACAGAGTTTCATCTTTCATCAGTATATGGGCTGCTTTCAAATTCACTGGATTTTCTAGCACTGGATTAGAAAGCATAACTATAGGAAAACATATAGAACATAGAATTTTTAAAGCAGCTTTTTTCTTAGGGCAAAAAGACAAACCAGTACATACAACATTCAAGAAGCATTTATTAAATGCCTACAATGTGTCCACCTGGAGACAAAGACAAATGAGACATTGTCCTTTCTCTCAAGACACTCATGGTCCCATCCTTCATGGTAAATAAAAGGGGAAAAAGTAGAAGCAGTAACGGATTTTATTTTCCTGGACTCCAAAATTACTGCAGTGACTGCAGCCATGGAATTAAAAGATGCTTGCTCCTTGGAAGAAAAGCTGTAACAAACCTAGGGAGCATATTAAAAAGCAAAGACATCACTTTGCCAACTAAGGTCCACATAGTCAAAGCTATGGTTTTTTCAGTAGTCATGTACAGATATGAAAGTTGGACCATAAAAAAGGCTGAGCACTGAAGAATTGATGTTTTTGAATTGTGGTGCTAGAGAAGACTCTTGAGAGTCCTTTGGGCTGCAAGGAGATCAAACCAGTCAATCCTAAAGGAAATCAACCCTAAATATTCATTAGAAGGACTGATGCTGAAACTGAAGCTCTAATACTTTGGCCACCTGATATGAAGAGCCGACCCATTGGAAAAGACCCTGATGCTGAGAAAGACTGAAGGCAAAAGGAGAAGAGGGTGGCAGAGGATGAGATGGTTGGATGACATCACTGACTCAATAGACATGAGTTTGAGCAAACTCTTGGAAGTAGTGAAGGTCATGCAAGTATGAATGCTGCAGTCCATGGGGTCACAAAAGGACATGACTTAGCAACTGAACAACCATAGTTTTCTACCACTGCTATAACAAATTACCACAAAATTAGCATCTAAATCAACACAAATTTATTCTCTCATATTTCTACAGGTAGGAAGCTGGGGTTGGTTGTACTGGCTTCTCTTCTCAAGACTGCACAAGCCTGAAATTAAGGTATCTGCTGGCTGGGCTCTTATTAGAGGTTCTGGGAAGAATGTGTCTCACAGTTCATTCAGGTTTTTGTTCCTGAATGCAAAACTCCTTCTGCAAAATTTAGTTCAGTTACTCGGTTGTATCCAACTCTTTGTGACCCCATGGACTGCAGCACGCCAAGCTTCCCTGTCCATCACCAACTCCCAGAGCTTGCTCAAACTCATATCCATTGAGTCAGTGATGCCATCCAACCATCTCATCCTCTGTCGTCCCTTTCTCCTCCTGCCTTCAATCTTTTCCAGCATCAGGGTCTTTTCAAATAAGTCAGTTCTTCACATCACGTGGCCAAAGTATTGGAGATTCAGCTTCAGCATGTCTTTCCAGTGAATATTCAGGACAGATTTCCTTTAGGATGGACTGGTTGGATCTCTTTGCAGTCCAAGGGACTCTCAAGAGTCTTCTCCAATACCATAGTTTAAAAACATCAATTCTTCAGCACTCAGCTTTCTTTATAGTCCAACTCTCACATACATACATGGCTACTGGAAAAACCATAGATTTGACTACTTTGTTGGCAAAGTAATGTCTCTGCTTTTCAATATGCTATCTAGGTTGGTCATAGCTTTTCTTCCAAGGAGCAAGCATCTTTTAATTGCATGGTTGCAGTCACCATCTTCAGTGATTTTGGAGTCCCCCAAAATAAAGTCTGTCACTGTTTCCATTGTTTCCCCATCTGTTTGCCATGAAATGATGGGACTGGATGCCATAATCTTAGCTTTCTGAATGTTGAGTTTTAAACCAGCTTTTTCATTCTCCCCTTTCACTTTCATCAAGAGGCTCTTTAGTTTCTCTTTGTTTTCTGCCATAAGGGTGGTGTCATCTGTGTGTATGAGCTTATTGATCTTTCTCCCTGCAATCTTGATTACAGCTTGTGCTTCATCCATCCATTCATTCATTCATTTGCTTCATTCATTCAGCATTTCACACGATATACTCTATATATTTAAATAAGCAGGGTGACAATATACAACCTTGTCATACTCCTTTCCCTATTTCCCAGTCTGCTGTTCCATGTCCGGTTCTAACTGTTGCTTCCTGACCTGAATACAGATTTCTCAGGAAGCAAGTAAGGTGGTCTGGTATTCCCATCTCTTTCAGAATTTTCCACAGTTTGTTGTAATCCACACAAAGGCTTTGGCGTAGTCAATAAAGCAAAAGTAAAGGTTTTTCTGGAACTCTCTTGCTTTTTCGATAATCCAATGGATGTTGGCAATTTGATCTTTGGTTCCTCTGCCTTTTCTAATTCCAGCTTGAACATCTGGTAGTTCTCGGTTCATGCACTGCTGAAGCCTGGCTTGGAGAATCTGGAGCATTACTTTGCTAGCATTTGAGATGAGTGCAATTGTGCGATAGTTTGAGCATTCTTTGGCATTGCCTTTCTTTGGGATTGGAATGAAAACTGACCTTTTCCACTCCTATGGTTGTCTGTTAGATAAATTCAGTTCCTGAATTCACTGTTTGTAGAACTGTTTCCTGTTTCTTTGCTGATGGTTAACTGGGGGCTGCCCTCAACCCTGAGACATCTCTTGCTGGTACTTACACTTGGACCTCTATGTCTCAGAGGCAAAAGTGTGAAAAAAAAAAACCTTCTTTTGCTTGGACCTCTCCTACAATTTCCTTTCCTCCGACTTTACTCCATTTCTCTGAGAGACTCTTGTCTTCCTCTTCTATTGGTGAGGGCTCATGTGATTATTTTGGTCATTACCCTGCATAATTCAGGAAATCTTTCTATTTAAGGTGAGCTGATTAGTAATGGTAATTCCTTCTGCAAAATTCCTTCACACCTAGATTAGAGTTTGACTGAGTAACCAGACAGTGGGAGTCTTGGGGACATCTTCAAAATTCTGCCTATGATACTATCTGCTCATCTGGATAACATAGGTGACCAGGAGGAACCAAAACATAGTAGTTCTGTTAGGTTATGATCCTATTTATCTGGAATCTCAAAATTAACACAAATTTGAAATATTTATTCAATAATTCAGTATGCTGAATGTTAGATTACAACAAACAAACTAGGTAATAAAATACAGCCAAAATAATTCCAACCAGAATCTAGATAATAAAACATAGCCAAAATAATTACAACCAGAATGTCTAAGTGTAGATACAGCTCAGAGTAGATTATTGTGGCTTAAGAGTCATGGAAATGATAGCAATCTTTCACTAATAAGACCAATAATCTGACAGCTGATATTTCAAAAGCAACAAGAATTTTCTTTTTTTTCATATTTGGAAAACACACTGGGCTATATTTTCAAGAATATTGCAACTGCTTAAATGAGGATTTGATGTGGATTGCACTAGATCTTTCAAAGTGGGTGGGAAGCAGATGAAACTTTTCTTCAAGAGTAAGCTTTGCTCTTTGGTTGGAGAGAGAGGCTTACTCAGAGAGACACATTTGGTAGAGTTTATTCAATGGTCTTTGCATTCAGCACTATGCTTAAGAACTTGCATATAATATACACACAAGCTACATTAAATGATTTTTTTAAAGAATTGGAATGAAAGTAATAATTAACATATACAAATCAGATACCCTGCAGAAATAGTAAAAGTCCAGCTTCTAAAGTAGCCTTATGAAATAAGATAAAAAGCTATCCAGAGGATAAATAAATTTGAAGCATCAATAAACAACTATACCAGTTCAGTTCAGTCGCTTGGTGGCGTCAAACTCTTTGCAACCCCATGAACTGCAGCACGCCAGGCCTCCCTATCCATCATCAACTCCCAGAGTCCACCTAAACCCATGTCCATTGTGTTGGTTATGCCATCAAACCATCTCATCCTCTGTCATCCCCTTCTCCTCCTGCCCTCAATCTTTCCCAGCATCAGGGTCTTTTCCAATGAGTCAGCTCTCCGCATCAGGTGGCCAAAGTATTGGAGTGTCAGATTCAACATTAGTCCCTCCAGTGAACACCCAGGACCGATCTCCTTTAGGTTGGATCTCCTTGCAGTCCAAGGGATTCTCAAGAGTCTTCTCCAACACCACAGTTCAAAAGCATCAATTCTTCAGCGCTCAGCTTTCTTTATAGTCCAACTCTCACATCCATACATGAACATTGGAAAAACCGTAGCTTTGACTAGACAGACCTTTGTTGGCAAAGTAATATCTCTGCTTTTGAATATGCTGTCTAGGTTGGTCATAACTTTCCTTCCAAGGAGCAAGCGTCTTTTAATTTCATGGCTGCAATCACCATCTGCAGTGATTTTGGAGCCCAGAAAAATAAAGTCAGCCACTGTTTCCCCATCTATTTGCCATGATGGGACCAGATGTCATGATCTTCATTTTCTGAATGTTGAGCTTTAAGCCAACTTTTTCACTCTCCCTCTTTCACTTTCATCAAGAGGCTCTTTAATTCCTCTTCACTTTCTGCCATAAGGGTGGTGTCATCTGCATATCTGAGGTTATTGGTATTTCTCCCAGCAATCTTGATTCCAGCTTGTGCTTCTTCCAGCCCAGCATTTCTCACAATGTACTCTGCATGTAAGTTAAATAAGCAGGGACAAATACATCCTTGACAGACTCCTTTTCCTATTTGGAACCAGTCTGTTGTTCCATGTCCAGTTCTAACTATTGCTTCCTGACCTGCATACAGGTTTCTCAAGAGGCAGGTCAGGTGGTCTGGTATTCCCATCTCTTTCAGAATTTTCCACACTTTATTGTGATCCACACAGTCAAAGGCTTTGACATAGTCAATAAAACAGAAATAGATGTTGTTTTGGAACTCTCTTGCTTTTCTGATGATCCAACAGATGTTGGCAATTTGATCTCTGGTTCCTCTGTCTTTTCTAAAACCAGCTTGAACATCTGGAAGTTCATGGTTCACGTATTGCTGAAGCCTGGCTTGGAGAATTTTGAGCATTACTTTACTAGTGTGTGAGATAAGTGCAATTATGTGGTAGTTTGAGCATTCTTTGGCATTGTCTTTCTTTGGGATTGGAATGAAAACTGACCTTTTCCAGTCCTGTGGCCACTGCTGAGTTTTCCACATTTGCTGGCATATTAAGTGCAACACTTTCAGAGCATTATCTTTTAGGATTTGAAATATCTCAACTGGAATTCCATCACCTCCACTAGCTTTGTTTGTAGTGACACTTCCTAAAGTCCACCTGACTTCACATTCCAGGATGTCCAGCTCTAGGTGAATGATCACACCTTCGTGATTATCTTGGTCATGAAGATCTTTTTTGTACAGTTCTTCTGTGTATTCTTGCTACCTCTTAATATCTTCTGCTTCTGTTAGGTCCATACCATTTCTGTCCTTTATTGAGCCCATCTTTGCATGAAATGTTCCCTTGGTATCTCTCATTTTCTTGAAGAGATCTCTAGTCTTTCCCATTCTATTGTTTTCCTCTATTTCTTTGCGCTGATCGCTGAGGAAGGCTTTCTTATCTCTCCTTGCTATTCTTCAGAACTCTGAATTCAAATGGGTATAGCTTTCCTTTTCTCCTTTGCCTTTCACCTCTTTTCTTTTCACAGCAATTTGTAAGGCCTCCTCAAGGAGGAGGCCTTTTTGCCTTTTTCCTTTTTTGCCATTTTGCCTTTTTCCATTTCTTTTTCTTGGGATGGTCTTGCTCCCTGTCTCCTGTACAATGTCATGAACCTCCGTCCATAATTCTTCAGGCACTGTATCATATCTAGTCCCTTAAATCTAGTTCTCACTTCCACTGCATAAGGGATTTGATTTAGGTCATACCTGAATGGTCTAGTGGTTTTCCCTACTTTCTTCAATTTAAGTCTGAATTTGGCAATAAGGAGTTCACGATCTGAGCCACAATCAGCTCCTAGTATTGTTTTTGCTGACTGTATAGAGCTTCTCCATCTTTGGCTGCAAAGGATATTATCAATCTGATTTCGGTGTTGACCATCTGGTGATATCCAAGTGTAGAGTGTTCTCTTGTGTTGTTGGACGAGGGTGTTTGCTATGACCAGTGCGTTCTCTTGGCTGCTGCTGCTAAGTCGCTTCAGTCGTGTCCAACTCTGCATGACCCCATAGACAGCAGCCCACCAGGCTCCCCCATCCCTGGGATTCTCCAGGCAAGAACACTGGAGTGGGTTGCCATTTCCTTCTCCAATGCAGGAAAGTGAAAAGTGAAAGTGAAGTTCTCTTGGCAGAACTCTGTTAATCTTTGCCCTGTTCCATTCTGTACTCCAAGGTCAAACTTGCCTGTTACTCCAGGTGTCTCTCGACTTCCTACTTTTGCATTCCAGTCCCCTATCATGATACAGACATCTTTTTTGGGTGTTAGTTCTAGAAGATCTTGTAGGTCTTAATAGGACCATTCAACTTCAGCTTCTTCAGCATTACTGGTCGGGGCATAGATTTGGATTACTGTGATACTGAATGGTTTGCCTTGGAAACGAACAGAGATCATTCTGTCATTTTTGAGATTATATCCTAGTACTGCATTTCAGACTCTTTTATTGACTGTGATGGCTACTCCATTTCTTCTAAGGGACTCCTGCCCACAGTAGTAGATATAATTAATGGCCATCTGAGTTAAATTCACCCATTCCAGTCCATTTTAGTTTGCTGGTTCCTAGAACGTCAATGTTCAGTCTTGCATCTCCTGGTGACCACTTCCAATTTGCCTTGATTCATGGACCTAACATTCTAGGTTCCTATGCAATATTACTCTTTACAGCATTGAATCTTGCTTCTATCACCAGTCCCATCCACAACTGGGTACTGTTTTTGCTTTGGCTCCATCCCTTCGTTCTTTCTGGAGTTATTTCTCCACTGATCTCCAGTAGCATATTGGGCACCTACTGACCTGGGGAGTTTATCTTTCAATGTCCTATCTTTTTTGCCTTGTCATACTGTTCACTGTACCAGTAAGTATATTTTATACTATCCAATTAGTTAAAGCCCATGAATTTGGAATTCCTTCTGTGGATGAGTGTTGATATTTACTTTTGCTTATATATGAAAGGACAAATTTTCAAAGAAATCAAGATCATAGAAATTTAGGAGCATATCATTAGCATATTTAGACTTGAAAATATTTTAAAAACCAGTTCAAGTACCAACCCCATGGAAAACAGTGTGATAATTATAATTGTGTATCACCTGTTATTCAAAAGGTTGTAATCAGAAAGTAATCTCAATTTAAATTATTAGTACTTAAATAAAATGAAAAACTCAGTCCCTCAGTTATAGGAGCCATATTCCAAGTGCTCAGTAGAACTAGAGACTAGGGGTTATATATTGAACAGCACAGATATTGAAAATTTCCATAAGTGCTTAAAGTTCTAGTGGGCAGCACTGAACTCCAAAGAGCTATTAAATAAGCCATTAAAATATTAATTGTAGCAACCTGGAAATTACTTGAGTGAAATGTTAAGTGATAAAGTAATAAGCTGTATAATTTGAACACATATACTATCATTGCAACTATGTAAAAACAGATTTGTTGCTTCAGTCATATTACTTAGTATCTACCACAGGAATTAGACTTGTTTCCTGACCTTCAGGGGCTTATAGTCTAATAGGGGAAGGCAGATAAGGAAACAGTATTTGCTTTATAGCATTATAGTTCTCTCACACACATTTACATAGGCAACACTTCACAAAGAAAGCCCCCCTCCGCATACCAAAGCCATTAATTTCACCTAGGAAAGGAAATCAGGAAAGGCATTTCAGAGGAGGCATCTTTTGACCTCTTAAAATGTGAGCAGCTGCTTGCCAAAAGGACGGAGAAAGAGGGAATAAAACGGGATGCTAGTCAGATGCAGAACTGGACTGAGCACTTCTTAAGGTCCAAGATTGATTTGGTTTGTAACTTTAGAGTTTAGAACTCTATAAATGCTTTTTAGCCTGAATTGAACCAAGCACTGTGAGTAAAAAAATAAATAAATAATAAAGATATAAATAAGAGCGGATGCCACGGTGTGTTTCGGAGGGTTAAGGCCAAGGTGTGAGAAGTAGATCATTTGTCAGGCAACAGAATTTGGCCTTGACCTTGTAGGGAATGTGGAACTGAAGATTTAAAACCAAAACACAAGAGAAAAGATCAGAAGAAAATGTTAATAACAACAGGGAAGGAATTTCTTTATGATTACCAGTGATTTTCTTTTCCTTTCTACTATCTTAAAAATGTTTTCTAATGTGGGCATATCTGTTTTATAAAACTATTTGAAAAATAAAAGCAACTGTGTAATCTACTGGCTTTTCACGATATATTAGGGAACACTTTGTTGTCACTTTTTATTACTGGTTAAAATTGAGAACAATAAAATATTAACCAGATTTTATTGAATTCTTTTCTTATACCACTCATGGTTCTAAGTACTTTACATGTATTTAGTCCATACATTTAGTCCTCACAAGCTCTATGAGTTAGCTACTAACAGCCCCACTTTACTGATGAAGAAATGGAGGGAATGATAAGTGGAGAAACCTGTTCCAAAAGTGCAAAGGTATTAAGTGGCAGAACCAAGAAGTGAAGCCAAGCCATCTAAACTCACAGTCCCCAATTTACCTTGATTAAATTATTCTGCAACTCAAGATGTTCACCATTTCATTCTGGTTTGCCCTCATGAGAACATTCATTTTTACTGTTTTTAAGGCTGTTTCTACTTAGGTGGAAGAGATAGGATGACTCAGTTTGAAAGAATCTGAAAGATCAACCACAAATCTCTGCACATCACGCTCACTTACTTCCTCAAAGTTTTTGCTCCAATCTCTCTTCCAGAGCATGGCCTGGCACCAGTACATACGCTCAACACACAGTTGTAGAATGAATGAATGATTAAATTCAACACTGAATTTTTAAAAATATTAAATTTTACTCAGCATACTAAGATGACTAGAAAGCTAATGATAGTTTTATTTTTGAAAACAAGACATAAGAGAGATGGAATTTTTATTATAATTCTATGTTACTGAGAAAATTCAATTAAGCCAGAACACTTTATTCTCCAGGTATTTTAGATAATCAAAATTTAATACTTTATCTCCAAATATTATTAATGATGAGTAGATAGAATTTTACCATGGATAAAATCTGGTGGATAGAATCTCACTGGGCCAGATGTAAGTGGTCAAAGCAAGTGACGCTCAAATCATTCAACATCTCAGGATGAGAAAGGAGGCTCTTTGAGGGTCAGGAATAACATAAAACACACAACAGAGAAGCATGCTTCTAAATACCATAGATTTTGGATGCAAAGGATACATTCTATAAACAGGGTTCTACTGAGCAGAGGAGGAAATTCCTGGTTTAATTGTTCACTGGGTTTGATATGAAAGCTTATCAAAGCAGGTCTCTAGTGCTGTCATAAAGGGTAAAGCTGACTATTTTACACTGTAGTCACTTGTTCACCTCTCTGAGGAAGGCAAGGTTCATGAATGAAGAAAGATCTAAATGGCCTGTTCAACACTACAAAGTGACGTTAGGAGCCAAAAGCAAGCCTAAGAGTATATTTCCAGAATTGAAACCATCCAAACAATTCTTTTCTTCTTTTATAAAATACATATTGTTTGGTTGGAAAGGGCATAAGCTATCAATTTCACTTTAAAAATAATAGTCTTTATAGTTCAAGTTCCATTTTACAATTCTGGTGTAGAAATATTGAGTCATATAAGCTTACTCAAATCCTTTAAATATTTAAATATACATTGTATATTTTATTCCTTATACTTTGAATAATTGGGTAATTAAATGTATTAAAGACATCATTGGGCTTTCCTGGTGGCTCAGCAGTAAAGAATCCACCTGCCAACGCAGGAGACACAGGTTTGATCCCTGGGTTGGGAATATCCCCTGGAGAAGGAAATGGCAACCCACTCCAGTATTCTTGCCTGGGATATCTCATGGACAGAGGAGCCTGGCGGGCAACAGTCCATGGGTCCATGGGGGCTCTTTGGGGGGCGCCAAAAGAGTCTGATACAGCTGGGCAACTAAACAAAAACAACAAAGACAGCATTTTATTATTAATCTGTTCTTACCTGGAGGGTAAGTAAGATGCTGCTCAATGTATAGCTTCTATTCCATTTATGAGGGCTGTCCAAAAAATCTATACAGGGCTTGCCAGAATGTGGGTCTACTGTATTAAAATAACACATTAATATTTATACATAAAATTATCATTTAAAACTTATGAAGATCAACATATCATAGGCTAAGTTAGAAAACAAGTGACAAACTTTGCAATTAATGTGACAGTTGGTATAGACCAGGTGTTAGAGCATGGACTTCGGTGTCAGATACACATACATTTGACGGTTGACTCCTCCACTTATGAGCAATGGACACTGAGCAATGAACTACCTCTCCAGGTCTCATTTGCCTAGTATGTGAAACGGGGAATATGATTGAAGTACCTACTTTCACTGAAAAGAGTCTAAAAAACAAAGTCCTTAATAAAGTACCTGGCATAGAGTAGATCCTCAAAAAATGATAGTCATCATTATTAAAAATACTTTTGTTAATGTACAAACAATTTTTATAAAAAAATAACAAAAATATTTATATCCAATGGAAAGATCTTGCAATCTTTAGGAAAGATCAGGGAAGAAAATGTTGAAAAGGTGAAAAGAGGGGTCTTCGGTTTGGGACATTGTATTTTTTTTTTTTTCCAATGTATCCTTTATTCCATGACCAACCACTGTGTTGCATCCAGGCAACACCACACAAATAGGCAGTCAACCGCAACCCAGCTGTACAACAATCGGAGGCTTACAGTACATTTAAGGCTTTTAAATTTGGAAAAAGAAAAAAAAGGTTTTTAAATAAAACCAAAGAACTCTCAAACCCAAATCCCCAACCAACAGAAGTAGTGTAATAATTTTAAGCATCTTACATTTCTGTTGGTGCAACCCCAGTGTCAAAACCCAAATAACTCCTAAATTAAAAAGATTAGTTTTGTGAAATTTTAATTACATAAATTTTTCAAAGCATAAACTTGTCATTTTTTTGTCTTGTAAATGTTATAAAAAATTTAATAGTGAAACATAGGAATAAAAACATATTAACAAAATGTATTCAATCACTTGCATTACAAACAAGGAACCTGCAGTCATTGCTGTGGCCTGATAGAAGAAAATTACTCAATAGGAATCTACGCACAATGTGATTGCAAATATGTACAGTACTTTAAAAAAGCCTACAAAGAGGAAAGTTGGCTAGGTTCTTTGTTAGACCAACCAGACAATCCAAATATTAAAACTCTGTGGACTAGTGTAATAAATTTACACTTTAAAAAAGTTTCATTTTGTTTAAGAATATTCCAGTTATATTTATATGGTTCCAGTTGATGAAGCCAATCACCATAGTTCCAGTAAATTACCCTTTAATTGATTTGTTTGGGGGAAAAGATTGGCATGTCAATAAAAACGAAGGACTTTTCATCACAATGGTTTCCAGTTAAACTAATCACAGCTTCACAAATAGACTGAACCCATGAATCCAGTGGCTGAAAGAGAGCTGCAGGTCAAATACTGAGAACACGGGAGGAGAGAGGTTGAAAGTGAAAAAGTGAAGTCGCTCAGTCATGTCCGACTCTTCACGACCCTGTGGACTGTAGCCCGCCAGGCTCCTCTGTCCATGGGATTCTCCAGGCAAGAATACTGGAGTGGGTTGCCATTTCCTTCTCCAGGGACATTGTATTTTGAAACGACAATAATAGGTTAACAGTGCAATGGACAAAAGATGTGAGTGAACAACGTGATAAAAGTATTTAGAAAAAAATTCTAGTTGGTATTAAAACTGTGGTAAGTGAAAACTGAAATTATGACTCAATAGTACAAAAGATGATCAAGAAACGATATGAAAAGTTTCAAGATCATTACTCATGGTCCTCCAGGGTTTGTTCTTCCTTTCTTCCATTTCTTCTCTCAAGCCTGATGCCTGCCTCCCCCCCCACCCGTCGTGTGGTTTTAGATGCATACATAGTCGCCCACATTTTCCCAGCCTTTCCTCTAACAAGATGCAGCCATGTGACCAGTGTGACCAAGTCTTAACGGTGGGACATCAGCAGAAGTAAAGTGTGCACCTTTTGGATCCTATTTTCTTAAGGAAGCTGTTCTGCCCTCTTCTCTTCTCTCCCCTTCCCACTGGCTGGAAATAGTGACAGAATAAATGTCTTAGGTCCAGAAATGGCACCCACAAGTTGAGGATGGTAAAACCTTCCTGCCAGCTTTGTTCTGTTATATGTACATTGGAAAGTCATTTGAAAAGGTTAGCCTATGTCCTAATACAGTCAATTAACTAAATTATTAATAGTATTTGGGAAAAAATGCACACACACACTTTTGTGTATGTAGTTATTGTGTTTTTAAAATTAATTACATTTTATTCTTCAAAGTATTTTTCATTTAATAAATTGTCAACACATTTTTGGACAAGTTTTTTCAAAAAATATTTGAACACCAACTCTATGCCAGGGAGTGAAGATTCTAGGGACATAACAATGACCAATGAGTAAAGTCTTCATATATCTTTCTTGTTATGTTTAAAAGCAATGTATATAGCTATAATACATTTTACTTAAAAATTCCTATACTTATGTACATTGTAGCTATTTATGGACATTTCCCTTTTCTGTATATCCAATACTGTTACTGGAAACAAATCTTTATTAATTATATATGAATAAGAATATTAAACATATTCTTTATATAGAACCTTAAAGTTTCCATCCCAAAGCTATTAGAATAAATGAATTCAGCAAAGCTGAAGGAAAAAAAATTAATATACAAAAATCTATTGTATTTCTATACACTAATGATGAAACAGTCCATCCTAAATAGTCAATGGAAGGACTAATGCTGAAGCTGAAGCTCCAACACTTTGGTAACCTGATACAAAGAGCCAACTCACTGAAAAAGATCTTGATGCTGGGAAAGACTGAGGGCAGGAGAAGTGGGTGGCAGAGTTTGAGATGGTTGGATGGCATCATCAACTCAGTGAATATGAGTTTGAGCAAACTCCAGGAGATAGTGAAAAACAGGGAAGCCTGGTGTGCTGAAGTCCAAGGGGTTGCAAAGAGTCAGACACAACTTAGTGATTGAACAACAATGATGAAATATCATAAAAAGAAAGTAAAAAAAAAAAAAATTCCCATTTAAAATAGCATAAAAAACCCTAGAAGTAAATTTAGCCAAGGAGGTGAAAGACCAATGCCCTGAAAACTATAAAACACTGATGAAGGAAACTGAAGATGATTCAAAGAAATGGAACAATATCCCATATTCTTGGATTGGAAGAATTAATATTGTTAAAATGGCCATACTATTCAAAGCAATCAACAGATTTGATGCAACCCCTATCAAAATATCCTGAATATTTTTCACAGAACTAGAACAAATAATCCTTAAATTCATATGGAGCCACAGAGAAATCTTGAGAAAAAAGAATGAAGCTAGAGGTATAACCCTCTGAGAGTTTAGACTATGCTACAAAACTGCAGTTATCAAAACAACATGGTATTGCCATAAAAACAGACACATATATCAATGGAACAGAACAGAGAGCCCAGAAATAAGTCCATGCGCTTGTGGTCCATTCAACTATAACAAAGGTGGCAAGAATATACCATGGAGAAAAGACAGTTTCTTCAACAAGTGGTGATGGGAAAACTGGATAGCTGTATCAATAAGCCAAAACAATGAGATTAGAGCATTCCCTCAACCATATACAAATTAAATTCAAAATGGTTTAGAGACCTAAATGTAAGACCAGAAACCATAAAACTCCTAGAAGAAAACATACATGGAATACTCTTTGACATAAAATATAGCAATATTTTCTTGGCTCAAGTCTCCCAAGGCAAGCAAAAATAAACAAATGGGACCCAATTAAACTTAAAAGCTTTGCATAGCAAAGCAATTTCATTGACAAAATGAAAAGACAACCTATAGAATTGGAGAAAATATTTGCAAATGATGTTACCGACAAGGGGTTAATATCTAAAATATACAGTTTACACAATTAATATTAAACCCCCAAATCAACCAAAAGTGGGCAGAATACCTGAAAAGACATCTTTCCAAAGAAGACAGACAAATATCATTCATGTTCAAAATTATATTTTGAAGAATGTTTAACACTGCAGAAATAAATGTATTATGTCATTTTAAATAAAAATATATGCATCTTTGTGTAATAACTCAACTATGGAGATAAAATACATACATGGAAGAAAGGAAATAAACCTCATTAAATGTTGAGAATAGTATCTGAGTTAGGATTCAGATGATAATTTTTTTCCTGATTTTTAATATTTTTCCCAATAAGTATGCTTACTTTATAATGTTAAAAATAAACATTATTGAACACTAATGAAGAATAACATTAATATGGACAGAATTTATGATAATAATTTTATTTGTTCCTTACCATTTGGATGAAAAGGAATTGTTCTGAATTTCACAACTGGAGGGACAAAATTATACTCTGCTGTAAAATTTATTCTCAGTTGGAAGACTGCTCCTGTAATACAGAAATAAAAACTTTTACTAAAGTGTCACAGATTAACTGTAACCTAATACTGATGTTTATGCCTACAGTTTATCTTCCCCAATGTCCCTAGAGTTTTACTATAATAAGTAAATTGGATTAGAGGATGCCCAGACACCTCTAGATGGTATAATAGACTCCTCACAATCTAACCCAGTGTTTTCAGCCACATTCTCACCAACCCTTGTCATCCACTAACTCTGTCCTTCTAATACCAGCCTATTCACTGGGTTTCTCATATTTACTCTCTGCTCCAGAATCCTCTCTCTTCAGGTCTCGCTAAGCTGTTTAGTCTACCTGCCCTTCCTTCTGATTCTAAACTTGGTGAATCCTCAGACATTCTTCAGGACCCAACTCAAGTGTCACTTCCTTGGGAAGCTGTTCCTGACTCTCCAAGGTAAAATTAACTAATCACTGCCTCTTCAGTATTCCATTCAAAATTCATAACAGGACATGTTTTTATTTTATTGTAATTATCCACTTACATGCTTTTCTCCCCTATCTCACTAAGCAAATGTATCTTGTTAATCTGCAACTCTAAGAGGGCATGGTCATTAAAGTTTATGGTTGCCTAGTCTTCTTGAGAACTTGACTTATGGACATCTGTGGGAAAATCATAGAGGGAAAAAAAAAAAGAGACATAATTGTGGGATTTTTCTGTCAGTAAGCATTTTGTTAGTTATTCTCTGAATTCATGGAAGACTATTAGATGATATTCTCAGTTGATATGTTTTCCTATGTCTGCTTCGTAAAAACATGATAACATTAAGACTGGGCATAAAGAAAAATTCAAACCTGAAATTTCCATCCATGTTGACAAATGGCAAAAAATTAAGCCATACCATGAAAAAATTAACATGTGAAAACTTAAGGGATTCTAGAAAATTTGTACAGTGCAACCTTAAAGAAATTAGGCTAATAATATAAAGGCTTTAAAAAAAAATAAATTGGTTTTCAAAGCACAAACCATGCCAAATTGTATTCTGTAGACCTTCAATGTCAACATCCCATTGCATCATATCTTCACTTATAGGAAAGGCAGTAATACCCTAAACATCAAGAAAAATTAAAGCAGAAAAAAAGATTAAATATTTATTGCAGCTTGGGAAATCAGATATTAGGTTACAATGAATTCCAAAAGCTCTAAATTTTTCTTTTATTGATAAAAATTTTTGATTTGAGAAGGTGTTATATATTGTCTTATTACACAGAAGTTAAGGTAGATTCCAGAAAATACATGCAATAGTAAATTTTAAATAAATCATTAGTATGAAAATCACAAATGGGACAGGAAGGTCAAGAATGGAATATGTGACTTATGTAATTCTATAGGCAATTTAAGATTCAAATTCAAAAAGAAAGGAATAGTTGGAAAGCATGTATTTCTTCATAGCTTTAAAAAAAAACCCCTACAGATGCTATATTAGGCATGAAGTAAGAAATTTTCATTAAGAAAAACCCAACTCTAAAATTATGCTCAAAAAAAATAAAATAAAATAAAATTATGCTCATATATAAAAATAAAATTTTCCTACACTTGAGGCATTATTCCAATGGAGGGACAAGAATGCATTACTGTGCAAAACAATGAAGACCCAGCATAAACCAAAAATAATAAAATTTAAAAAATAAAATTATAAGGGAAAGACATTTAGGTGTTATATGTCACAGCAATTGGCAAAAAGTGCACTAGACAGGAAGAAACAGAACTCAAGACTTAAGAGCAAGAGATTTTGGAGTCAAAAAACCCTGTGATGGAATCTCGAGCTCAAATATTTACTGAAAGCTTTCTGAGGCTTAGGTTTCTGGTAGGTTAAAACAAAACACTACCTACTTATTTTACAATATTGTATTGGTAATTGAGGGGCTTCCCACGTGGTACAGAGGTAAAGAATCCACCTGCCAATGCAAGAGACCTCAGGTTACATCCCTGGGTGGGAAAGACCCCCTGGTGAAGGAAATGGCAACCCACTCCAGTATTCTTGCCTGGAAAAATCTCATGGACAGAGAAGCCCGGTGGGCTGCAGTGCATGGGGTTGCAAAGAGTCCGACACAACTTAGCCACTGAACATGCATGCACAATTGATAATTAGTGAATGCAACCCTGCACCTACTAGTTATTTTCTACCTGATAGACTGTTACATTCAGGGATTAAAGTCCATAAATACTCAGCATAGTGTGCTCAATACTATTAACTATTATTATGAAATACTAATAATTATTATGAAACAGATTATTATACTGAAATAGTTTCATTAAACAAGTCTGTAGTGCAAATTAGATTTAACTAAATTATGCCCTGTGGAATAAACACAGATTAAACTGCTTTTAAAAACTCGTACCCCAAAGAAACACACCCTTCATGTCTCCAATACTCACCTCATAATTGTTGTTCTTCAACTCTTGGAATTCTCTTTTTAGCAAGATGTAAGCTCTGCTGTACATGATAAGGCAAAAAAGCCTCTGATCCTGTCCCCTCACTACTAGGGTTCCCTCTGAGGCAAGTGTCTGAGGTTATGGGTCACTCTCCTATACCTAGTTAACTTGGTATAAATACTTGCTTTCTCGAGCTTCAGAATGCTGTATACTCCCAAGAGATGTGGACCTATGTTGGGCACGTAGCAGCGACTTTCTTTTCTCCTTTGACTCTTCTAAAGGAGGACTTCAGAAGGAAGACTTGAGCGCTTTCTCTACTGCGGTGTGTCCTTGCGGGGCCAGCCCACAGCCCAGCCTGAAGGTAAACGTGGATGAAACCCTGAGACTACTCGTGCTGCTTGTGCATGAAGTGGGCGTAAGAGGCGTTAAGTTTAGGGTGTGCTTAACCAGTCACCGTCTCCGCTTCACAGGTGTAACTGTGTGCGGGTTGGGCAAGAAGATGCAAATCGGTTGCCAAGCAACAAGACTAAACGGAACTGTAGAGGAGGTGGGCACTTGGCCGCTCCTCATCCAATCAGCGATGTGGGGTGGCCTCTGGAAACCTCCACAGCCAATCATCCAAAAGGTTCAGTTTGAAAGGCCAATGAGAAGCGTTGTTAAGGCCTCCTTGCCCACTCTATCTCCGCGCCCGGTGCGACTGCTACGTTCGTCCATTTTGTTGGCGTAGGGGGAAAAGTCAGAGGGTCTAGGGTTTAAGTCTAAGTCAGAGAGGACTTCACTAGAAGTCCTCAGAAATCATCTTTTCTTTTTCTTTGAATATGAGAAACTATCAGGTAATATATGACCGACAGTACTGGTCTGCGGTTGTTTATAATAACTTATATGGCACTTTTCTTGTGGCTCAGCTGGTAAAGAATCCGCCTGCAATTAGGAAGACCTGGGTTAGATCCTTGGGTTGGGAAGATACCCTGGAGAAGGGAGAGAGTACCTACTCCAGTATTGTGGCCTGGAGAATTCAATGGACTGTATAGTCCATGGGGTCACAAAGAGTTGGACAGGACTCTGCGACTTTCACTTTCATATGGCACTTCAGCGGTCATGATATGTTCACGTACATTATTATATCATCGAATCCTTCAGTTACTCTGGAAGAATGCTCTGCAACAGGACATTGCATCTCGTCAAAAATTCTCATGTCTTGCTGACTTTTGCCACTTTCTGTTCGTTCTATCTAGATATTTACCACGTTCATTTCATCCTTCTACCCCTCCATTTTTCCTTCACTCATCATTCAGATTTACCTTTGCCTACGAGTCCTTATGAAATCACCCAAGATTAGGCTCCTTTCTTGTGATCCTAGAGGACCATATATTTACCTCCTTGTTAGCGTTTATTGGGCTTCCTCGGTGGCTCAACGGTTAAAAAAGAAAAATCCATTTGCAATGCAGGGGCCGCAGGAGACATGGGTTTGATCATTGTGTTGGGAAGATCCCCTGGAGGAGGGCACGGAAATCCACTGGAGTATTATTGCCTGGAAAATCCCATGGACAGAGGAGCCTGGCGGGCTACAGTCCATAGGGTCACAGAGTAGGACAAGACTGAAGAGACTTTAGCAGGCAGGCATAGCATTTATCAGGCTGTATCACAATTACCCATTGCTTTCTTCAGCCAACTGTGAGCCTCTTAAAGGTGCTAATTTGCCCATGTCAACTACAGAAGCTGGCATCTTTTCTCAGAGTACTTTTTCTTACTGTTTACTAATTTTGTGGAAAACAGGACATCAGTTTAATTAGTTCATTCATTTCACAGATATTCATTTTGCACTTCTCATGTGCTGTACAATTCAGATGAAGTGACTACCTTTTTGGCTCCAGTATTCAATAAATATACAAAACAAAAACAAGTGTACAGAGCAAAAATCATAATTTCAGATCACACATACTATAGACAATAAAACAGTAATGTAATAAAAAGTAGCTAAGGGTTAGAAATGGTCAGGGAAGTCCTCTGTCAGGAGTGGGCAGTGAGGTGATACATGATAGTTTGGACGAGAAGGAGCCAGTTATTTGAAATGTTGAGGGCAAAGAGTTCCAGGAAGAGGAAAAGACAATAGTTCTCAGTCAGGAAAAAGCTTGGCTTCAAATGGGAACTGGCAGGGCCTGAGAGAATATGATGGAGATGTGATTAGGTTGGAGCTCTACGTGTAGGGAAGTTTGGGTTTTATTTGAATAGAAGTGGGAATCATTGGGAGAAGGAAATGGCAACCCAGTCCAGTGTTCTTGCCTGGAGAATCCCAGGGACGGGGGAGCCTCGTGGGCTGCTGTCTATGGGGTCGCACAGAGTCGGACACGACTGAAGTGGCTTAGCGGTAGCAGCAGCAGGGCATCATTGAATGGCTTTAGGGATGAGAGTGTTATTCTCTACATTTACAAAATTACTCCAACTTCTTTGTGGAGAATGGATTGTAGGGGAGACCACTTAGCAGACTCCCATGATCATTTTCATGTCCAGGTAGGGTAGTTGAGAAATTTCCAACAATATCTTCACTTTACTAACATTTGATACAATAGAATGATTTGATTTTGTTTTATAAAACTGAATATTAAGGAATTTTTCTTATGAAAACATCAACTAGGACCTGAGATTGAATTTTGGTGGGACTCTCCTTCAAAGCCTGACAGATTTTTCCCTTGCATTTATGGAACACTGGCAACATATGGTGGGAGCAAATAAAGAGCTGCTTCCATGAGAAAGGAGTGGGAACCAATTAGGGAATTTTAACCAGGTTTCTTTGATGATACTATGGTCTTTCATTCTGCTTTAACAGGAGAAATCTGTGATAGTAAATGCAGACTCTCTGTATAAAATTTTGTTCTAGGAGAAATTCAGTTCAGTTCAGTGGCTCAGTCCTGTCTGTCTCTTTGCAGCCCCATGTACTACAGCACACCAGGCCTCCCTGTCCATCACCAACTCCTGGAGTTTACTCAGACTCACGTCCATTGAGTAAGTGATGCCGTCCAACCATCTCATCCTCTATCGTCCCCTTCTCCTCTCACCTTCAATCTTTGCAAGCATCAGGGTCTTTTCAAATAAGTCAGTTCTTCGTATCCAGTGGCCAAAATATTGGAGTTTCAGCTTCAGCATCAGTCCTTCCAATGAATATTCAGGACTGATCTCCGTTAGGATGGACTGGTTGGATCTCCTTGCAGTCCAAGGGACTCTCAAGAGTCTTCTTCAACACCACAGTTCAAAAGCATCAATTCTTCAGCTCTCAGCTTTCTTTACAGTCCAACTCTCACATCCATCAGTTCAGTTCAGTTCAGTCGCTCAGTTGTGTCCGACTGTTGCGAGCCCATGAATCGCAGCACGCCAGGCCTCCCTGTCCATCACCAACTCCCAGAGTTCACCCAAACTCATGTGCGTCGAGTTGGATCACATCCATACATGACTACTAAAAAACATAGCTTTGACTAGATGAACCTTTGTTGGCAAAGTAACGTCTCTGCTTTTTAATATGCTGTCTAGGTTGGCCATACTTTTCTTCCAAAGAGCAAACGTCCTTTAATTTCATGGGTGCAGTCACCATCTGCAGTGATTTTGGAGCCCAAAAAAATAAACTCTGTCACTGTTTCCCCATCTATTTGCCATGAAGTGATGGGACCAGATGCCACGATCTTAGTTTTCTGAATGTTGAGTTTTAAGCCAACTTTTTCACTCTTCTCTTTCACTTTCATCAAGAGGCTCTTTAGTTCTTCACTTTCTGCCATAAGGGTGGTGTCATCTGCACATCTGAGGTTATTGATATTTCTCCCTGCAATCTTGATTCCAGCTTGTGTTTCATCCAGTCCAGCATTTCTCATGATGTACTCTGCATATAAGTTAAATAACCATGGTGGCAATACACAACCTTGTGGTACTCCTTTCCGTATTTGGAACCAGACTTTTGTTCTGTGTCTAATTCTAACTGCTGCTTCTTGATCTGCATACAGATTTCTCAGGAGGCAAGTTAGGTAGGTGGTCTGGTATTCTCATCTCTTGAAGAATTTTTCAGTTTGTTGTAATCCACACAGTCAAAGGCTTTGGTGTAGTCAACAAAGCAGAAATAGATGTTTTTCTGGAACTCTCTTGCTTTTTCAATGATCAGTGATTGAACATCTGGATTGAATATCCAGATTCAATATTCAACATCCAGCTTGAACATCTGGAAGTTCATGGTTCATGAACTGTTGAAGCCTGGCTTGGAGAATTTTGAGAATTACTTTGCTAGCGTGTGAGATGGGTGCAATTGTGCAGTAGCTTGAGCATTCTTTGGCATTGCTTTTCTTTGGGATTGGAATGAAAACTGACGTTTTCCAGTCCTGTGGCCGCTAGTGAGTTTTCCAAATTAGCTGGCATACTCAGTGCAGCACTTTCACAGCATCATCTTTCAAGATTTGAAATAGCTCAACTGGAATTCCATCACCTCCACTAGTTTTGTTCAAAGTGATGCTTCATAAGACCCACTTGACTTCTCATTCCAAGATGTCTGGCTCTAGGTGAGTGATCACACCATCATGATTATTTGGTTCATGAAGATACTTTTTGTATAGTTCTTCTGTGTATTCTTGCTACCTCTTCTTAATATCTTCTGCTTCTGTTAGGTCCATACCATTTCTGTCCTTTATTGTGCCCATCTTTGCATGAAATGTTCCCTTGGTATCTCTAATTTTCTTGAAGTGATCTCTAGTCTTTCCCATTCTATTGTTTTCCTCTGTTTCTTTGCACTGATCACTGAGGAAGGCTTTCTTATCTCTCCTTGCTATTTTTTGGAACTCTGCACTCAAATGGGTATATCTTTCCTTTTCTCCTTTGCCTTTCACTTCTCGTCTTTTCATAGCTATTTATAAGGCATCCTCAGACAACCATTTTTCCTTTTTGCATTTCTTTTTCTTGGGGATGGTCTTGATCACTGCCTCCTGTACAATGTCATGAAACTCTGCCCATAGTTCTTCAGGCACTCTGTCTATCAGATCTAATCCCTTGAATCTATTTCTCACTTCCACTGTAGAATCATAAGGGATTTGATTTAGGTCATACATGAATGGTATAATGGTTTTCCCTACTTTATTCGATTTAAGTCTGAATTTGGCAATAAGGAGTTCATGATCTGAACCCTGTCACCTCCTGGTCTTATTTTTGCTGACTGTATAGAGCTTATCCATCTTTGGCTGCAAAGAATGTAGTCAATCTGATTTCAGTATTGACCATCTGGTGATGTCCATGTGTAGAGTCTTCTCTGGTGTTGTTGAAAGAGGGTAATTGCTATGACCAGTGCATTCTCTTAGCAAAACTCTATTAGCTTTTGCCCTGCTTCATTCTGTACCCCAAGGCTAAATTTGCCTGTTACTCCAGGTATTTCTTGACTTTCTACTTTGCATTCCAGTCCCCTGTCGTGAAAAGGACAACTATTTTGGGTGTTATTTCTAGAATGTAGGTCTTCATAGCACTGTTCAATTTAAGCTTCTTCAGGGTTACTGGTCGGGGCATAGACTTGGATTACTGCGATATTGAATGGTTTGCCTTGGAAACCAACAGAGATCATTGTCGTTTTTGAGATTGCATCCAAGTACTGCATTTCAGACTCTTTTGCTGACTATGATGGCTACTCCATTTCTTCTAAGGGATTCTTGCTCACAGTAGTAGATATAATGATCCTCTGAGTTAAATTCACCCATTCCAGTCTATTTTAGTTCGCTGATTCCTAAAATGTTGATGTTCACTCTTACCATCTCCTGTTTGACCACTTCCAATCTGCCTTGATTCATGGACCTAACATTCTAGGTTCCTATGCAATATTGCTCTTTACAACATTGGACTTTACTTCTGTCACCAGTCACATCCACAACTGGGTGTTGTTTTTGCTTTGGCTGTGTCTCTTCATTCTTTCTGGAGTGATTTCTCCACTGATATTCAGTAGCATATTAGGCACCTACTGACCTGGGGAGTTCATCTTTCAGTGTCCTATCTTTTCACCTTTTCATACTGTTCATGAAAGTTCTCAAGGCAAGAATACTGAAGTGGTTTGCCATTCCCTTCCCCAGTGGGATATTTTGCCCACTAGGAGAAATTATGATAAAGTAGAAGATAAAATTAAAGCATTCTCTGTTTTGAATTTTTAGAAATTGAAATTTATATGGTACTTTAGTCTTGTGAGAATCAAATTTAGTGTATTCTCATGTGCTAAGTTGCTTCAGTTGTGTCACTCTTTGAGACCCTATGGACTGAAGCCTTCCAGACTCCTCTGTCCATGGGGATTCTCCAGGCAAGAATACTGGAGTGAGTTGCATGCCTTCCTCCATGGGATCTTACGAACCAGTGATCAAACCCAAATCTCCTGCATTGCAGAATGACTCTTTACCATTGAACCTCCAGGAAGCCCCCATATATTCTCACACCTCAAATCTATTGCTAACCTTACCCTCTCCTTGGGACATGAGACTAGTGCCCCCAGCTGCCTAGTTCTCACCAAGCTGTCCCAAAGACATTTCAAACTCAAAATGTCCAAAAATAAATTTGTTACCTTCCATTCTCTCAACCAGCCTTCTGTTCCATTTGTTTTACCCAGTTTCCCTAGCTGGAAACTTGAAGTTTGCTCTGACCCCACTTCCTCTTCATGACTCTAATTCAATCACATACTAAAACCAGCTGCTTTTCTAGCTTCTCAGACATATCACCAGTTCCTGAGTTCACAGCCTTGCCATCGGTTGCCAAAGCACAGAACGTCTTTATACTGCATTCTTTGTCTCCAGACCTGCCTTTTATAAAACTTAACAGTAATTTAAGCTAACATGTCATTATGTAATTCTTTGCTTAAAATACTTCAAGGACTCCCCTTCATCACTCTAGCTTATTCTGCCTCCATCTACAGAGTTTTTATGTAGATCAACTTCTTGGGGTGTGGGTAGGGTGGCTGAAATTGTGGACAATGTGTCTGTGTATCTATGTGTATAAATCTGTGCATATAGACTTTTGTTAGAACAGGGACAATGAATTCATTAATTTAATAATAGCCTCCTGTGATGTAAAAAGCATAAGAAACCATACACTATAGTACAAAGAATTGAAAAGAGAAATGTTGCACTGCATTTCTTATGGTAGGCAGAATTGTAAGATAACCACCATATCTCCACCCCCTGCATAATCCTCAGGACTGTGAATATGATGCGTTTTTCTTCTGCGATTATGTCGACTTTTGAGGCATAGTTGACTTTAAGAAAGGCAGATTATCCTCGGAGAGCCTGACCTAATTTGGTGAACCTTCAAATGGGACTGGGCTCTTCCCAAAGTCATTGAAAGCCTGAGAGGGACTCCATATGAGAGAGATCCTCAGCTGACTCTTTTGAAAATGGAAGGTGCCATATGGCCAGAAATGTGGGCAGCTTCTAGGACCTGAGAGTGGCTGCTGCCTGACAGCTAGTAAGAGAATCAGGGCCTCAGTCCTACAACCATAAGCAACTCAATTGTGGGAAAAACACACAAGCTTGGAAGAGGACCTGAACTTCAAATCAGAACACAATCAATACTCATTAGACCCTGAGCAGACAATTTAGTCATGCTGTACCCAGATTTGACCAAAAGGGCTATGGGCTAATAAATGAGGATTGTTTTAAGATATTGAGTCTGTGGGCTTCCCAGGAGGCACTAGTGGTAAAGAACTCGCCTGCCAGTGCATGAGATGCATAAGACATGGATTTAATCGCTGGGTCAAGAAGATCCTCTGGAATTGGAAAAGGCAATCCACTCAAGTATTCTTGCCTGGAAAATTCCATGGACAGAAGAGCCTGGCAGGCTACAGTCCATGGGGCTGCAAAGAGTTGGACACGACTGAGCAACTGAACATACATTAAGTCTGTAGTCTTTGTTTTGGAGCAACAGCTAACTTATACAGCTTATTACCCAACATGCATCGCTATTGACCAAAATGAGTTATATGGCAAAAGATCAGTCACTTATTGAACTAAGTTTATCTGATTTAGTGGAAAAAAACCAACTGATAGACATTAACATATGGCTTTAGACAATGTTAGGGGATAACATGGGTATGGCACCCTGAAAAATGAAGTGAACCATGCCTCATGCACAAGTTTTCATAATCCTAGGTGAGCAAGGCAACTGAGAGTCTATTTTATTAAACATTTGCAGAGTTAGAGGCCATCTCCAGCTTTAACAACGAAGAATTCCCTCCCTCCCTTTTAAAAAACAATTCTTTCCCTAAGGAGTGGAACAGATGTTTTCATTTTACTTAAACTAAAAGACTGTTTTCCTCATCCACCAGGAATATGTACCAGTACAAAGTGTTAACCTCATTTGGATTTGAACCCCCATCCTCAAGAGCAAAAGAAGGCTGAGGATCGCCAAATGTCAGCTCAGCTGTGAGAAGTGTTTTAAATCATATTTTGACGTACGTTACGCTGTTAACTAGAAAATGAAGTGCAGCACACATGCTTCTAGTAACTCTGGTTTCAAATCATATGATCCCTTCTTTGTCTTGAAGACCTTTTGATGTGCGTTCCCAATATTGAGTTTCTCTGCTTTTAATAATCTTATATTCCTTCCTCAATATAAATGTCATGAAAAATACTGAATGCTAATCTTCAAAGATCAAACAGGAAGAAAGAGGTAGGCAGCATAGCTCAGTGACTTGAATTCCTGAAATTTCTCATTTAAACATTTTTATTTTAGCTTATAAAAGCCTAGGCTCAAAGAAATGCTTGGTTTTCCTTTGTAAAGTTGAAGTTGCAGGCACTCCCAAATTTCAGAATTCTGTTAACTGTAAAATAATTAGGTCTCTCCTTGTCAAGGACCTGAGATGCAGGGATCTATTGGATCCCCTAACAGAAGGGGACTCAGAATCAATATATGCTGACCCTTATGTCATCTTCTTTGCTTTGGCCTGGGTGACTGAAAGTCCAGCTTTGCCTGGGTCTGGGGGAATTCCTGGGGAAAAGGACTTTCAAAGAGCTAAAACTGTCATAATCACTGGTAAGCTGGCACCATTGGTCATCCTAGCTTGGGCATCAAGAACTTTTGCAGGGTGGGAGTTGTATGGAAAGAAAGTGAAGTCACTGAGTCGTGTCTGACTCTTTGCAACCCCATGGGCTGGGGCCTATCAGGCTCCTCCATCCATGGGATTTTCCAGGCAAGAATACTGGAATGCATTGCCATTTCTTTCTCCAAGGGATCTTCCCGACCCAGGAATTGAACCTGGGTCTCCCGCATTGCAGGCAGACGCTTTACCGTCTGAGCCACCAGGGGAGTTGTATACACTGCTCTTTTTTGGAGGTTGGTGTTTAAAGGTTGGTGTCAGTTTGTTTTTCATGCAGGCTGGTGCCCAAACCTTGTAATCAAAGTTCTGAAACATTGTAACCGACCACGACCTTAAAGAGCCTTTCCTGGACAGGCCTCCCTCCATATCCTCTGTTTTGGTGGTAGTTTAGTCACTAAGTCGTGTCTGACTCTTTGTGAACCCATGGACTGTAGCCTGCCAACCTCCTCTGTCCATGGGCTTCTCCAGGCAAGAATACTGGAGTAGGTTGCCATTTCCTTCTCCAATATCCTCTGTTTTAGCTCCTCTCAGAAGTACCTAGATGATAGTATTTGATGCAAATTTCCTGAGTTGTTTTGCAGATGTGAACACCCCACCCCCACCCCAAAGGAGAAACTACTTGATGCCTATAAGCTCATAGCCCCAGGCCTCCTGGAGCCTAAAGACTGATAAAGTTAACCCCCATGACCCCACCCTGTTGCCTCACCATCAGCCAATCAGAGAACTGTGCACACACTGATCACTATCCTGTGACCCCCCACCCCCAACCTGCCCTTTAAAAATGCTTTGCTGAAACCCTTTGGGGAGCTTGAGGCTTCTCAGGGCATGAGCCGGTTCCTCTCTTTTCATGACCTTACAATAAACCTTTCTCTGCTCCAAACACCGATGTTCCAGTTTGTTTGGTCTCTTTGTGTGTAGTCGGATGCAGGAACTTGCATTAACAGCATAATCCCCAGAATCACATCAGGAGAGGATTTTAGGGTTGCCTATGATGGGGCATCCCTGGTGGTTTACCAGTGAAGAATCTGCCTGCCAGTGCAGGAGACACAGGAGATGCCGGTTTGATCCCTGGGTTTGGAAGATCCTCTGGGGAAGGAAATGGCAACCCATTCCAGTCTTCTTGCCTGGGAAATCCCATGGACAGAGGAGCCTGGTGTGTACAATCCATGGGGTTGCAAAAAGCCAGACACAACTTAGCGACTAAACAACAACGATGATGATGAAGGAATGCAGTGTCTGCCTGGGTTCTTTACTTGTACTGAAGTGTTTTAAGAAAATTATGTCTCCTTTGTTCCCAACATGGGAACACCAGTCACTGAGAGATAATGCAGTTTATAATATCTAAGTATGACTATGACTATTATGTGTGAGTGTGTGTGTGTGTGTGTGTGTGTGTGTGTGTAAGGGGAGGGTACTGGTTAAAGGATATAATTATTCTAGGTTTCTGTCACATATATATCTACAAAGAGGGATGAAGCATTTCATATACCTTCCCATAGTCTCTCAGTTGCCCCCAGGGGAGTTCCAGAATTTCAACATGGAAGGACCTTTGAGGTGGCAGTCGGCTTGGAGGGGGTGAAAGGGGTGACATATGGTTTAGGGATGGCTTAGGGATGTGTCCTGAAGCTGTTTTTACTTAGTGTGTGTTTATTAGGGGTGGTTTGAAGGGAGATGATGAAACTTATTGACAGGTTAAACCTACCCCCACTTCACTGGCACAGAACAGAGTGTTCTACATTATGGCATATGCATGAATAATTAAGTAGGATATTTGTGCTCTAAATATTTTGCCACATTAGAAAATAATGTATTCCTTTATGAAAATTGTTTAACACACATTGAATAGTGACAGCAACGTTGTCACTTTCTGAGCACCTCCTATGTGCCAGATACTTCTCATGTATGTGTATATGTTCTCATTAAATGCTTATATCAACTCAAAGACAGATATTAGAGAAAAAATATAAAATCGTATGCTGTGTGTGCTTAGCCGCTCAGTTGTGTCCGACCCCTTGTGATCCTGTGGACTATAGCCTGCCAGGTTCCTCTGTCCATGGGGATTCTCCAGGCAAAAATACTGGATTGGGTTGCCATGCCCACCTCCAGCGGATTTTTCCAAACCAGGGATCAAACCCAGGTCTCCCACAGCTGATTCTTTACCCTCAGAGCCACCAGGGAAGCCCAAGAATACTGGAGTGCGTAGCCTATCCCTTCTCCAGAGGATCTTCCCGACCCAGGAATCAAACCAGGGTCTGCTGCATTGCAGATAGATTCTTTACCATCTGAGACACCAGGGAAGCCATAGACTATGTTTTTGAGAACTCTTGTGTCAGGCGCTCTTCTCTGCAACTCATGTTCCTCACCTTCAATTCTGTGAAGTGGATACTTTCTCGGGTGAAGAAACAGCAGTTCAGTAACTTGTGTAAAGTCATATGATTACCAAAGAGTGAAGGGGAGGTTTAAGCCCAGGCAGTCTGACATCAGAACCTTTAATCTTAACCTCTATGCTACAGTTACACCATTTTGTGGATAAGGAAGTAGAGAGTGCCTTACTTATTCAAGGTCTTTCGGCTCATACGTGGGAGAAGTTGAGATGTACATGTGCCTGTTCTCTTCTCTTCATCCAGGGTCCATGAAGCGGGGGTGGGTGGACATACAGGGTTGGATTCTATGTCTGAGGAATGAATTTATAGATTGTAAGGTCACTTTTATGGCACATTCAGGGGTGGTCTTGAGAATTTAGGATTTTTAGAATCTCCCCAGACAATTGTCATAATGACAGGGTTTGGCAGCTATTACTCTATTGTGCAGCTGGGTAATGTTTCATTCCTGGTGCTATCTTTGGCTGATGAGTAGGTTATTTAGGGCAGTATGTCAAACCTAAGGCTAACTCTGAGCTCAGCTGGGAAGAGCACCAATTAGTGATTAGCTGCAAACACAGGAGACTAGTGCCCTGGGTTTGCTAAACGGACTGTGTGCCCTCAGGGCTTCCACGGGCTGGGCTGGTACTGGTGTTCCTAACTAGGATTTGCCCCTTTCCCTGGAAGAAGATCCTCCATCCCTGCCGCTGACTGTGATGCTGTGGCTAGTTGCGACTCTCAGTAGGTCAGGATTCATCATCCATGTCCTCTGATCAGGTTTGGGCTCAGAGTTGGTGTTGACCAAGAGGATGTGAGATGGGCACATAATATACAGCATGTCTGAGCACAAGTTTTCTGAATGTGTTTCAGTTCTGCCCCTTGCTCTTTTCCCTGTGCCATGACCACAGCACACAGTACACTGTTCTAATCCTACATCACAGGACACAGCCTAAATCTACATCATACACCACAGGACACAACCTTTACAGTACACTGTTCTAAATCTACATCACAGGACACAGACTCAATCTTAACCATTTGGCTGCCACAGCCAACAACGTGTGCCCTAGGACTGGGAAACTGCTCCGCTTTTCCATAAACAAGGCTGCATTCGACACTGGTGTCAACCAGGGCCATTACTCTGTACATTAGCCAGTGATCAGTGAACTGCTTCCCAGTTCTACATGGGACCTCCAGTCTCTGCTTGGGCTCTTTGGGCAGGCACCTTGGCCTGAGCTCTATTCAAAGCTAGAAAAGGGCATCTGAAGGAACATCTTTGGGTGCCATAAAATCGAACTGAACTGCCTGTATCTCTTGCTGTGGACACTTCTCTCACTTGATTAACCGCTGCTCCGGTCTCAATTGCCTCCATAGCTCTAGGAGCAGAGCATTGGGCTATTTATCAATTTTATTTCTGGCAATTCCTGCTGCCAGAAAATTGGGCCACATTTGCATTCATGCCATCTGGACAGGGTCTTTCCCAGCTTGGCCTCCCTTCAGGGTCTTCATGCTCCTAACACCTTTGGCCTGCCACTGCCCCTCTATTTCTCCCAAGCTAGCCACCATTGAGGTTATAGACGGGGTGCCCCAATCGGGTGCAAGAGTAGCAGTCAAGGATCCAGAAGTGGTGGATGAGGCATTGTTCAAAATGGCGTCTTTCATGCCACCAGTAAAATGCTTGTCATCTGGGTCTCGGATATTTGGGTTAAACATTGATTGTTTCACACCCAGTTCTCTCACAACTTGGGTCAACTCGGCATAGGTATACCATTTACTCACAGCATCTGGGAGCTCTCCCACGTTCACCCAAAGGGTGCGGATGGTGGCATTAATCCATTCCATCCAGGTGTGTGTTTGGTTAAGGACCCCCTGAATGAGTTGCCTAGTGTTCTGCAACCTTTGTCTTAACGAGGGGTGAGGGGTTAAAGATGCCAACCATGCTATGTTGTCCCTGAACAAATGATACCCTCCACCCCTGTGTCCCAGAGTCTCAAAAGCCATGCTGCCAAGGGTTCCCCTTGCTTTTGCTAAAATTGCTTACCCAACTCGACCAACTCCGCCTGAGTATACAGTTGATATGTCATGAGCTTAGTCACTTTGGGGGCCCCTTGAGGATGTCCCCCGGGGCCATGGACTGCTCATGTTCCACTTTCTGCTCTACAGTGGGCCTGCTAACAATCGAGGACCCATGGTCTCATGATGTTCATTGTCACTGACCCTCATTACCTCATAGTTCCAGGCGCTGGGTTCCTCAAGGCCAGGCATCTCTTGCTTCAGCGTGTGCAGACGCTGCTCTAGCTCTTCCTTTGTCTCTGAAACTCGTGCACTTGTGCAGCATGATGGAGAGCACGATCCATATTGGCCTTCAAGGTAATCAAAGAAACCCACCCCACAGTGCCGGCAGCAGTACACGCCGCTTTGTTTGGCAAACGGGAACTCAGCCCCTGGAATGCCTCTTTAATCCTATCTGGTGACCCATCCACCACCTCCCAGTCTTCCACTGGCACCCATGCCCGGACGACCGTGGCCACCAGCTAACACGTGCTGTGTGGTGGCCCACTGGCCTCCTTCTTCCATTGAAGCCTCAGGCTCCCCTACCTGCTGGGTATCCTGCCGACGACACCAATTGTCTCGCTTCTCACACTGGCTTGCTGAACCCAGGGTGGGCAAGGCGTGAATGGGGAAGCTGGGAGAAAACTCCAGGAGCCCTCAGAACACCAGATATATTTATTGTCTAATGGCGGTGGAGCGGCAAAAGGGGTTTCTCAGGTGGGGCTTATGTTCAGTTTACAGAACAAAAGAGGCTCATGGCCAAGCGGGTACATCACGACACGCATGCACAGTGCTGTGTCATCTCAGCTGTTACATAAGGATATATTTGCAAAACGTGGGGTGAGAGAGCCTGCCCAGCGCCACCCTGGCTAATTTGCTCTTTCCCTACAGGGAGTTTCAGTTTCAGCTCCTTTCAAGTGATTTTAAGGGACAGTGACCCAAAAGAAACCTTTCAGGTAATTGTATTAGAATGGACCCCAGTGATAACTGGAGTTATCATCCTAATACTCAAGGACTACAGTGGCTTAGGAGGACTTGTCACCGAATGGAGCCTGATCTCCACTTATTTCTGATACAAGGGTCTCTAGGGCCAGGAAGAGCTTGAGCACTAATCTATGGCTTTGTGCTGTCAGTTCTGGTGTTTCACGTGTGTATTTGAATTTACATTTAATAACACAGGTCCATGAAGATTGTTTAGAACCACTTTGCTTCAAATTTAATATCCCCTCAATTATCTTTATTTCAGCATGTTGACCTCTTAAAATATTGACCTTCTAAAAAGTATAAGTACATAATATGCATGCATACTAAGTCACTTCAGTCTTGTCAACTCTTTGTGACCCCATGGACTGTAGTCTACCAGGCTCCTCTGTCCATGGGATTCTCCAGGCATGAA
This sequence comes from Bos indicus x Bos taurus, assembly GCF_003369695.1. NCBI lineage: Eukaryota > Metazoa > Chordata > Mammalia > Artiodactyla > Bovidae > Bos > Bos indicus x Bos taurus. The sequence goes on from NC_040078.1 coordinate 81,458,821, forward strand.
TACTGGAGTGGGTTGCCATTTCCTCCTCCAGGGGATCTTCCTGAGCCTGGGATCGAACCCACAGCTCTTATGTCTCCTGCATTGGCGGGTGGATTCTTTACCACTACCACCTGGGAAGGCCTGTAAGTACACAATGCCCTATCCATTCTTAACGAGGGGCCTTTCTCCTAATTGAACCATTCTTGGATAAGAATAGCAAATAACCTGGTCACTTGGGTAAGGATCAGCATGATGTCAGGCCTGGTTAGTGAATGTCATAGTCCTTGTGTGAATAAGCAATTCATGGTGCCTAAGATTCAACTAGTCATAAATGTGTCAAATGACCTTCTTGTATGTCTCTGTGTTTTTAAGCCTTCCCAGTCTAATTTCCCAGAGGATTACACTGATGTTGGGTGCTTTGATGGTTTGTAAGGCTTTTCTTCCTCTGCATTAACAGGGTCCTAATACTCGACATTTATGGTAACAAATTTTGGGTGCAGTCATCTTTTGACTGCAAAATTTTCCTCTTATCTGTGTGCTCCTCTGCTCCTTCTGCTCCTCTCATATAGCATTTCTGCTTTGGTGTTTGAACTATTGGTTGAAAAAGATGCTGTATAAATTAAGAAGAGTCTGAAAGTCACCTCTTGCACCTCCCTTAGCTCTTCTTTTCGGTCCTCGCCCAGAGTTCTTGGGCTCTAAAGGCAGTGGGGAGCATAGTGGCACAGAAAAGTCCACAGGCCAGCCAGTGGGGACTGATAGATTGTAGATGGCAAAGGAACACAGCATAACCAGGCTCAGATGACTGCATCCAGCCAACTGGGTCAGGTTGTCATAGGAAGCTCAGGGGTGGCGGGGAGCCTCTGTAGTTGCTTCTGCTTGATGCTTACTTGGAGCTGGGCCTTCCATCCTTGCAAGAAAGACCAGCCTAACCTTGACCTCAAGTTGCAAAACAGAGGACAGTTACTTTAGTTGTGTTAATCATCAGTACAAGGAGCCAAAAAAAGGTACATTAAGAAACCAGCTCTTTTGAGCCTGTTCATATGAAAGAAAAAGCTTTCAGTCACCATCCAACATTGTGGGCTTGAGTGAACTAGACAAGGAGTATATTTTTGGAAAAATCTAGGTACTGTTACTTCTCCATTCCAAGTGAACAACTACAGAAAAATATAATCAATTGTCAAATGCTTAATCCAAACATTTTTAGCTTTGAATTTTATGTTGATGCCTTTTATTATTTTTTAAAATTAGAGTATAGTTGCTTTACAATGTGTTAGTTTCTGCTGTATATCAAAGTGAATCTGTTACATGTATACATATATCTGTTCTTTTTGGGATTTCCTTCCCATTTAGGTCAGCACAGAACATTGAGTAGAATTCCCTGTGCTATACAGTAGGTTCTCATTAGTTATCTATTTTATACATAGTGTATATATATCAATCCCAATCTCCCATTTTTTCCCATCCCTCTTTTCCCCCTTTGCTTTGCAAATAATAAGTTCATCTATACGATTTTTCTAGATTCCCACATGTAGGCATTAATATACAACATTTGGTTTTCTCTTTTGAATTTTTGCTGAAGCAAAACTTGACTACCTTTAAGGGGACTAAAGCATTTGAAATGCTATTAAATGTTTATATGCACATTACTGAGGATGTAATGAGCATCCTCCCACCTTCCACCCCTAGACTTCTAGGCTGGTTCTCTAATTCTCAATCTTTAGACAATAGAAGGGCTTGTTAAAGCACAATTTTGGGAACATGCCCCAGAATTTCTGATTCATTACTTTGAAGTGGGGCCTGTCAATGTGCATTTCTAACAAGTTCCAAATCTGCTGGTCTGAGGACACTTTGAGAACCTTTGTGTTCGGTAACCATCTTTGAAGGTGTGTAGATAACAGAGCTCATCTTTAATTAGTACTGAGAGGTTTGTAGGAGGCATTATCCGAGGTAGTGCTGTGAGCCTGCAGATGTTGATAATTAGGGATTTAAGGGTAAGTCCCCCCATCCCAGAGTTGAAGGAATTGGGAATGGTGGGAGGGGAAGAGCCTGGAGACATAAGAAGGAAATGGGAGTGAAGGGCAGACTGAGGAATTCAACTGAGAGGGAAAAACCCAACCTGACACAGATCTCACTGACATGTGAAGTGATTGCTTTATTGAGTTTGATCGCTGAGGTGGTGACAAGAGCTATACCTAAAACATATGGATAAGGCCCTGAAGGTTTTATTGTATCCCCTTCTGTATTAAATAGCAGAAATGGACAAGTTCTTTGAACTTTCATAATGATACTCATTTTCTTTGACAGTGTGTATTAATCGCCAGATGGGGAGTTCTTTCTTTTGGGCAAATAAGGTCATAAAGATAAGCTGTGACAATGAAATGGCCACATTTCTTTTATTTTATCAATATGGTTGGAATCTAAGTTGAACACGATAAGATGTACTCAGCTTTTTCAGAGTTCTAAGATGAGTTTTGATGTCTCAGTTCATACGGAAACATCAAGGCAGAAAAAGATTCAACTTTAAAACCCAATTTTGACAATCCATTTAATTGTCAAGTAATTACTCAATATATTATTTTGATTTTAAAAATTTAAATCTTGCCATCTATAGGTGGGTGATATATGGTCATAAAAATCACTGGAATTCTTCCTTCCACTTGTGGTCACTAGCAAAAGAATGTTCAAGTCTATTATAACAGCTTGCTTGAAAAAAAAAGCATTTCAATGAAATAGCAGTAAATAGAAATTATGATTCCTCTTTCTATGAAATGTCAAACATTAGGAGAAATAATATTAAAATTGCCAAATACCTCCATGATAGCAATATTCAGGAAATAGTTTATGGTAAACATTTTTAATAAACAGCAGCATAAAATAATCAGTGTTTAATATCTCTGGTGTGTGAAATACAAATGCATATATCCTCAATATAAAATAGGCTTCTTGTCATTACAATTTCATGCTTGTCTATTTGAAATGCCCATAATAACAAATCAAACATTAAGTAATACAGTGATTAAATGCATGCAGTGAAAATAAGGAAAGATAGGGCAAGATATCTGAGTAGTGCCATTATATATTCGAAAAAAAAATCTATATCGAGTTAGAAACAAAGGAAACAAGGAAACAGACCAGATATAAAAATGCAGAGATATATTTCATTTCTGTGATACAAACCATAAACATAGTTTTGTGCAAAAAAGGGAAAAGATCTGAAAATAAAGTCATCTTACAAAATGTTGTCCACAAAGCGAAAGATATTTTTCAGTCTGTGAAAAAATACTATTTTAATACAAAAGGGACTGTGTTATGCAGTATCACAGTGCTTTATAAAATACATTATTACAAGTGGTTTTGAAATTTAGTTTGTTCACCTTAATGACTTCAGTAATTATAAAATGTTTAAAATAAATGTTATAGTTCTTTATAAAAAACTAACTTGAATTTATTTTTTACCCATAGTAATGTTTTTCCAGAGTAGATATTTTACTGGCTCATGGAATGCTAATTTCCCTTTAAGGGACTCCTAGAAAAACTCAGATTCACTGAAATTGTGTTTCCTTAAAATAATAAATATTCTTGGAAAACAATTGATTGTCATATGATATACAAAATTGTGGTTGAATCTTCATCATTAAACAGTTGCATAGCAACAAAAGGATACAAATATTCGCCTTTACCTAAAGTTAAAAAAATGTAACTGCTGAATCAGCTTATTTATGCCATAAAATTGTATTATTTCCAAATAAATCTGAATATAGCCAATTTTTTATGTTCACAATACCTATAGGTCCATATTTGTTGTCTGAAGATTCATTGGGAAAATTGCCACACATTTTTGTAAACATATTTCTTTGAATTTGTTGTTTTACAAAATTGAAATGTCAATGTGCTTCTAATTATCCTACATTCTCTTTATCAAATATTATTGCCAGGAATTATTTTATATCCTGTAAGTCTCTTTGTAAGTCTCTTCAGCTGTAAAATTTAAAAAAAAATGAGACTTTGAGACGTTGTTCTTAGAATAAAGGAGTTTTTTTTTTTGTTTTTGTTTAACAAGAGAAACATCAATCATAGTATTCCTTTTTATACAGAACTTGAAACCCATAAGAACTCTAAGTTTGGCAAAAGATGTCTAGCAGGTCAGGCATGAGATGCACATTTGATACCTTCTTCTAACTAAGGCAAAAATGATCATTTTGCTTCTATTTACCAGCTTAAAAAATTCAGTTCATGGTAAATGTTTGCTGAGAACTCAGTACTTGGTTTTCAAAGATATGTAATATTTTGCAAATAGAATTTATAGTCTTTGGATTCCAACTAACTCTATGGATAAATTGTCATATAACTGTTGGTGTTGGAATAAAATCTGTGAACATTTCCAGATAAGAAAATAAAGTGTGAGAAACTTTAAATTAACTAGATATTGATAACAAAGAGTTCCTCCTGCCCCAGAGTCCACTGATGGTGTGCACTCCCATATCTTGGACAACTCATATGCAGGAGGAGGCAAGCACAGATGATCTGGTCTGTAGCCACACCTCTATTCTTCAATGTTATTGGTCCAGGGAAGCTTCTGTGAGGCTGTCCCCATGGGAACCCTGTTCCCTTCCCACGGATGCTGATCTAGGCCAAGAGGCCACTTTTCTGACTATGCTGCCTTTGGTGCCTCATTTCTAATGCAACACAGAGAACTATCAACCCACAATCAACTTCAGCATCCACATGTAGCCTTCTTATGATCTGATGCCCTAGTTATTTCAAGGGCTTGTGTAAACACACTGTGGAAAGGCCTTCATGATCAACAGAGGAGATTCACAGAGAAGCGTACTCTGCACCCTCCAAGAAGCCCCACTGTATAGAAGGCTTCAGAAACTTAACACTTGTCTTAGAAACTTACACTTGTCTTAGAAACTTACACTTGTTTTATGGCTCATTTCCATTTGGGATTTTAAATTTGGCCTAAAGTTTCCTCATTGATTCTGAACATCACTTCCACACAAACATGCACAGAATCTAAATTGAATCAATGTAATTCCTGAACATCTGTCCTGAAGAAAAGACAGCAGGTAGACAAATTCTACGGTATATACATTTTGGAGAGAGAACAGTCATGGTGACCAAAGGTGAATACATAAAGCACCATTTGACTTTCCTTTTTGGTTTGATACTTAATCATAAGGTCCTTTTCCTCTTCACTGGTTTACAGTGTTCAGTACTTGAAACCAGATGTCCCAATCCCAATGCCAGGGCATACACCCTGATGGAGTGTTGATCCCACAAAGTTTCTTTTCTGGCTGGTGTCTGCCCTGGTTGGTAAGACACAGTTAAACTTCACAGAAGATACTTGTTGCAGTGTCTGCTAAATGAGAACCTTACTTTAATAAAAATATTTGAATAGAAATATTTTCTACGACTTTCTAGTTTCTCCTGTATACCACATTTACAAAAGTCGTGCATTTTACAGTTCTGCAGAAATCATAGATTCGGTGTGTCCATGAATGTTGGAGTCTCCTAGCAAAGACGGTTGCTTTGAGTCTATTTTGTAGGGTTTTTGAGATTTGTTGCCAAAAACGGTGATACCCATCCCACTGGGATGATTTGGAATCGACATGTGTGGTAGTAAGGGAATATTTGCTTCCTGATTGGATCCTGATGAAGGCAAGCTGGTCACGTGACCAGTACTGGTTGACCCACTGGCACTGCTGGGGGACCGACTCTTGGGAGGTGGGCAGTGCTGAATCACTCTGGGAGGGCCTGCTGGCTGATAGTGGGCAGCTGGAAACGCAGCATATCCAGGAGGTATTGGGTATCCATTGATGGGGATGAATCGCTGGTTCTGAGGTATTGGTGGGCTGATGAAACCAGCAATCTGGCCCTGTGGTGTAATACCCTGGCTCGGGAACATATAATTGGGATATCTGGGATTACTGAGATTACTCACTGGGCTGGCACTAAGGGAGGTTGTCTGAGTGGTGGCATTTCCGCCGGAAGGAGTGGTAGAGCTGGTATGACTTGAGAGTCCCTCCCAGGACCGAAGTCGGACATGAATATCTTTAAATCTTGGTCTCCTGGAAGGAATCTCATTCCAACACTCTGTCATGAGGCTGTACATCCTGGGTGGGCAGTCTTCAGAGCATGGCAACAGCTGTCGTTTTCTCACCATTTCGATCACTTCCTGATTACTAAATCCATAATATGGCTGGAGTCCAAAACTGAAAATCTCCCATAAGACAACTCCAAAAGACCAGATATCTGAATCAGAAGAGAATTTGCCATACATGATGGCTTCAGGGGGCATCCAGCGAATGGGCAGCAAAGACTTACTCTGCACCCTGTAGTAATCAGCAGAATATATTTCTCTGGAAAGCCCAAGGTCTGAAATCTTCACGTGAAGTTGCTCTCCAATTAAAATATTGCGAGCTGCAAGATCCTTATGAACAAAGAAGTGACTAGACAGGTATTCCATGCCAGCTGCAATCTGAATTGCAATGTGTAGAAAATCTCCGTGATCCAGGCTGGATTTTACAGTCCCATCTTCATCACTACTGCAGCCAACATCCGAATGTGGGGACCGCATGATGAGGAACTCATGGAGATCTCCCTGATTCATGTACTCAAAAAGCATACACACAGGTTGTTCCTGAGTGACAGCCCCTAGAAGGCATACAATATTGGGATGGTGTAGTTCAGCCATCAGGGAGGCTTCTTGTTGAAATTCTGTCCATTGCTGGGGGTTGTTATAGTCTTTCAAGGTCTTTATAGCAACTAACTGAGCATGGTCCATGCCTGGGAGATAGAGATGGCCCTTATAGATCTTTCCAAAAGCACATTCACCCAATTCTTCCATAAAACGTACAGCGGAAAGAGGCAGCTCTTTAGCCTTGCTCTGTATGGAAAAGAAAAGAAAAAAATGTTGTTTAAAGCATTTCCTAAGGCAAGATATGCTGGCATCTGAAAGGAGGGATGGGTTATATCGAGAAAGGTTCTATATATCAAATTAAATACAATGTTGTACATCTAGAAGTCTTTAAAATTGTTGGCTGCAACTTAGCCATAGGCAAATTTCTGTCCATCATTCACCTATCCCTCCATCCACACCCCCTGCTCCTACAGTGCTTTATTGCTATTGCCTAGAATCTTCCTACTCAAAGGGTGGTCTTGGGAAAAACAATATCAGCACCACTTGAAGCTCATGATAAATGCAGATTCTTGGGCCCACCTTAGACCTACAGAATCAGGGTGTGCATTTAATAAGACCCCAGGTGATTTTGGTGAACACTGGAGTGTGAGAAGAAGTGCTGCAGAGGATACAGCCTTCATGCTTAGCCTGGCACTTCAGAGTATCTGTGATTTGCTCTTACCCTTGCTACCCCTCTACATGATGGCATCATTTAGCTGAATAGGTTTCCTTATCATCCACATGCAAACACCATGCATGTTCTTGCCTTACACCGTTGTTCTTCCCATGCTGTCCTATTTTTAAGGTGTATATTGAGCTAAAAGCCAGAGAAACCAAAATAAAAGACTGTTCTGAGGTGCCCATAGTAGAGATGGGGAGGTTTGGAAGGGGCTCCTCTCTACTTTTCGAATCCTTGCTCTGAAACTCCCCCGACCACTCTGGTCTTTGCCTCTTCTACAATCCCTCTAGCTTTATAGTCCGAATGTCGCTACGTGCAGGACACAGTGAGGTAACTGGTTACTTGCATGATCTCTGCAGACTGATAGTTCAAGTTGAAATTCTGCCCTCTCTACTCACCAGCTGTGTGACCCTGGGTACAATATTGAACCACTCTGTGCTTCAATTCTCTCATCTATAAAATGGGATGATAATCATTGTACTTATCTTGTAGGGTTTTTGCAAATTTGCATGATGTCTGGAACATGACAAGGGCTGTTTAACTTTTAAATTATTATCTCGCTGTTGCTATTCTTTTAATGAAAGAAAAACAACATTTGTCCATTTTATATTTTGTCCTTTCAATCAGATTTCAATGTTTTGAAGGGAGCCATTGCCTTCAAACCGACTGATTATCTCTACAGCTTTGCAAGTGAATTATTTACTGATTGACCTTAAAACAGGAGAAAGCAACTAACACACAATGAAAATAAGTATTAAGTTGTGACATTTAATATTGAAAGTAAATGTCTATTATGTTATGTGTTTTTACTATTTTTGAAACTCACCTCCAATCTATCCTGAAGTTTAACCTAATTTGTTATGGAAAAAGTTTAAAAGCAATGTATTTGTACATAAACTGGTTTTTTAAAATAATCCCTTTAAATGGACTTTAATCCTTATTTTTTAGAAAAATACTGCTGAGAGTATCCCAATTGAAGTTGACAATTCTGCAAATACATATGGAATTCAGAGCTCTGTGCACAGTTTAACAGTTTGGAAAATTAAGTATAAAATTTCTCCAATTCAAACTCTGCTAATCTAGAATTCATGATGATTAGCTCCATTCTAGGCTGATATTTTCCAGGGCAAAATGCCCATTAACCTAATGATAAGTGTAAATAAACTTGCAGCAAGATACCCACTTAATTGAACACAACAGAACTGAGGGTTTCCCTCAGAAGTTTTCTTAATGATTTAAATGAATCCAATTTATGGGAAAGTCCCTTGAATGGCATGGAAGGTATTACTTTTGATCTAAACAGGATCCCCATGCTTTTGGTATTAGAGAAAGGTAACGGTGGGGTAATAAAGTACTTCTGAGGGAAACTGGGATGAGGAACTAAACCCAAGGAATATAAACTGATTAAGCTTCCCAGGTGGTGCTAGTAGTAAAAACCTGCCTGCCAGTGCAGGAGACACAGATGCAGGTTCAATCCTTGGGTTGGGAAGATCCCCTGAAGGAGGGCAGAGCAACCCACTCCAGTATTCTTGACTGGAGAACCCCACGGACAGAGGAGCCTGATGATCACAAAGAGTCAGACATGACTGAAACGACCTAGAATGCACATGCTCAATGAGGATTTAGGACTCCCCCACTGAAGCAAACCCATAGGCAGTGTGGGATAATTCAAACCATGTGACCTTTGGACTCATATCAACACAAATCTGAATTTGCACTTTGGATCTGCTGCTTTTCATTAATAATAGTTAATATTTATATAGCATTTACTATGTGCCAGACACTGTTCTAAGCACTTGACAAATATCCTGGTGGCTCAGATGGAAAAGAATCCATCTGTCATGCAGGAGATGTGCAGGGTTCCATCCCTGGGTTGGGAAGATCCCCTGGAGAAGGGAATGGCTACCCACTCCAATATTCTTGCCTGGAGTATCCCATGGACAGAGGAGCCTGGTGGTCTATGGTCCATGGAGTTGCAAAGAGTTGGACACAACTGAGCAACTAACATTACTACAACAATCCTGTGGGATAAGTCCTGTATTATAGGTGACTGAACTTGGGTGACTTAACTTCTCTAAAACTCTATTTCCACATCTATAAGATAATATAATATCTAGCCTCCATAATTACAGTAGGGATTAAATCCAACGATGTATGAAAGTAATTTCCACCTAATAAGTGGTCTTTAAATCAATTTTATTATCCATATTAGGGAAGTAATCCAAAAAGTTGAGTCAATGCAAATGATTTAGATCCATTTACAGCCTTAAATAGGGCTTCCCTGGTAGCTCAGTTGGTAAAGAATCTGCCGGCATGCAGGAGACCCTGGTTCAATTCCTGGGTTGGGAAGATCCCCTGGAGAAGGGATAGGCTATCCACTCTATTATTGTTGGGCTTTCCTGGTGGCTCAGATGGTAAAGAATCCACCTGCAATGTGGAAGACATGGGTTCAGTCCCTGGTTTGGGAAGATCCCCTGGAGGAGGGCATGGCAAGCCACTCCAGTATTCTTGCCTGGAGAAACTCCATGGATAGAGGAGCCTGGTGGGCCACAGTCCATTAGGTTGCAAAGAGTCGGACATGACTGAGCAACTAAGCACAGCACAGCCCAGCCTCAAATAGCTCTAGATAGCCATATATGTTTAAAAAAAAAAAAAAAAGGAATGTTTAAGTTTCTTGTTAATCTTTCTTTGTACTCCTGTAGTTTTTTTTTTTTTTTTTTTTTAATTCTTTAAAAATGACAGAGAGTCTGTCTTGGAACCTGCGGGTGGGTAAGAATTTGAGTGTCCTGTAGCTTTTTCCTCTGAGGATTCTGGAAGATGCAGATGGAGGCAGAGGGAGCAAAAAAACCCATGGGGAAGAGTAGATGGTGGCAGATGGGAAAGGAAGCAAGCAGGCCAAACTTATGTGGATGGGAAGAGAAGAGGAGGTGGACAGGACTTTGGCGCTGGCCTGACACATGGCCCCTGGGGCTTCATGGCTAAGAAGGCCGGCTGCATTCCCCTACACTGAGGTAAGCAAATTAGTTCTCTGGTATTCATCTATGGAAGAAGAACTTTTACTCTTGCCATTTTATAGACAGAGAAAGAGGCTTAGAAAATTATCAAGAATTTTTAAGAGAGCCAAAACTGCTGTCCTTGCGTGTATAAGGCCTTCTGTTGAAACCAGAGAAGCCCGCTGGCCAACAATCCCAGTTGGACACAGCATGCCTCTGTCAGCTCAGCCTGGGGCCTGACACCTTGTAGGGCTGTGAGGTCAGCTTTCGGTGTGTGGCCACTCTGTGGAATGATAATTGTTCTTTCTCCCTGTTCAGACGCATGAAAAAAGTTCGTTTTGACTCCAAGTGTACCTTGTCATAATACCCAGTGGGCCAGAAGGCATATAGTCCATACCCTTCTCCAGCCGATAGAAGGAAGGAATAGTTCACAAGAGATAGTCATAACCAAATTTGGGGATTTGCTTTGGAAAGAAGCATGGAAAGTAAAACGACCAATTTCACAAAACCTTTTCTTGGAACACCTGTGCAGCAGCCGGTATAGAAATACCCAGGAAAAAAAAAGAAAAAACAAAACCAAAAAGCTGCTCAGAGCTTGGTTTCAGGGGAACAATTTACACAGTGATTTGCATTTTTTAAATGCTCAAGTTATTTGGTACAAATGAGTTTTAACTATAGACTCATTTTCAAATTTTACATAAATCCCGAACTAGTTAAAAAATCATAAAAATCCTTAAAGAAGCAGTCAGTAGACTGTATGGTGACGGCAGGAAATTAGCTGTATTGTTGAGGAACAGATGGTTTACATTATACAAACCCTTTAGGCTAAACTTGTTTAGGTCTGGCATATTGTAAATTATATTTTAGTAATGAAAGTGAAATGACCTCTGCTTGACCTCAAGTGGGGTTTGTCTGTTTGAACCAATGTAGTGGAAAACTATGAAAGAAAATGAAGTCATAAAGTTTTGGCAGTTCAATTTTGGCTCATTTCAAGTTAAAGGGTTATAAATCTGTTTAGTTTTTGTTTGACAAGTATTTGTCATACAGGGATGTACAAAATGTAAAGAAGTGTAAAATACACATGAGGCACGATGCCAAAGTAAACCAAGTACAAAGGAAAGCTGGAATGAATAGGGTCCTGGGCTCCTATCTCTTTATCACTCCCTCCATTAGTTGAATGACAAGATGGGCTCCGTTTATTATATGCTGTAAGGCAATTAAGTACCTTAAAAGTGAAACAGGCTTTCAGTTTAAATGTTAACATTTTTACTTCTCAAAGTAAACACACATCTGCCTCAGTGTGGTTTAAAAAATTATATAATTTTGGCGGGGGAGAAAAATCAGAGTTGATGTAGAAGTTGATACATTATTGTAAAATCTGATTGTATTTCTTCCCCTTGAAATTTCTGAAGAGCAACTGTATTCAGGCTTCAATGAGCTCTGACCAGAAAGAAAATGAAGAGAGAACATTTTTTAGATGGTGAGTTGTTAGGTGTGAGTCCATATGAGTATTGTCCTGTCTAAACAGCTGCTACAGAGGCCAGGCTTCTCTCACCTGAGTGATGCATACTAAGTGAGGACATGTGCCCCTTTTACATCCATTAACTTGAAGTATGAAAGCAATGAACCATGGGTAGAGTTTTTTAAAAAACTGCAATTATGTAGATAGAAGATGGATAAGAGCGACAGACTCAGCAACTTTCTCTCTCTCCACCTTTGGGAAGTTACACCTTAGGTGATAATACACCTCTGGGTGACACAGCTTGCGACTAACCTGCTATTTCCTGCTCACTTTTCCTAAATGATTACCACAGGAAATGAGGTGAGGATTGTGTGATGGCCATCAACGTTGGCATGCAGCACTGATTCCGCTCTGTGACCTTTCACCTCTAACCTGAATGGGGCATGATTGATGGCTTTACTTTGAGTCCAGAGTGACGCAGACACAGAGATAGAAAGCAGAGCCCCAGGACGGTGGTGTGAACCAGAAGCCAGGGTGTTGCTCCGGGACAGGAAGGTAGCTTCAGCAGCAGGTGCTGGGAGAGGACTGACATCCACGTTCTTGCAATGGACAAACCTCCTCCCACAGTCCTTGAGTCCCTTACACTGGTTCCTTTCCCATGCCTCATGCCCTACCACTGCTGCCCTTTCACAAATATCTTTCACTACACACACATGCCGATTCTAGCTGGATCAAGTATCTGCAGGAGAGGGAGGTCCTACAAGCGGCATTTGTCCTCAGCTCTCTTAGAGGAATAATGAAGCAGATCGTGGCCCTATTGGAATTGCAGGGGGAAGGGGGTGGTATTTGGGATAATAGGAGGATACGACCAGGTTTGCTTCTCTTTGGAGGCTTCTCTGAGAACTATATTCCTTGCAGACTTACTCTCTGAATCTCAAGTACTGACCAGCAGAGTCTACACCAGAGCAGGCACTGGAATCCCCCAGAGGGCTTGTTATAACACAGATTGCTAGGCCTCACTCCTAGATTTTCTAATTCCGTAAGTCAGATTCTGCACTTCTGACAGGTTCCCAGGTGATGAGGATGCTCTGGGACTGGAATAAATGAGAGAACCACTGGAATAAATGGAATATGACTTTCAAAAAGAAAGGAAAGAAAAGAATATGCCTTCCTGGATCAGACAGTTCATGAGTGTCTGGTTCCTGCTCCTGGCATGATGAATGACTACAATCTCTCTGCAGAACCAATTTGAGCAATTTTGACTAATAGAGACAGAGACTGTAACACTCTGCTTTAGGAAGATGCTTTGGAAATGCCAGCAGAGAAAAATGTAAGAGCCATCAACTAGTGTTTTACTGGGTTATATTCTGCATGGCTCCTGTCTTAAGAGATTCAGGTTTTGAAATAGACATCACTTTATAGCTTGGGCCATGTCATCAGTTTATTCTATTTTCATGTGCAACCAATTGTATAGGATGTATTTTCATAGCTGGTTACCTCAGTCAACTGATACTATATATACTATATACCAAAGAGTATACACAGGGAATAGCATATGAGAAACCATTTAAGAATCACGAGGAGAGGGGACACAGTTCCTATTCTAGATGTTTGTAATCTGAGCTACCATGTACTGAATACTTGCCATGTGCCAGATGCTGAGATCATAATAATGGCTGCAAGTTGGGGCTGCGGGTGGAGTGTTTATGTGTCAGGCTATAAGTACTTTATACATATGAATTCCTTTCATATCACAATAACCCTATGAAATTGGTCACTATGACTATTATCCCCGTTTCACAGATGCAGAACCTGAAGAACGGCAGTTAAGTGACCACACAACTAGTATTTAGGTTGTAAGTTCAGACTCCAGGGTCTGTCTTCCTCATGACTACACTATACTCCCTCATGGGCTCTCTCACTGTTTAATGCATCAACTCATTTAACCCTCATCACAAACCCATGAGATACATACTATGATTTCTCCACTTTATGGATCAAGAAATTAAGGCCTTCGAAGTTAGGTAGCTTGCCTGTGGAAGCACAACTATTAAGTAGTAATGCCAAGATTCAGCTCCACCTATGTCTGGCTTCAAAGATGGAGCACTTTTCTGGGAAAAAGAGGGTAGTTTTCATTTGGAGCCTCAGAGGGCTCCACAATTTTAGAAGCATGAGTCCCACTGGTGTAAAAGTGGAATGTCAAGGTGTAATTAATTACTCTCTGGTTTCTGATGACCTAGACTTTGGCTGATCCTTTGTTGCTCACACTAGTTGACTGGGATAAGTGAATAAAACCATTCAACAGCAGCCTTTACCTGAGTTGGGCATAAGAGCCCTGGATAGCATACAAGATTGAGAGTTTTTAGTATCTGAGAGGAATTCATTTGACTCTAAAGCTGGTTTTCCTTTCCTGTGCATTTTACTGGTTCTTAGGTAAACAGTGGTAGAATTGTGAAACAACTGACCCCACTCATAAATGGAAATGATTACATTCTAAAGCTTAAAGGCCACAACCATTTGATTTGGAGAGGTTATGGACATTTTCAAAGACTACAGCCAAACTAAGTGCCTTCCGGCTTAAGCAATCAAATCCTGGAGGACATTCCAACCAATAGCTGGCCACATTTGCTCAGACGCTTCTCTGGAAGTGATTTAACCTCAGAAACAGTTCTTTTCTCTATAATGTAACTTTCTGATAGTTTGAATGTTTGGTAGTGACCAGGGTTGATTCTGTGGTGGGGTTACTTTATAGTGTCAGTGGGAGAGGGTCAATTCTGCCTGTAAAGAGGTAGAACAGACGTCAGTAATTTGTATGTCTGCATGAGCCACGGTGGGCTTGTAACTTGGGCATGTGTATTTCAGCAGCCAGAAAATTAAGGAACACTGGGCTCCAGACCTGCTCACACCTGGGTTCGAGTTTTGGCTCTGCCACTCACCAGCTGAGTGACTTTGGGTAAAATCTTAATCTCAAGCCTCAGTTTTCTCACCTCCCAAAATCAGGCTCAAAAGGAAAGATATAAACATCTGAATGCAGAGTTCCAAAGAATAGCAAGAAGAGATAAGAAAGCCTTCTTCAGGGATCAATGCAAAGAAATAGAGGAAAACAACAGAATGGGAAAGACTAGGGATCTCTTAAAGAAAATCAGAGATACCAAAGGAATAGCATATGAGAAATAGCATATTTCATGCAAAGATGAGCTCGATAAAGGACAGAAATGGTATGGACCTAACAGAAGCAGAAGATATTAAGAAGAGATGGCAAGAATACACAGAAGAACTGTACAAAAAAGATCTTCACAACCCAGATAATCACGATGGTGTGATCACTGACCTAGAGCCAGACATCCTGGAATGTGAAGTCAAGTGGGCCTTAGAAAGCATCACTACGAACAGAGCTAGTGGAGGTGATGGAATTCCAGTTGAGCTATTCCAAATCCTGAAAGATGATGCTGTGAAAGTGCTGCAGTCAATATGCCAGCTAATTTGGAAAACTCAGCAGTGGCCACAGGACTGGAAAAGGTCAGTTTTCATTCCAATCCCAAAGAAAGGCAATGCCAAAGAATGCTCAAACTACCTCACAATTGCACTCATCTCACACCCTAGTAAAGTAATGCTCAAAATTCTCCAAGCCAGGCTTCAGCAATATGTGAACCGTGAACTTCCTGATGTTCAAGCTGGTTTTAGAAGAGGCAGAGGAATCAGAGATCAAATTGCCAACATCCGCTGGATCATGGAAAAAGCAAGAGAGTTCCAGAAAAACATCTATTTCTGCTTTATTGACTATGCCAAAGCCTTTGACTGTGTGGATCACAATAAACTGTGGAAAATTCTGAAAGAGATGGGAATACCAGACCACCTGATCTGCTTCTTGAGAAATTTGTATGCAGGTCAGGAAGCAACAGTTAGAACTGGACATGGAATAACAGACTGGTTCCAAATAGGAAAAGGAGTATGTCAAGGCTGTATACTGTCACCCTGTTTATTTAACTTCTATGCAGAGTACATCATGAGAAATGCTGGACTGGAAGAAACACAAACTGGAATCAAGGTTGCCGGGAGAAATATCAATAACCTCAAATATGCAGATGACACCACCCTTATGGCAGAAAGTGAAGAGGAACTAAAAAGCCTCTTGATGAAGGTGAAAGTCGAGAGTGAAAAAGTTGGCTTAAAGCTCAACATTCAGAAAACGAAGATCATGGCATCCGGTCCCATCACTTCATGGGAAACAGACGGGGAAACAGTGGAAACAGTGTCAGACTTTATTTTTCTGGGCTCCAAAATCACTGCAGATGGTGACTGCAGCCATGAAATTAAAAGACACTTACTCCTTGGAAGGAAAGTTATGACCAACCTAGATAGCATGTTAAAAAGCAGAGACATTACTTTGCTAACAAAGGTTTGTCTAGTCAAGGCTATGGTTTTTCCTGTGGTCATGTATGGATGTGAGAGCTGGACTGTGAAGAAGGCTGAGCGCCGAAGAATTGATGCTTTTGAAGTGTGGTGTTGGAGAAGACTCTTGAGAGTCCCCTTGGACTGCAAGGAGATCCAACCAGTCCATTCGGAAGGAGATCAGCCCTGGGATTTCTTTGGAAGGAATGATGCTAAAGCTGAAACTCCAGGACTTTGGCCACCTCATGCGAAGAGTTGACTCATTGGAAAAGACTCATGCTGGGAGGGATTGGGGGCAGGAGGAGAAGGGGATGACAGAGCATGAGATGGCTGGATGGCATCACTGACTCGATGGACGTGAGTCTCAGTGAACTCTGGGAGTTGGTGATGGACAGGGAGGCCTGGCGTGCTGCGATTCATGGGGTCGCAAAGAGTTGGACACGACTGAGCGACTGATCTAATCTGATCAGAAGATTATTGTAAAGATTATATTGAGATAATGCAAATAAAGTACTTTAGCTTTTTCATAATATCCATTTATAATACTCATTCTTCCTAGAAGTAAAGCTTCTTCAGACATAGTTTAAAGCTGAGCTCTGAACTGGATGGCCCCCAGTCCTCATACCACCACAGGGTAGAGACTGTCCTGTCCATCCTGAGGGGTTTTATCCAGGGTGTGAACAGGATGTGGGGCAGAGGATTTATGCTCACTGGATGGGCCCAGGAATACCAGAGCTACCTAAAGAGTTATCACTATAATCTTTGCTCTGATCCCCTTGTCCCCAGTTAATGCTGTGGGCTGCTGAATCCTATATCTTCCTCCCCAGCCCGCAGAATCCTATACACAACATTTGGTAGTTGACTAAAAGGTTTGTGACTGTTCATATTCTCGCTGTAGCAAACAATAATAGTAAATTCTAGCTGTCGAGTACCTGTGAGGTGCCAGACACACTTATCTTGAAGTGTCAGAAACATCTCTTTTAGAGAAGATTGGTGGCTACTAGTGGTGGGGGGTGGGTGCAGGGAGGGGAGCTTTTTGGGTGGGAGGGACAAAACAGGTAAAGAGAGTCAAAGGGTACAAACTTCCAGTTATAAAATGTCATAGGGATGTAGAGCATGGTGAATATACTTCATAATACTGTACTGCACATTTGAAAGTTGCTAAGAGAGTAAATTTTAGAAGTTCTCATCATAAGAAAAAAGCTGTTGTAACTATGACAGATGTTAGCTAGGCCTGTTGTGGTGATCATTTTGCACTACTTAAAAATATCGAATCATTATGTTATATACCTGAAACTAATATCATGTGTGCCAATTATACCTCAATAAAAATAAATCTTAAAATCTCTTCTGAGCACTATTTGTATCCTTGTTTTATAAATGAGAAAACAGTGATCTCATGGCCAGTAAATAATGAAGCCGAGATTTATAATCATATCTCTTTGTCTCTAAATCCTTGATCTTTGAAGCATATCATACTACTTCCCAGAAATAAACCAAGAACAAATGTGGCTGGAAAGGTAAGTTTGGCCCAGAGAGTAAGGTAATTTAGGCCCAGAGAGACTCCTGGGTGCTGGGAGAAAGAACTTGATAACTTGAGATTAGGTCCTTCCAGATTGCTGAATCATGATGTCAACTGGGAGCTAAAGCAATGCCAGAGGATGAAATTAGCATGAGAGAAAGAAAGAGGAAAGAGAACTGACAAACGTCAGAGGAGGTGTTCCTTTAGGGAGTCAAAAGAACTGGTGAAGGAAACAGGAGGAGATAGGAGGAGAGCCAAGAGAAAAAGTATTTCAAGATGGTGGCTAAGAAGAATGCTCCAGAGAAATTAAGGAGGAAGAAGACTTAGGAAAGGTCATTGGATTAAATTACATCACTAGTGATTCCCCAGAGGCCATGTGAATAGCATGATGAGCTCAGAAGCCTTGGAGACAATGGCTTTAAAGAATGAGTGGAAAAGTTATTGAGGATGTTTTAGCAATAAGTGTAGTGACATTGGATAAGGACAGGGGTTCCCAAGGGTTCCCCCAACCACAACAGGGCTTTTTAGATGAAAGTATGTTGCTAGCAAAAGGGACTGGTCCAGGGAATATAATCAAGTGTCAGTCCATTCAGTAAAGCCTGAATACTTTGGCTGGAAAAGAAAAGGAGAGAGGAATAGTCTGGAAGTGAAGAAACAGAAATGAGGGTTAGGTGAGAAATAAAATACATGCACTGCAATGTTCACTGCAGCACTGTTTACAATAGCCAAGATACAGAAACAACAGAAATGTCCACTGACAGAGGGATGCAGAAAGAGGATCCTTTGTGTATACACACACACACACACACACACACACACACAATGGAATACTACTCAGCCATTAAAAAGAATGAAACAATGCCACTTGCATCAACATCGATGGACCTAGAGATTGTCATCTAAATGAAGTAAGTCAGATAGAGAAGAAATATTGTATGACATCCCTTCTATGTGGAATCTACAAGGAAATGATGCAAATGAATTTATAAAACAGAAAGAGACTCACAGAGAATGAATTGTGGTTGCTAGTGGGTGGGTGAGGGGAGAGGGGTAGTTAGGGAGTTTGGGATGTGTACACTGCTATATTTAAAATGGATAACCAACAAGGACCTACTGCACAGCACAGGGAACTCTGCTCAATGTTATGTGGCAGCGCAGATGAGAGAGGAGTTTGAGGAGAATGGATACATGTATATGCATGGCTGAGTCCCTTTGCTGTTCACCTGAAACTGTCCCAATATTATTAATTGGCTATATCCCAATATAAAATAAAAGTTTAAAAACTAAATAAAATAAAATACAGCCACCAGTTTTAGAAAGCTATAGGCAAACTTTGCTTTCCCCCAAATCTTCCTTATAATCAGCCAAGAGCTGCAGGAGTTTGACCCTGTAGCCCTCCCCCTAGTCTTCCTGGCTCCTCATTTTCAAACTCCTCCACCCCTTAACCTTTCTGTGGATCTAAATCCCACATAAATGGGTCACATAGGGAAAGACAGAACTGGGTTAACCCTGAGCTTGAGGGGGAGGCTCTCCCCTTCCTAACTCCCCAGGAGGTGAACTCCACAGCGTTCCTCCCCTAGGACACTACTCTGTGTTTCAGACATGACAGTTGGGGCAGGGTGGCAGGAGCTGGGGGGAGGCAAAGGGAAAGAAGCAGAGAGACGGGAAGTTAGGGTTTCCAGAATTCTTGGAGAAGTTTCATTTTCTGTAGCACTTAAAAAAAAAAAAATCCTGCTCAGATTGTAAAATGTGTAACGCAAGATAGAATAACCCTCCTTAGTTTCTGCATCACCAGAGTACTGTCAGAGGATTTTAAAGATGGAAAAGATAGGAGATGAACTTATCCAACAGAAAGGATTGAAATCTTTAGCCCAACAAAATAAAAGGAAAATAAACAAACGGTCCTTTGCATGAACACAGTTGACCTCTTTCTCTGAACAGCTGAGAAAATTGAGACACAGACAGGCAAACTGGCTTCTCAGGGTCACAGGGCAGTTAGTGATGGGGCCGGGGGAGCACCTCTATTTCCTGACTGTTCAAGGCTCAGAGTTAAGATGCCTCTCTGGTCCACTGGCTTCCTTTCCCCACATATCTGAAGGAGACTCATGCCTCATCAAATTTTTAACTTCCAACTTTCCCGGCCACCTCTCTGGGGACTCAAGCCAGGTCCCATCGCCAGTCTGTCTGGGCTGCCTATTGTCTCCTCTGTGGGTATGGATTTCTAATCTCCCAGAGAAGCCTCTTCTTAATACAAACACTCAGTGTGGGGGAGTGGGGGCAGGGGTGGGTAAAATCAGCTCAGCAAGTGGAGAGAGTGGAAAGAGATAGTTTAAAACCTGAAGGGCACATTCATGTGGATAAATAAGTATAAGGCCAGGGCCGACCAGCTTCCATCCTTCATTCTTTTCTCGTCCCAGCCTTCAAATCTCCTTTTGATTTTATTCTGGTAGGGTGTTTTTTTTCAGGACTCTTTTCCCCTCTCTTTCTTATGCATGTCCCTTCTTTTTAGATTTTATAGGTACATGTAATATTTATGTGTCGGTGACCTTTCAAACCAGTTTTAGAGATCAACTGTTTACATTTAGGAATTTTCTTTAAGGTCGACAAAGTCCTTTGTGCTTTTTCCAGGAAAGGCACTCAGTAAGAACCAAAACAAACAGCTGAATAAGTCAAATTTGATTGGAGCCAAATCTCTTAGGAGAGAAAGAAAGAAAAAAAACCTTAGCATTTGTTTTTGTTGTTCCCTCTCCCTCCTCAACCCAGTCACATATGCTCAAGACATTCCTTCTTGCAGTCTGATTCAGAATTGCTGGTGAGGTGTTTAAGGCGAAACTCTACGCCTTGTGTTGGAAAAATCTTGACACTGGGAGATTTTGCAAGGCATGCTGAGGAAATGGTCCAGAAATGATGAAAACAATATTTTGCTTTACCAAGTCTCAGGAAAAAATGTATCCCAGCGTATGTTACATTTGTCTCCATGACCATGGAGGATGGAGGACTGTTATTTCTTTGGCCAAATTTCACATGTCCCTGGCAGGACTGGGGCTGTATAACTCAGGCTTACAACTGTTACCCAGGCCTCTCGGGAGGTCATTCACAAGCCAGGTGATCCCTGTGGTTAGCGTTCAGCGCAAACTGACAAATGGAGTTGCATTTAGTTGTTTGTCTGGCCGCCTACTCCCCCTTCACAGCACGATTTCTTCAGTTAAAAAGAAGAAATCATAGTGTCAGGCAAATTCAAGGGCTTTACCTAGAGCTGAAAAATCCTCTGCTGCTGCTGCTGCTGCTAAGTTGCATCAGTCGTGTCCGACTCTGTGTGACCCCATAGACTGCAGCCCACCAGGCTCCGCCGTCCCTGGGATTCTCCAGGCAAGAACACTGGAGTGGGTTGCCATTTCCTTCTCCAATGCGAAAAATACTCTAGTCATATTTTATCTCTTCCAGTTACTAGCTCTTTGACCTTCTGTAAGTTACTTAACTCATCTGCAGTCTCAGTTACCCTGGTTGTACAATAGTGATTATAATACCCCCCTTATGTGATGGGTGTGAGGATTAAAATGAGATAATGAATGTAAAAGTTCCTAGAATAATTTCTGAAAATTTGTATCGCTGAATGTATATTTGCTTTCTCTGTGACACCACAAGCTTTCTGAGATCTTTGTCTGAAAGATGATATAAATCCCAAACATCATGCATGTTGGACATGTTGCGCTGCAAAAGAAACCTCCGATAACAATGGAATTAAGCTGCAGACTGAGGCTGACCTACAAAACTGATGATTTCTCCAAATGGAAATGACTCTTTCTATGACTCCTGCCATAGCAACAAGGAGCCCACCTCCCCAGGATGGTGGCTGCTGCTCAGTGACTACTGGAACCAAACTGATCTGGGCCTCACTTTCACCCAGAGTTCTGGTGTTTGTAAGGATTCTCAGCATTTCATAACAGAAATGACAGGGAAAGATTCTTATAGAACAAAGACTGTTGCATTACAAGTTTGAAGTCATGGGATATGTAAAAGGTCAACTAGGTATGCCTACATGAATGTGCACTAATATTAACCCTTCTATTTTCTTCTATTAATTGTAAGGATTAAGGGTGCTATGATGTAACACATTACAATATATGTAAATTGGCCAAAAGCAGCTAGGATATCAAGAGTTAAACCTCCGCCCACCCCCGACCCATTCCCCAGCCCACTGAGTGAACTCTGTGGTCTCCAGGGTCTGTGGGTTTTTTTCTGGTAAAAATTCACACTTAAGAGAACAGTGGTTTTGTTTGGGACAGAATGCTTAATGATGAATTTTTTAGCATTTAAGAAACCCCATAACCCTACCAACAAGTATGACTCTGCAATAGAAAAATATTTTAAGTCTTTTAAAATTAAAAACAAATATCCAACAGCAAAGCAAAGTAAGATCAAATGAGAGCTATGTGTCAGGCCCAATTATGCTACTTATTGGGTGAAAGGATTGATTTGAGTGTGAAGGCATTTTTTTTTCTCTAAAACTGTATAAAAAAATGATGCATCTTCTCTTTATGAGAGTCAAAAGAATAATATAGTCTCTAACCCACAGAGAAGATAAATATTTGCTGAATGAATGTTCCTATGGAGTGGGAACATGAAGAAAAAGCAGGCTTCTGTGGATGCAAGAATCCTAAATTATTTAAATGAAATCTCTTTCCCGAGAGGCCTGAGATTGAGGTGCTAGTTTTCCGGAGAGAAAGCCTCTGTTGTATTTCAGCCCCAAGATGTGATGTGTGTTCCATTTAAGGGAAGGGCCAGTGACCCTGGTTTCCTTGCCAGGACCTTGAGCAACCCAAATGTTGAAAGATGTGGAGGAAAAACTAAAAGGAAGTGGATTGATTTAGCATGAGAGAGGAGAGAGCTAAGGGCTATCATAAAACAGCATTCAAAGACTGTAAGAAGGACAAAACTTCTCTTAAAATATATGGAAACCAAAGAGAAGGGGATTTAGGTTAGGCACGAAATAGATTTTTAAACTGTGGTAAAAAACGTGTAACACAACTGACCATTTGAGTGTGCAGTACAGTAGTGTTAACACATGCACATTGTTGTGCAAATAAAAGGGTTTTTTGACAATAAAGTTAGAAAACAGTGTTCGATTTCTCTGTCTGTTCAGCTCTTTTCAGTTTAATTGGAAGAATATGGGATTTCCTTTTTGAAAATTTAGAAAAATAGCTCACACTCTGAGTCCTGCAGGGCTGGTAGAGATGATCTCATAAGTGTTCCTTCCATTGCAAACTCTATGCAAGGCAGGGAGGTGATCATCCAGCCCCAAAGTGGTCACACTGATGAAAGTATGCTCGAGCTGCCTGGGACAGTTAGAGATGCATGCTTATGCTGACAATGCACGCTAGTACTAATACAACTTCTGATTCTATATCATTTGATTTCTAAGCTCGGGAGGGTGGTAAGTTTTGCTTTAACTTGAAGTCTATAGAATAAGTGCAGCTCAGGACTGCTAGTTTTACCTTGGGTTTATACGCGTTCAACATTGACATCTCTACATTTTGACCTCTGACGTGTTTTGGTTGCCTCTGAACAGGTGGTGACGACGACTTCTGGTTATTGCGACAGACACAAATGAAGAAGAAGAGCAAAGCAATGGCCAGGGGGATGGCAACACTAGGCACCAGTATGTACAGGATTTCCATTTTATTCTTCTCCTTGGAATCCTTTGAATCTGGGTGTAGAAATGGAAAAGAGCAAAAGTTACAGTAGTTCAAATAACACAGATAATATTACATAGCAGAGCTTTAAAATGATCTCCTATTCTTCAATACACACAAACCTTCCGTGAGACAAAAGAACCCTTGCTTATTACAATTTGTTTCTATCAAACCTTCAATGTAATTTATTAAAGTTGAAAAGTTTAGAGTTCAAATGTTTAAAAATTGCAGAAGGACATTACGAAGACTTTGCATGTGTGTGGGTCACCTCTGTTTAGCAGCAGACCTGCATTTCTCCAACACCTTAAAAGTTAAACGCCACGTGGGTGGACTGTATACATCCAGGAGTGTTAATGTGGACTGCAGGGGTCTTCTTCCATTGGCCGCTAGCCCACAGCAACCACATGTAGCATTCCAGGAATTGTGCCCTTGTCTTGGCTGGCGTGGACACACAGGGCCAGTCCTGTATCTTCCAGAATCAACATCACCAAAGAATACTGGCCCCAGGGACCACAAAGCCCCTGGCCTGAGACTCTGAGGACCAGAAGTCAGGGCTAGCTCCATCTCTGCTGAGCTGTGTGACCCCGCACAAATCATTCACCTCTCTGGGTCTCGCTTTTTCTCATCCACAGAAGTGAAGTATCTGTCTGTTTTGGATGGTGTCTACAATTCCCTCTCGCACAGCATCACTGTATAACTTGACACTGTTTTGAAAGCCAAGAATTCTTCTTAAAGAGTTTCATATGAACTCAATAATTATGAGTGGTAACCCTTTGAAGTATATTTTTGAAATCTGATACATCCACTGTTAGCATTGCTTGGAAAATAATGTAATATAAAAGAATATATATAAAATCATATGTACAGAAGGACACAAGGACACATATTTTTCTTTTTTTGGTTTGAGTCTGGCCGTTAAACTCAATGCCCTGAGTTTATGCTAAAATTAATGAATGACCTGACTGGTAGGACAAATGCAAGCATTATGAGACGGTAATTAGAGGGGCTGCATAATGATGCACCCTGATCACCAACACGTCATCAGCTGTATAGCTTTAAGAAAATCCAAAGTGTGAAAAGTCAGACTGACATAAAATTGAGAGTTGATTATTTACTTAAAAGAATCAACCATGCATCCATTCCCTCATCCTCCCATTTGCTCAGTTAGTCAATAAACAAAAGTTACTACTGGCAAGCACTCCACTAGGTACTGGGAAAATAAAATGAAATACAACATGTGCTTTGCTCTTAAGGAGTTCATGATCTGGTAAGGAAAACAGAGACAAGATAATTACAATATGCTATTGGAAATGCTACAAGGGAAATATGGATAGAGGGGTGGAGAGACCATAAAATCCCTTTAAATAGTAAGCTTCCTCAATACATGTAAGTGAGAATATACTATACATAGCTTTTACTTGCACACTTTATTTGGGAACCTGCAGTTCAGTGAGATATGGCAGTAATTAGTCACACTTTCCATAGAAACAGATTCAACATGAGAAGTTAGAAAGGGGCCCTAAAGCCTGTCATCTGTGTGTTAACCCTCAGGGGAGCTGGCAGAAGGGTGAAATCTGCTTACTGAATATAATAAAAGTTATAGTTTTAATATTTATTGAGTGTTTTCTATCAGCAGAAAATCATGTTAGCTGTTATTATTAATATGGGCCAAGTATTGTTCCAAGCACTTTTCATAACTCATTCATTTTATCCTCACCACCAACCCCATGGGATAGGCACCATCCTCATCCTTGCTTTTACAGATGAGGAAGCTGAGGGGCAGGGTGGTTAATTTACTTGCCCAAGGACATGTAGCCAGTAGTTCAACAGCTCGGATTCCTCTCCAGTTGGTCTTGCTTCACACCTCCTGCTCCAGTACTACACTAGATTGCCAGTCATTTGAGAGTGGCTGTTGTTTTGCACCTATTTTCCTGGGGTAGGTTTTCTCTTGTTTCATGGAAGTAGGAAGGAAGGAGGCCTGAAAGGTGGGGAATAACACTGAAGCTTTGCCAGGTATGATGCTTTTGAACTCTCCACTTGTACACTGTGGCAAGTGAGCATAAACCCAGGCATCTCTGAAGGTTGTTCTAATCATACTAGTCGTTGGGAACTGGGTTTTGGACGTTGTAGTGACGCCTATGTCTGCATGTCTGCGGGTGGGTGGACAGACTGAGGGAAAGGGATGGCTATATCTCTTTATCTATCTATCCATCCACTTTACACAACAAAGGAGATTATGTTTTAGAGTGAGAAATCTCTGAAGATGGACTTTTGCATTATCTGTGTAACCTTGAGTAGGCACGTGGCTTCTCTGAGCAAATTCATCTGCAAAATAGGTATATTTCAGAAAACTGTTATAAACCACAAGTGAAGAAACATGGAAAGTATCTATTCTAGTACCTGTTACAGCTCAATCACACAATGTTTACCCTCCACCTTTAGAGTAGGAAGATTCAGGGAATAAAAGCTTTGGGCTGGAAATTCTAAATAACAGTAAGCCAGAAACCTCTCTCTAACCTCAATTATTCAAGGGGGATAATAAAACCTGCTCTGCCAACCTTGTTTAGTTCATATGAGAGAGGATAGTCAGCAAAGAGTCTGGGAAAACTGAAAACTGCTGAGTAGTTATTCAATGCTGTTATTATTATTATTTGGAAAAGGAAATGGCAACCCACTCCTGTATTCTTGCCTGGAAAATCCCATGGACAGAGGAGCCTGGTGAGCTACAGTCCATGGAGTCGCAAGGAGTTGGACATGACTTGAGTGACTAACACTTTTATTATTATTGCTAATTTTTTTGGAGTATAATTTGCCTTATAATTTTTTGTTAATTTCTGCTGTAAAGCAATGGAACAGGATAGAAAGTCCAGAGATAAACCATTGCATCTATGATTGTTATTAACATTATAAAACACTTTCAAGTTTCTCAGGCCCCTAGGGGGGGAAGTGCCTCTTGTTATTCTTGGATTTTCAGTGAAATCATTTTGAGGGTAAGATTACAAAAGGAATGAGGTTAATTTAGCACGAATGTAAAGCTAGTCATTTTTCTGGCCACATTTTTAGCAACAAGAGAAACTAGAGCCCTCACCTGTCTGGCAAACAAAGGAATCTATTCTGTACTCACTCCGTATCAGATTATTCATGGAACGCCTTTGACTGTAAACGGGAGGTCTGGGACAAATCCCCGTGTAGGTCTGCTGGAGAACAAACTTCAAGAAGCTAAATCCTTTAAAAATTGTCAAACTTGGCTCCCTCTGATTACACTGGAGGATATGCAAACGAGGACAGTGTCTTCTTGCCAAGTGAAATAATCAAGCAGAACACTACGCGGTCATGTTGGAAGTGACAGAAAACAAATTCAGGCTCATTGTAAGTCTTACTGACTACACGCTTCCTTTCCCACACGGCTCTCTGCACTTGGCCAGAAGGGGAGTCACCGTCTGGCTCAAAAAACTTCATATAAAAACATTCCACAGAACAACTAACCTTACTCATGGAAAATTAGAAAACTAACATTTGCCCAACTTCTTTCTAATGTCCTAGCATTTTTATTCCTCATTTTAACCCCACACTTTGGATTATCTTGTTTTCTATTTTTTAAGTCTTTCTTGAACTTGTTACACTATTGCTTCTGTTTAATGTTTTGGCTTCTTGGCAGAGAGGCATGTGGGATCTTAGCTCCCCAACCAGGGGTTGAACCTGAATCCCTCACGTTGGAAGGCAAAGTCCTAACCACTGGACCAACAGGGAAGTCCAGGTTATCTTGATTTCACATACAGGGAAACTGAGGCTGAGAAAGGATAAATTTGCCAAAGCTTGAACTGTGGTGTTGGAGAAGACTCTTGAGAGTCCCTTGGACTGCAAGATTAAACCAGTCAATCCTAAAGGAAATCAACCCTGAATATTCATTGGAAGGACTGATGCTGTAGCTGAAGCTCCAATACTTTGGCCACCTGATGCAAAGAGCTGACTCATTAAAAAAGACCCTGATACTGGAAAAGATTGAAGGCAGGAAGAGAAGGGGTCGACAGAGGACAAGATGGTTGGACGGCATCACCAACTCAATGGACATGAGTTTGAACAAGCTCTGGGAGATGATGAAGAACAGGGAGGCCTGGCGTGCTACAGTCCATGGGGTCGCAAAGAGCTGGACACCACTGAGCGACTGAACAACAACACAGGAAGTGGTGGAGTCAGGGTTGGAATGTAAGTCTGTCTGTCTTCCATGCCTCTGTGCTTTTTAAATTATATGACTAATAAAAATTAAAACACTATATGGAATTGTTTTTCATCATTCTTGTTAAGATTCCAAGATTCCTTCTAAGTAAGGACTAATATCTAGTGGGAGTTATACTATTAAAAAGAATCACATAAGAACAATGGACATTATTCTTACTATTCATTTTAAAGGGTAATAGACACCTCAGAGGCACTGCAAAGAAAATTGGCTGAAAATTAGAATGGGGAAGATTTTTTAAAACTTTGGAATAACTGTTTAAAAGTTAAATGCACATATTAGTTACATCAAGTTAAATACTTGGGATTTTTGAAACCAACCATTTAGCCTGGACCACATGATTAATTTTCTTTTAAAAATCAACAATTTGGTATCACAGTTCACATCTGACATTCCTATTTTATTTTTACAATGATATTCAATACTTTGATTAGTAATTAAATATAATGGAGAAAATGCTTCTTTCTTCTCTTGGGGCTTACAGCAAGGCAAACACGATTTCTCATTCAAGAGGTACTTTTATGAAGTGAAACATCATCTGGGATATTACTTTGAGTTAAAAAAAGAAAGTACTCAGATCTTAAATCTGGCAAAGGTGGGAAGAAGTCTTACAGAACCTTAGAATTCAAAGGAAATTAAACAAGTTGAATTATGATCTTTTCTGAAAAAATTTAAAAAACCATAGAAAACAAACAGAGGTGCCACCATTTATTATTTGAAAACTACAAAATAAGTGGGCCTGTGGCAGATGGGGGCCTGCACTGGTAATATTTAAGCATGTACCTGGAAATTGAAGCAGGAAAGGTGGCAAATAGGCCTTCAGTTGGCACACTGGGCCCAGCCACTCGCTCTCTCGACTTAATGATAGAAATACTAAGGAGATGATCTATTGCCTTATGTATTCTCAAATGAATTCTTTAAAAGACTCTGAATAGCCCATATACAGTGATTAACATTTTTCTCCTTGGAAAATGTTTTAACCACATTAAGTTAGGGGCAGTAACTCATTTGTGAGTACTTGAGAAAAACCTTAGTAACTGGAATCCACACAAGTTCACTAAAAGTTTCTTGAAATCTTGGGGCCTACATTTTCTACAAAAGGAAAGAGTTGGGCTAATCTTTTAAATTAAAAAATTTTTCTTAAAAATCATGGTAATAAAAAACATGTAAGAAAATTTACCATCCTAACCATTTGGAAGTGTACATTTCGATAGTGTAAAGTATATTCATACTATTGTACAGATCTCCAGATTTTTCCATTTTGCAAAACTGAAACTCTGTACTCATTGAACAATTCTCCATTTCCCCGTCCCCCCAGACCTTGGCAACCATTATTCTACCTTTTGTTTCTAGGAACTAGACTACTTTAGATATCTCATGTAAGTGGACTCATATGGTATTTGTCTTTCGGTTGGCTTGTTTCACTCGGAATAATGTCCTCAAGGTTTATCCATGTTGTTGCATGTGACAAGACTTTCTTCTTTCTCAAGGCTGAACCATGCTCCATTGTATGTAAGTACCACATTAAAATATTTTTTTTTTACCCATTCATCTACTGGTTGGCATTGACTTGCTTTCTGCTTTTGATGTATTGTGAATAGTGCTGCAATGAACATGGGTGTGTAAATATCTTTTTGAGATCTTGCTTTCAGTTCTTTTGGATATATACTCGATATACACTCAAAGTAGGATTGCTGGATCATACGGTTATTCTATTTTTAACTTTTTGAGGAATATCCATATGCTTTCTATAGTCGCTACTACAATATTTTGCCTTTCTACCTACAGTGTAAAATGGTCCTAATTTCTCCACATCTTTGCTAATATTTGCTATATTCTATTTTTTGATAGTGGCCATCTTAATGGATATGAGGCAAAATATCATTGTAGTTTTGATTTGCATTTCTTTAATTATTTTAATTATTAAGTAGAATAGGAAAGACTGGAGATCTCTTCAAGAAAATTAGAGATACCAAGGGAACATTTCATGCAAAGATGGGCTCGATAAAGGACAGAAATGGTATGGACCTAACAGAAGCAGAAGATATTAAGAAGAGCTGGCAAGAATACACAGAAGAACTGTACAAAAAAGATCTTCACGACCCAGATAATCATGATGGTGTGATCAATGACCTAGAGCCAGACATCCTGGAATGTGAAGTCAAGTGGGCCTTAGAAAGCATCACTACGAACAAAGCTAGTGGAAGTGATGGAATTCCAGTTGAGCTATTTCAAATCCTGAAAGATGATGCTATGAAAGTGCTGCACTCAATATGCCAGCAAATGTGGAAAACTCAGCAGTGGCCACAGGACTGGAAAAGGTCAGTTTTCATTCCAATCCCAAAGAAAGGCAATGCCAAAGAATGCTTAAACTACTGCACAATTGCACTCATCTCACACGCTAGTAAAGTAATGCTCAAAATTCTCCAAGCCAGGCTTCAGCAATACATGAACCATGAACTTCCTGATGTTCAAGCTGGTTTTAGAAAAGTCAGAGTAACCAGAGATCAAATTGCCAACATCTGTTGGATCATCAGAAAAGCAAGAGAGTTCCAAAACAACATCTGTTTCTGCTTTATTGACTATGCCAAAGCTTTTGACTGTGTGGATCATAATAAACTGGAAAATTCTGAAAGAGATGGGAATACCAAACCACCTGACCCTCCTCTTGAGAAACCTATATGCAGGTCAGGAAGCAACAGTTAGAACTGGACATGGAACAACAGACTGGTTCCAAATAGGAAAAAGAGTACGTCAAGGCTGTATATTGTCACCCTGTTTATTTAACTTATATGCAGAGTACATCATGAGAAACGCTGGACTGGAAGAAGCACAAGTTGGAATCAAGATTGCCGGCAGAAATATCAATAACCTCGGATATGCAGATGACACACCACCCTTATGGCAGAAAGTGAAAAGGAACTAAAAAGCCTCTTGATAAAAGTGAAAGAGGAGAGTGAAAAAGTTGGCTTAAAGCTCAACATTCAGAAAATGAAGATCATGGCATCTGGTCCCATCACTTCATGGCAAACAGATGGGGAAACAGTGGAAACAGTGGCTGTCTTTAATTTTGGGGGCTCCAAAATCACTGCAGATGGTGATTGCAGCCATGAAATTAAAAGATGCTTACTCCTTGGAAGGAAAGTTATGACCAACCTAGATAGCATATTCAAAAGCAGAGACATTACTTTGCCAACAGAGGTCCATCTAATCAAGGCTATGGGTTTTCCTGTGGTCACGTATGGATGTGAGAGTTGGACTGTGAAGAAAGCTGAGTGCCGAAGAATTGATGCTTTTGGACTGTGGTGTTGGAGAAGACCCTTGAGAGTCCCTTGGACTGCAAGGAGATCCAACCAGTCCATTCTGAAGGAGATCAGGCCTGGGTGTTCATTGGAAGGACTGATGCTGAAGCTGAAACTCCAATACTTTGGGCACCTCATGCAAAGAGTTGACTCATTGGAAAAGACTCTGAAGCTGGGAGGGATTGTGGGCAGGAGGAGGGGACGACAGAGAATGAGATAGCTGGATGGCATCACTGACTCAATGGACATGAGTTTGAGTAAACTCTGGGAGTTGGTGATGGACAGGGAGGCCTGGCGTGCTGGGATTCATGGGGTGGCAAATAGTCGGACACGACTGAGCGACTGATCTGATCTGATCTGATCTGATGCTCTTTGGATCAAAGGGGGAAAACACCGAATGAAGGATGCAATAAAAGTCTTAAAATTTCAATAAGAGATGACACCAGATGTTCAAAACTAGTTCTGGTATACATACTTGTTCCTTACTAGCTTTTTATTTTCCCCCAATTTAAAGTAGTGGCTCACATTTAAGAAAAAAATGATTAAGAAAAAAAGATTCCAAAATTCAATAGGTTCTATAACATTAAATGTCTTTAATCTTTGATAGGATTATTTTGGAGTGATAGGACAAACATGTCTAAACTTTAGCAGAACATTTGATCAAGTGATTCATGATATCCTTATGGACAAAAGATGGAGGACTAGACAATAATATCAATAGACGGATTTGTTCTTCATCCATGGCTATACTCTAATAGTGTTAATCAGCAAACAACATCAAATTATAGAAGGCTATCCTTGAGAGGACCTGCCTGTTCAATACTGTCATCAACTACTTGATGATGACATGTTTATCAAACTTGAAATGGCCTGAATCTAAGAAAGATAATTAGTTGACTACAGAAATAAAATTTTAAAGGATGATACACAACAGGTTAGAATAATGACCCTCAAACCCACAGTGGAAATTTTATAATATGATAACTTGGAGTTAGGTTAAAGCCCTGCTTAGAGAAGTCCATGATTCAACAGATCTACTAAATAATTTTTGATATAACCAAACTAAAAACAAACAAACAAAAGAAGATTCATAAATTTTAGTGAAGACTTGAAGACTCAGTTGGATCCAGCAACAGCATGATGAAATTTCTGAAAAAAATTTTCAGAGCTGGCACATATAGCAATGAGACAGCCTTCATTGGCAGTACTGAGTCATCAAGAATCATGGTCCTCTTCTGGTCTGTTCTGGTTTAAAGATGTCAAAAATTGTTTCAACTCTAAGAGTCATGTTTTTTAAGAAGGATTCTGGAGGAGCAAGAACACTCAGAGAGGAGGATTGGTAAGGAAAGGTGGGAGGAGCTATATGCTCTTTGGATCAAAGGAGAAAAAAAACTGAATGAAGGATGCAATAAAAGTCTCAAAATTCAATAAAAGATGACACCAGATGTTAAAAACCAGTTATAGTATACACACTTGTTCCTTACTAGCTTTTTATTTCCCCCCAATTTAAAGTAGTGGCTCACATTTAAGGGAAAAAAAAAAAAAATCAGGAGATTTCACATACAAGTTTTAGCTTCTGGCATACAAAGGCAGATTTGAACAGGGGGAGCCAGCACATAACTTTGGTTAAAGAGATAACCTTGTCTCTGCAGGTCTCTGGCATGTTCAAGCAGAGGTTGTTTGATTTCTATCTTCCTTTAAGATGCTCTGATTTTATAAACGGAGTTGATGTACCTTACTTAGACTCCCACTGAACTTTGGACTCTATTACGAAGCAACTGATTTAAAGCCAGTGATGAATACTTCCCCTAAGTGTCCCCAGCTCACCAGATCTAGTCTTGGTCATTTTCTATGCAGCTCTATGCTGAGGCTGATCTCTATGCCCAGGATTAATGGGACTCTGGCTTCCAGTTGGGTCCAGCTCTTGGGAGGCACTAGCATGATAAAAAGAACCCCAGGGCAAGAAGAGAGAGTACGGTTGGTGTGTTTATTCCTCTGGCTCCCTTCCTGCTGGGTTGCAGAGGCTTGCCTGCCTGCCTCTACCAAAGGCCACAGCACACGCTGGACAGCCCTCTCTTCCACCTCGGCTGTACTCTATGGGGAGGGGTAATCGACTCTCCAGGCCTAGAATGGTATTGCTTCACTCCTGTTAGCCCCAGGTCCTGCACCTTATTGGTTTACCCTAATCCTGCCAACACCTTTAAAAACCATATCTTTATAAAATTCTCCTTAGTCTATTTGCTTGTGCTTTTTGTTTCCTGCCAGAATCTTGACTGATGCAAAGCCAGTAACAACAATTGCCATGGTGTTACAGCAGAGTTCTGTCACTCAAAGTTCAAAATGACAAGGAGCACTTCCTATCGGCATGGGGGTGGGCCCAAAGAGTTAAAGGCCTCCAAAGCTTATTGCTAGAGTAGCTGACACACTAGGTAAGTGACTCAATATATACTGGAGACAATAAAATAAAAAAAAAAAAATCCTTTTAGAGAAAATTATTTTATGTTGACACATGTTTGTGAAACATGACTCAGTTATAAGTTTTTGGTAACGATTGTTCTTTACTTTGCTGAAAATAGACAAAGACTGGAGACCAAAGTACATCTTGAAAATCTCTGGAGCACAAAAATAACTCTTCCGGAAAACTTCAAACTATACAAAGCAGTGCTCTATTCCTTCCTCTGCTCCCCCTCCCCAACATCCAATCCACAGTAATGTTCAATTTTGGTTTGAAGAAATGGCTGAAAGACAAATTGCCTTACAACAGGTCTTCTATGAAATATGGGAGAAGGCTGCTGACAGAGTGAGTTAAAAACTGCAGTGTTCGCAATCTGGAAAACATCTGCCTTGCCCCAAACTGTAAACCACCACGTTGGAGAAAATGGTTTGTGACAAAGCAGAACCCAGGGTGGGTGTTTGTAAGGTGATGGGACAAGTCAGGGCTATTCAGGCACAGAATTGGGCAACGTGCCCTTTGGCAAACCGGTGCAAGCCAAGGACTTAAAAGGAAATACAAAAGCAACAGGCCAGGTATGAAAACTCCATATGGAGCCAAATGGCTTACTACTTTTCTTATCAATGGGTACTCTTTGGTGAAGCTGGTTTAAGAGTAAAAACAATACCACTGTTTGGAAGCTCTGGTTCTTTGGTGGATGAAGAAACCTTTATTTACCAGTGATTCAAACACACTGGCCTGGATAGTAGAAGAATCAAGACTCATCAAGGTGGAAATAAAGGGCTGTTGCTGTTACTGTTGTTAAGTTGCTTCAGTCGTGTCCAACTCCGTGTGACCCCATAGACGGCTGCCCACCAGGCTTCCCCGTCCCTGAGATTCTCCAGGCAAGAATACTGGAGTGGGTTGCCATTTCCTTCTCCAAATAAAGGGCTATGGTTTGAACATGAAAACGTGAGTGTAATCAAGGTTCTGCCTCCTCACTACAATTCAAAAAAAGAAACAAATAGGAGATCTTAATTAGTTGAGAAGACAGAAAATATGGACCAAGGGAAATGGTCAGATCAATGCAAAAGGAGCTCCCAGAGAAATAGACATTTTTCACAATTTCCCTCTCAGAGCTGCACAAAACAGCAATGATAAGGGCTACAGTGAAACTGTGAGTTGGGAGGTGTGCCTAGGTGCCAGTTGGAAAGAACATAGGCAAATGTTTCTTTTTCGACTTCGTTTCCACCCAGTCCACAGTATTTGGCTTGGAAGGTGGCCACAGGGACTAGAGGTGAAAACGTAGCAAATGAAGGTTTGCAGGCAGGATCTCAGGGAAGATGGCCAACTCTGAGGACTGGGAACCCAGGGCTGCCAGGAAGGGAGGAGACTTAGGACTTAACGGGAAAAGGGCAAATGATGTGAGGCCTGGGTGGAGCTGCCAGGGGAACTAGTCCCTATCAGGCTGAGGCTAAGAACACCCTGAACACCCTGGTCTCAGAGTAGATGTCTTATGGCTGGGGGCTCCATTCCTGCATCTGCGCAGCTTCAAGTAAGAAAATCAAAGACATAGAGAGGGACTTCCCTGGTAACTTGGTGGATAAGAATCCACCTGCCAATGCAGGGGCTATGGGCTAGATCCCTAGTCCGGGAAGATTTCACATGCCATAGAGCAACTAAGTCCGTGTGCCACAACTACGGAAGCCCGTATATCTAGAGCCTGTGCTCAGCAACAAGAGAAGCCAGTGCAATGAGAAGCCCGTGTCCCACGATTAGAGAGTAGCCCCCAGCTCACCACAATTAGAGAAAAGCCCACACATTAACAAAGATCCAGCATGGACAAAAATAAATAAACAAACAAACAAAGATCAAGAAAAAAGATGACCTAGAGAGCTCATAAGGATCAAAGGGGAAAGGAAAACGATAAAGGAATGTTTCTTCTTCTGAATAAGATAGAATTTGTTCTTTAAGTATCTGTAGTGTGGTGGACACAGGCTGGACCTTGAATCCTGCGGACCCAATCTTATCTTTAGTAAAAACAACATTGTCTCAGCTTTTCCATCAGTAAAATGGAGGTGATACCTTTAGCCTGTGGTTATTATGAGGGTTAACTCCACACATTTTATTAAGCATCAGCTAAGTCATAGGCCAGATGCTATTGTAAAGAACTTCACACAGTGTTCAACCAATAGCAAGTATTAGCACACACAGAAAAGCACATTACAGCACACAGGAACACGGGGAACTATAGTGTTTAAAGTGATTTGTATTTTCCCCCTCTGATTCTTCTACTAGATTGTAAGCTACAGGAGGGCACAGCTTGTTCATAAAATCTAAAGCATAGTAGAAGTTCAACATATATACATTGGTTTCAGTAAGTGAATGAATAAATAATAACTGTTCTAATTGCTGGATATCTGGGATAGGAAAGAAAAGACAGGGAAGATAAGAGCTCAAGTCTGGCGCAAACTTCTTTTGTTCTTTCCTCTTCTCCAGGCGCTGCCTGGGCTCATGCACACAGCCCTAGCTAAGCCAATTCCCAGAATTCACAACAGACATATTTGGTTGTGTTTAATTTTATGTTCTGTCTTAGAGTAAAAGTTCACAGATAAAACGATCTGGGGCACACTGTTCTCAAATGCCTTTATTCTAGAAACTATAACAAATGCTCACATTCTGCATTTAATTAGGTCTATACTTCTTTCAGCCTTACTTAGTTGAAATGAAAACAAAAGATATCAGTAGGAAAATGAGAAACCCCATGGAGATTTTGCAACCTCTTTAACTTTGACTTAACTAAAGAATGCAGGAACATTCCCATGAGATTCCATCCCCTTGGAGAGGAAGGAGGAAAAGGACTCATTGCAAATATGCCCCACAAGCTTACACCTCATTATAAGATACAAAGTTATTCTCCATATCTCTATCACCAATCTATCAATCTATCTATCTATCCATCCATCTACCCACCTATCTATTTATATACACAGACACACACATACATAAATCATAGAATTTACAAGACAGGCTATAGCTTTGAATCCTGGGTCCACTTCTTCTTAATCGTGTGGCCTTGGACAAGTCATTTAACTTCTCTAAGTCTCATTTTTCTCTTCCTGGGTAAAATAAAATGCAACTCATACAGTTATAGAGCTACTATACATGAGATAATGCTTTAAAAAGAAAAACTCTTCACATAGTGGTTCTTTGTAAGCAATCAATACATGGTAACTGCTGTTTAATATTGTTATTCTATAGTTTAAATTATATAATTTATACAGTATATACAATATACTATATTCTATAGTCTAAATTGTGTAATTCTAATTCAGTCTCAGAGTTTCCCAAACCTGGCACTACTGGCGTTTTGGGCTGGATAATTCTTTGTGTGAGCTGTTCTGTGCATTCTGGGGTGTTCAGCAGCATCCCTGGCCTCTGCACGAGAGAAGCTAGTAGCATTCCCCCAGGCTTCCCTAGTGACTCAATGTCAAAGAAAGAATCTGCCTGCCAAAGCAGGAGGTACAGGTTCAATCCCTGGGTCAGGAAGATCCCCTGGAGAAGGAAAGGGCAACCCACTCCAGTATTCTCGCCTGGGAAATCCCATGGACAGAGGAGCCTGTTGGTGACATACAGTCCGTGGGGTCACAAAGAGTCAGACACAATTTAGTGACTGAACAGCAACAATAAAGCTTTCCCCAACCCCACTCAGTTGTGATGACCAAAATATCTCCAGATATTGCTAAATGTTCTCTGGAGGGCAAAACTTCCCCTGTTGGAGAACCACTGGTATGGAACAAAGAGTGAGTGGCCCCAGAGACAGGAGACCTGGTTTCTATTAACTCATTTATGTTCTTGGGTAAGTCCTACCACTTCCCTAGACCTTGGCTGTCTCATATGTTAAAATAGGGCAGGAAATTCCTACTTTATCTTTCATGATTTTTCTAAGGATGAAATGAGAAAAAAAGCAAATGCTCTAAAGAAATGTTATAAAAGTAGGATTCTGTATGATTACTTTGTTAGAGGTGGGCTATTGAGGGGCAATTACAAGAAGACTCATCTTAGAACAACAGCTGATGCCGACCTACTCTCTTCTGTAATTCATACCCTAGGGAGCCGCTAGCCTCTCAGCAGCTGTTTATTGATCACATGTCAAGGATTCCCTGTTCCTTTAATGGATGTATTTGTGGCTTGGCCTGAAGAATCCAAAAGGAACTGTTTTCTTTCAAAATGAAGTGAAAATGTTCTTTTAAAAAAATTATTATTATAAGTGGTGAAAACTGGCTTGTCATCTGTAGATTTACCTTTCATCCAAATTTCTCTCTCACGTGACTGGAATTAACCAGTCCTCAGAATTCTGCAGATTGATATTCAGAAAGCAATATCTTAGGGTTTCCTGAGATCATCACTGAACTGATTAATACTATAATAATATACTGAGAAGCACTGTGATGGATTTCTTCATTAGCAAGGGAACGTGTTTTGATGCCATATCATGTTATGGGAATCAGTGTACTGAAATCCAGAGAGCCTACTGTCATCCTTTTATTTATTTCTGAAAGATCTTTCAGTGGGAGATAGCAAAGTGTCTGGGAAAAGAACACGAACTTCGAGTTTGGTCGGAGCTATATGCAAGTAGACAAGGGTTCAAGGTCCAGTGCTATGAGTTATCTCATTTAGACATATACCTTGGTAGGATATGTTAATAACATCTGTCCCACAGTGTGGTGATGAATTTTAGATGGAGATGAAGACGGAAAGCACGAAGCACCATGCAGGCACATGGTAGAGAATATAGGTGGTCTTTCTCTCTCTGTCTAAGGTCTGAAAGACTGCTCAAGGCTTTCTTTCATGCCTCAGAGAGTGTTTTTGGTCTGATTCCCTAAAGAATGATGCTGAAATGAAAATCAATACTTTCTAGGTATCAGGTCTTGACTTAAACTAATTGTAATAAAGCTTGAACCCAATTATCAACAAACCTTCCAGCTCATGAGTAAATTATCTCCCTACTTCTTTTTTTATTTTTAAAAATTGTATTCCAGTATACTTGGTTTATAGTGTTGTGTTAATTTCTGCTGAGAGAAAGGGACTCAGTTAATACATGTGTCTCTTCTTTTCATTGGATACTGAACATAGTAACCTGTGCTATACAGTAGGACTTTGCTGTTTATCCAGCCAATATATACTAGTTTGTGTCCACTAATCCCAAACTCCCAATCCTTACCTCCTATCTCCCTGTCCCCCTTGGCTACCACATATCTGTTCCCTATGTCTGTGTATTTCCCTACTTCAGATGAGGATTGCAGTTGGAAATTCTGGGCCAAAAGTCACCCACAGGACAATGGTGTTCACCTGGAGTCAAGTAACAATGCATTTTTTTCCCTTAAAATAATTCATTTGGTTTCCTTAAGGACACAGATCAGTCTCCTAAGACAGCACAATGGAGTAGCAGGAAGATGAGTCAGACAGACTAGTGGAGTAACTCTGTTGTTGTCTGAGCCTCAGTTTCATCATGAGCAGTATGTGCTGTGCTCAGTCACTCAGTCGTGTCTGACTCTTTGCGACCCTATGGACCACAGACCGCCAGGCTGCTTTGTCCATGGGGATTCTCCAGGCAAGAATACAGGAGTGGGTCGCCATGCCCTCCTCCAGGGGATCTTCCCAACCCAGGGATCGAACCCAGGTTTCCCCCATTGCAGGCGGATTCTTTACCATCTGAGCCACCAGGGAAGGGTTAATAATACCATTCTCTGTCTCAGGGAGAGGGTGAGTATAAATAACGCCTTGGAAACCCCAAGAATGATGCCTAGCACATGGGACGTGCTCAGTAATTGTTGCAATTATCCCTGGCTCTCTGGCAGATTTTCACACCTACCTGATGTAGGAGAAGGGATGGGGCAATTAAGTAAGTGATTATAACTCTCCTTTTCATGTTGAATATAGCATGTGGGAAAACCATAAATTTTAAGTGCTCATCATTTAAAAAATACAGAATAATTTTCTTTGAAGTTTCCAATGGTGGCTCTGGAAGAGTTAATGTCATAATTTGTTCTTTATGCTGCATATGAAGGCATTTTAAAGCCTAGTGGCTGGTCACCTCTTTTTCAAACTGAGCATATTGAACCATCCCTAAAACCATTTTGCAAGGGAAGACGATATGGCATAACAGATAACATGTAAGAAGGAAACTGTAGTATAATGGTTTCCCCAATTTTCATAACTGAGAATTCTTTCAATATTTTTGCTACTTTTCCCTAATGATTGCTGTAGTATATTTCAGCTTCCTGTTCTTTGTTTCACAGCATTTGTGCTAACTTCTACTGTATCACACACACTGCATTGCGATTGTAATATGAATCACATTTTTTCCTTTTTCAGCCTCCCTACTCCACAACAGGCTCAAACAATATTTGCTGAAAACAAGCATTTCTCTATATGTGTAGTGAGTACATGGGTGCTCAGTCTCTTCAGTCGTGTCTGACTCTTTGAGACCCCATGGACTGTAGCCCACCAGGCTCCTCTGTCCATGGGACTCTCCAGGCAACCATACTGGAGTGGGTTGCCATGCCCTCCTCCAGGGGATCTTCTCTACTCAGGGGTCAAACCCAGGTCTCCTGCATTGCAGGCAGATTCATTACTGCTGAGCTACTGGGGAAGCCCTCGATATGTGTATATTACATACATACTAATTACAGTTAGTTCCTCTTTATATATATACTGACTACATAAAAATTACACAAGAAAATATTTATTAAACATTTACTATCTTCCAGATATCATAGAGTTTTTCAGTTAACAACTTACGTATTCTCTTAAGAAACCCTGAATGTAAATCGTTATTATTTCCATTTTACTGGAGTGGCTTTCCTATGACATCCTGATGCTCCCCCTAGGCCTGGGAAACTCAAGTGATGTTATTTATGAGAACTATAATCAGGAAGACAAATCATTAAAAAATCATCTGAAACTCCCAGTATCACCAACATTTTCATTCTCTCTCTTACCCTCCAAACATTTTCTAGAAAAAGGTACAAACTGATTCAGAAGTTTCATTTTCTTCCTATATTTCTGCAGTATAAAAGGATGAGGCAAAGGACACAGTTTATCCGCAGGTTGCCCTGGATCCCTGAGTACTGGCTATAGATTCATTCTCTCTTGTGGGTTTTCTCAAGGACACAGAAAAAACAGTTCTCTTTCTGCTTCCAATACACCTGTTGTGCTAAAAAAGGTACACTTGGACATGGACCATCGTGCATAACATTTCACTTCACGAATGACTGTGATAAGCTGCTTCTCCTGTACTTCCAGAGAGATGGTGCCTGTTATACCCACTAATACAACGGCAGCAGGAATAAAAGCAGTTTCTTCCTTGAGAGTGTGCTACTGCTAAGTCACTTCAGTTGTGTCCAACTCTGTGAGACCCCATAGATGGCAGCCCACCAGGCTCCCCTATCCCTGGGATTCTCCAGGCAAGAACACTGGAGTGGGTTGCCATTTCCTTCTCCAATGCATGAAAGTGAAAAGTGAAAGTGAAGTCGCTCAGTCGTGTCTGACTCTTAGCGACCCCATGGACTGCAGCCTACCAGGCTCCTCCGTCCATGGGATTTTCCAGGCAAGAGTACTGGAGTGGTAAATCTTTCGCCTTTTACTAAAGATTTCCGTGGAGAGGAACAATTCTGAGTTT
Organism: Bos indicus x Bos taurus; assembly: GCF_003369695.1. Lineage (NCBI taxonomy): Eukaryota > Metazoa > Chordata > Mammalia > Artiodactyla > Bovidae > Bos > Bos indicus x Bos taurus. Next base: position 81,499,877 of record NC_040078.1, read on the forward strand.
TTACTCAATTTTTTGAGGCCTTGCTTTTGCAAGGCTAAAAGAAAAAAGAAAAAAAAAAAAAGAGTACTGGAGTGGGATGCCATTGCCTTCTCCATGAGAGTGTGCTTTGGTATCCAAAAAGGTATTTTCTGCTCAGACAACAAAATTTATCCTAGAAACAGAGTTAGAGATCAAACAAACATTATCAACCTCCTTTGCCCCCTTATATGATTCTCCTAAGGGAAGGGGCATAGAGCTGGGATCTTTTAAAGCAGGGGTCCCCAATCTCTGGGATCTAATGCCTGATGCTCTGAGGAGAAGCTGATGTAATAAGAATGGAAATAAAGTGCACAATAAATGCAATGCCCTTGAATCATCCCCAAACCATCCCCTCATCGCCTGGACTGTGGAAGAACTGTCTTCCACATAACTGGTCCCTGGTGCCAAAAAGGTTGAGGACCACTGTTTCAAAGTGACTGAAGCCATGGAAAGCAGTGAGAGTATTTACCACATGCTGGGATGTCACACAGGTCAAACTTATAGTTTTCATCCAAGGTGAAGCACCAGGGCGCTTCCTTCTGATTCCCCGGGTTGCGGCAGTAGGAGTGTCCTCCATTCAGCTCTGGGAAGCGGAGGGCGGTGAAGGTGTGCGTGTGGGGATACTGGGAATTCCAGGGCTGGCACTGGCGCCCTGATTTGGTCACACTGACGGTGCCCCGGTAGTCCACGCCTGTGCTATTATAGCACTTGTGATCTGAAATACATGAAAGAAGAGCCCAAAGTGTGAGAAACAGAGACAGTGCCGGAGATCCTGGCCAGCAGTTTCTGGAGGGAAGACGTGCAGTTACCCTCACGGCCGAGGCTTCCCTGCCGGTCGGGGCCACGTGGCAGTCTCCCGCATGCTGGGCTGGGACACAGAGCAGACCTTGCAGTGACACTGCTGGGAGGATTTAGAGAGTATGCTTGAGGAGGGAAACCAGTCTCCACAATTATTTTTTATATGGAACACAGAAAAAAATCAGAACCGGGGCAGGATCCAGGGGCACAGGAGCAATCGCCTAGTGAATGGTGCAGGGACTGTTCTTTCCATTTCTGCTTGGTGACCTTAGACATGAGATAGATGGATAGGTCATGGGATAAAGAATGTAGCCCTCAGAAGATGTTCCTTAGCAGCAGTGCACTAGGGGTTTCCGACAGGAGTTTGGCCATTGCCGTGCTGATACACTGGACATCTTCAAGAAGCAGGTCCTACTAAGTCTTCCTTCTGGGAGATGATGCTTGAAACCATGGCAAAAATGGATTAAGCTGAAATAAACTGAAATCTGGAGGGGTAATGATAAGATGAGAGTAATAATAGTAATAAAGATGGTATTGCTATTATATGTTAAGCATAGTTCTAAGCATTTTAGGTGCACTAACTTATTTAACTAATAAAAGAGTTAACTGCCAAAAGGAAATGAAAACATTACCAGTAAAGAATAATATAGATGGAGCGGAAATGCACAGAAAACAGTCTTTTGTTTGTTGGCAGTGAGAGGATGGAGGCAAACTCCCATATATAGATAGATAGATAGATAGTGGTATAATACAATATAATGCAATTTACCATTAATGTATTTAGAACATTCAAAATATTGTGCAACCTTAACTACTATCTCATCCTAGAACACATACATCATCCCCAAAGGAAACCCTATTTCATTAAGCAGTCATTCCACACTCTCCCCTAGTCCCTACACCTGGCAATCTGCTTTCTATCTCCATGGAATTGTCCACTCTGGATATTGTATATAAATGAACTCATACAATGGTGTCTGACTTCTTTCTATAACAGTCTTTTTAAGGTTCAGCCATATTATAGGATGTAACAGGATTTTACTTTTTTTTTTTTGGATAAATAATATCTCATTGCGGAAGATCCCTTGGAGGAGGGCCTGGCAAACTACTCCAGTATTCTTGCCTGGAGAATCCCACGGACAGAGGAGCCTGGCAGTCTACAGTCCACGGGGTCCCACAGAGTCAGACACGACTGAAATGACTTAGCATACAGCATGCAATATTTCGTTATGTGGATATGCCATAATATATTCATCTACTTACCCACTGATGGACATTTGGGTTGTTTACAACTTTTAGCTATGGTGAACAGAGCTATTATGAACCTTTCTGCACAAGTTTTTTTTTGAACACCCGTTTTTAATTCTTTTGGGCATATATCCAGGAGTGGCATTATTGGGACATACAGTAATTCTATTTTTAAGTCATTAAGGAACCAGAAGCCATATTTTAAAATTATCTTCCTCATGTAACTTTTTGAAGAATGGCACTGCATCTTACCCACTGGAAGCTCAGCCCCCACATGATATCTGGACCACTGGGAAGTAATCTGACTACCAACACAAAATTAATACTGAGGATCAAGGTCCAGTTTTCCTGGGGCTGCTGGCCCCTGAGGCAGCACAGAAGGTCAGGGGCTACCACCTACTTTTATTGATGGGATCCGCCATGGGAATTCCAATCCGGATACAGTTTGCAGCTTCGGGACTCTCGGGCTGAGGGAGATCTTCACAGTTTGGCAGTTTCAGCCTCATCAATATCATGGGATTTGATCTCGCAAAAATGTACTCTGTTTGACACAGGACATTTTCCAGGATTTCGCATTCATCGCGACACAAGTCCCGGGGCTTTGGGACCGACGAGGTTTCATCACAGTATGGGAAGGCGTAGTGGCACAGGGAAGGAATGGCGAACTGAGAACACTTATCAGATAAGTGACTGGAGGTGCCGATCATGGTGAAGGCAGCTGGAAAACAAACACAATTATTAACTCCCAGAGGCAGAGTTTATCTCCCCTGGTTATCCAGTCAACAGATATCAGATGTAAACACACATTGGAAGGAATCTGCTGTACTCAAACAGACAAGGCCAAGGGAAGGAGATTCATTTCAGATGTCTAAGCAGCTTACTTTCACTGGCTTGAAAAAAATAATTTTGACTACAAAGTTTAAAAAAACAGGATTAAGTTACATATGTACTGTTTCCTAATAAAAAAGAATTAATTAGGTTAAAGTACAATATATTTTTCATTTTTACTACAAAGCAACAGAACTTTGTGTTTCTTCCGGTACTTTTTATTAGTTTTGTGAGGCTTCTAAAACTTTTGACAGCTGCAGGGCAGAACTTGCTTTATACAGTGGCTGAGCCCAATCACAGGATTTATTTAGTTCTGAGTCTTGCCTCTCAGTTCTTGGATGACCTTGGGTAACTGGTTTAATTTCCTTATAATTTGAAGACTTTTGATCCCATCTTCTGAACATGAGGCAACTCATTTGGAAGTTCTCAAAGAGCACAACTCAGTTGTCCAAGGTATATTGTAGAATATTAGTGGTTGCTCTGCCTAATCTCTTATCCCCATACCAGCCTTTGCACATGTCTACTGACAAGGAGCTTATAATCACAAGGCAGCCTGTGAAGTTGTTGGTATACAGTTTCCCAAAGCATGTTCCTCAGAACATTAATTATGTAGAATGTTAAAAGTGTCTGAGAAACTGGGGTTCCATAGCTAAACAAGTTTGGAAAAGTGCTGGGTTAATCAAAGTTAAATGGATTTTTTTTAAAAAAGAAAAAACTGTAACACTTTCCAGTAAGCTGATATCCATTGAAAATGTCCAAGAGAAGATTACTATAAATGGGTGACCAAATATTTATATACTTATATCAGAATTTCCATTTATTTTTGTAAATACTTAGTAAAAAGTATGTTCAAGTGATTTTTTTATTAAGTTGAAAGGTATCTTTTATAGCTTCTCCCTACCAGTCTTGCTTCTCTGGAATTTTACGGACTTTCCTCTTGAAAGCCTGAGAGATTTAGCACCTGGCAAATACGTCTTCCTATAGTTGCCTCTTCAGGTTAAATAATTCCCCTGGCCGCCTCTTGGTTCCCTCAAATTCCTCTTGTGACATAGTTTCTGGGCCTTTGGCTATGTGTCTTGGGTCTGTTCTTGCCTCTCTTAAATCATAGGGTTGCCAGCTAAACTACAGGGCATCTGAATTCCAGGTCAACATTTGGGACATATACTGAAATATATCAGATGCAATGGGGTGTCTTATATTTTCAGTGCTAATGTTGGAAACCTTATTAGAATTTCAGAACAGCCACTTTAATGTATTTAATGCACAGGGCACCGAGGCATAATAACCACACTAATGGGGGAGACACAGGCCGCTGTGACCATCCGACAAGGTACACAGAATCGTGCGTAGCGGCCGACACTACCTACCTCGTATGTGCCAGGTCGTGCTTCAGCATTAGATTTCCATTAAAAAGATCCTTTCAATTCAGAAAAGTGGAGGGTAAATAGAGAAAGCTAGAGCAGGAATAGACCCATGGTCGTCTCGCCTCCTCACTCACTTCCCAGATGAAGAAAGAGATTTCCACGGAGAGAAAGATTTTCTCCAAAGTCACACTAATGGCAAATTGGGATTAATATCCAGAATTCTAACTCTAAATTCATCCGCTTTTAGTCAACACAATGTTATTTCCAAACAGTAAGCTCTGTGAGGGCAGAGACATACCTGGCTTATTCCCCACACCATCACATCGTCCATGCCCAGCCCAGGTCCTGGTATGCCAAAAGCACTCAATAATATTTATTGAGTGTTTGAATAAAAGTGAGACTTCTCAAAGCCTCCTTTTCCTCTAAGGGCAACCTTTAATAAATTATTCTAATGTAAATTTCAGAGCAGAGATTATATCTCTGGCTTCTTTATGGCCCCGTTCCTAACCCCTATGCCTTGACTAATCCTTTGTCAAGAGAAGGGCTCAATAAAACTTCTGGGGAGAAAAACTGTTGTGCAAAGTATAAATGTAATTTCATTGCTACCAACCTGTGATCTGATTTTCTATTTCCCCCTGCATATGCAAAGACTCCATGTAGACAGTGCGGTTGCCAATAAATCTTGCACAGGCAATCCCTCTGTACGGCTGACAGAATCCATCTTCTTCATACTCATCTCTGAAAACAGAGCACATACATAAGCTCGTGCAGGACACACACGCAGTTGGCGCTCACTGCGCGATGCCCCAGACAGTCACTAGGGGGCGCAGTCGGGCACAGTATCCTAAAGACTGGGTTAAAGAATCTGGCTTCCTCCTCAGTTTCATCCATCGCTTAAAACATCTGTTGGTCACGTTGGTCAAGTTTCCTTCACCTCTAGAAATATCATCCTGAAGCACAAAATCATCCTTAAATGTGGGAGAAAACACTTTTATTTTCGCAGCTGGTGGTGGGCTGGAGGATGATGTAGTTGTAAGAGTAAAGAGGAAATGAGTTGGAAATCTGGGCACATGTTCTACAGTTTTTTGTTTTTTAAACACAGATTATTTCTGTTTCATTTGCTACAAAGGGGTGGGTGCATCACCCCAAGACCTACTCGGACTGATATGTCAATTAGGAAGCTCCAAGTGGTGAGAAGCTGGGTGCTGCGGGAAGGAAAGCAGAGGGCAGTCCAGTTACATGGCTCCTGCTTGAGACCCATCACCCCCACACTGCAGAGAGTGTCCATGGCAAACCGCAGACTGGGCAATCTCAGATCAGTCACTTAGTCCCAGAAAATCCAGAGAAAATATCAATTGTTCTTGCTTTCATAAGTTGCTAAAACAAAACAAAATCTTAAAAAAAAAAAAATTGTTGCCTCAAGTTATAATAATAAAAGGGAGGGCACAGATTTTATTCTGAAGATAAAGTGAAAGTCGCTCAGTTGTGTCCGACTATTTTCGACCCCATGGACTTAGTCCATGGAATTCTCCAGGCCAGAATACTGGAGTGGGTAGCCTTTCCCTTCTCCAGGGGGTCTTCCCAACCCAGGGATCAAACCCAGGTCTCCCGCATTGCAGGCAGGTTCTTTACCAGTTCAGCCACAAGGGAAGCCTAAGAATACTGGAGTAGGTAGCCTATCCCTTCTCCAGCAGATCTTTCTGACCCAGGAATTGAACCAGGGTCTCCTGCATCACAGGCGGATTCTTTACCAACTGAGCTATGAGGGAAGCCCCATTCTGAAGAAGGGGATTCCAGAAAGTGGTGTGATTAGTGACTGTGGAGCAAATGGCTAGAGAGCCAAGGCTGGAGATTAGGACCCAAGATGGCACGCTCAGCTTGAAAGGACAGAGGCCAAAATCTCCCACTCGGGCCTATGATAAGCCTAAGACACCAGAGTACAAGATATCAGTATGATTCTGAAAGGCAAACTACAGCCAAGCAGAAGGCTACCTGCCAGGCTTGTGGTCTGACTTCTGCCCTAGATGCTCCTCCTCTGTTAACCTGGCTGGAAGCAACATCTTGCCTGAAAGAAGTATCATTTTTTTTCTTCTTTGGTTTGTTCTAAGTTAAAATACTTTAGAGCAAAAGTCAGGAGAACAAATTCTCCTGCTGGATTTAACATTTGCTTATCCTTAGGTGTGATTCCCTGGTGGCTATGACAGTAGAGAATCTGCTTGCAGTACAGGAGACCTGGGTTCTATCCCTGAGTCGGGAAGATCCCCTGGAGGAGGAAATGGCAACCCACTCAGTATTCTTGCCTGGGAAATACCATGCACAGAGGAGCCTGGTGAGCTACAGTCTATGGGGTCACAAAGAGTGGGAGATCATTGAGCGACTAACACTTTCACTTTCTTATCCTTAGGCAACCTCTCAAATCCTCTGAGCTATGGTTTTCTTCTCTAAAAGATGAAGATAATAATTGACCTCCCAACCCTATAGGTCAAAGTCATGTTGCTGTTTGTTGTTTAGTTGCTAAGCCATGTCCCTTTGCATCCCCGTAGACTAGCCTGCCAGACTCCTTTGTGCATGGTATTTCCTAGGCAAAAATACTGGAGTGGTTTGCCATTTCCTTCCTCAGGGGATCTTTCTGACCCAGAGATAGAACCTGTGTCTCCTGCATTGGATTCTTTACTGCTGAACCAAAGTCATGAGGATCCTATCAAACTGTGTAAAAGCTTTAAAAAAGTGCTACACAGAGGTAACATATAATTATTATTAAAGTCCTTACAGTTACCGAGAGGGCTTCCCTAGTGACTTAGAATCTGCCAATCTAGTGACTTAGAATGCAGGAGACCCAGGTTTGATCCTAGGTTGGGAAGATCCCTTGGAGAAGGGAATGGCTACCCACTCCAGTATTCTTGCCTGGAGAATTCCATGGACAGAGGACAACAGCTACAGTTGTCCATGGAGTTGCAAAGAGTCAGACATGACTGAACGACTAACACTAGCAGGTACCGAAGAAGATATTTAAAAGATAGTTATTTGTTAAGCTTCTGCTTTGTAAACTCAACTGTGTTCATAGCTCTGGCCCTAGACACCCACACCTGAGGGTTCAGGGAGGGAGTCTAGAAAGCCTGGTAGAATAGGAAACCATGTGAAAAAAATCTGATCGAGCTGATCCTTAAAAGACACTCGTTTTCAGCTGCTTTGTACTCCCTACTCACTAAAACAGTCAAGTTAAAGGTGGAGATGGGAGCAGTATCTCTAGTACAGTCTCCCAAATAGTTTGTAGTTCAAAGCTCTTAGAAACGTAACCTTTAAGTACACATACAAATGAATATATCATACACCTGACATAAAGACATTGAAATTTTAATGTTGCAAAATCCTGCAAGCACTCCACATGTTTACTTTCATAAATCCTAGAGTAATGTTGAAGCCTTTTTGGCTTAAATTTTACTTGGGTTGTAAAATTAACCCCACTTTTATTGGGTAACTAATACCATAAACCTATGGGGAGAAAGAAGTTTCTTGATGACCCAGCCTTGGATCTTGAAAACTGGAGTCCTGAGGCCAGAAAGTACCCCACACCATCACCCCCCTGCTATTATAGATGATGCTATTCTATCCCTAGGCATTAGCAGAGTCCTGGATTTTTAAGGTGTCATTATGAGAACACTTCTTCCTCCCCCACATTAAACTCTCAAGGCCTCAATTTATATCTCTTGGGAGGACAAAACCCTGGAATTACCCCCAGATATAAATCCCTGACCTACTGGGAGTTCCCATATTTTATGTGTGAGGCTTAGGCTAAGCTTCTTACCACCTTTCCAATTCGAGATTCTGAAAAGACCCTTTGAATACTGTTTTTCAGAATAAAATGGAATGCAATTCTTTGGCTGCCTATTTCTTATCGAGGGCTTTAGATCTGCAGATGTATTACATTTTTTATTGTGCCCAGAATTCCTGATACTCTGACCAGTCCAGTCTCTTGGGGACAGATATAAAAAACCAAGCAAGCAAACAAACAAAAAGAGTATGCGATGTCACCTGCTCAGGAGTAGCTCTCAGTCCTGGCTGTGTATCCATCTCCTTAAGAAGCTTTCGCAAATTCCAATGTCCAAACCCCACCTTGGACCTATTAAATCACAGTCTCTGGGGATGCAGCTTAGGTATTCAAGCATTTTAAAAAGCTCTCAGGTGATTTGACTGTGGTCGAGAACCACAGCACTAGAAAAACAAACATGTATTAAGTGTCTGCCACTCTCTGTGCTGAGTACTATGATAAGTGCTTTCTTCAAAGTAGCCCCTTGTGGCGTTATTATCCTTATTTATCTGAGTGAGAGACTCAAGTTCAGAGAAGTTAAGTAACTGGCTCAGACTCACAAGGCCAGCATGTGGAGGAGCTAGGATTTAATCACAAAATTCAAGCTCAAGCTTGACTACCAGGCTATAATGTTCTGCTTTTCAATCCTACTTTAAAGTAAATCAGCCTAATAATAAATAAGAGGATTTATAATGAGCCTTTACTCTGTTTTAGGCATTGTTAAATTTCATTTACATACAAAGTCAATATTAAGTCATTTAATGCTGACAACAGTCTTATACAGAAGGTGAAGATGTAAGTGTTCCCATTTTACAGATGAGAAAGCTGTAGAGTCAGAAAGAACAAAAGAACTTGTCCACTGTGGCACAGTAAGCAGAAGAATGAGATTTGCCCCCAAACCTGTGCTTGTAACCTCGGTATGCAACTTCCCTCCGAATAGCTGCATATGGGAGTTTTTCCACTGCTTACAGGGGCTCTCTACTGTGAAGATGTGTTCGTGTCTGCTGGACAGAGGAGCCTAGCGGGCTACAGTCCAAAGGGTCACAAAGAGTCAGACACAACTCAGTGACTGCACACACACACATGCACAGGTGGCGAAAAGGTTCTCTTTTAAAAGTCAAGTCACAATCTCCTTTCATCCTTCCCATTTTTCCTGCCAGCCGTGGCTGGAGGGGAACAAACACTCCTCCAACATTAATCAGCTTTATGCCTTTCTCCAGCTCACACTTCTTTCATCGCTGATGTCTTCCATGGTTAGCAAATTAAAAACATGAAGAAGCAAGGCCGTGAGAGTGCAAGGGCGCTTGCAGTGAGCATGCCTGAGGCTGCGTTCTAGGGAGAAGAGACACTAGGAGAAGGCAGATGGAATTCTGGCCATCCATCACAGTACCTGGCATCAACATGCGCCAGCCACCTCGCCGTGATGTCAAGAGGCTGGAATGCTTTGTGATGGGCACACATGATTCTCCTAAAGGTAATTTAGTTACTGGGTTGCCAGCCTCTACAACCTTCCAAATTCGCTGCCAGGTGATAGGGAAAAGCAAATACAGTTTGCCCGCCACCTCCAGGGTCTCCCCCTTTCCCAGAGCAAGGAGCTGATGAGGGGTGGTCACACAGGATTGAGAGTGATGGCAACCAATGTGGCAGCAGTAGGAGTATCCACCCAAGAAGCACCACAGACAAAGAATGGGAAACATGCTGCCCAAGGGAGTTTGACAGTGACTGTGGGAGTCAATGGTTACACACTGCTGGGTGAACTTCTTGGGTCTGGAATAAGGCTCTCAAGCGTTCTCCAAAAAAGAGGACAGTGCAGTGTATAATATGGGGCCAGGGAAGCCCAAGATGTAGTTTTTTGAGAAAGGGGAGCAGGAAAGGAAAAGAAAGGATGGGTGGGTGGGTGGGTGAGGTACAGGGACTGAAAGGATGCAGAACACCCCAAGTGGATGCCAAAATGGAGTTGTGCCGAGTCTGGACCATGAGACTCCCGCTGTGTGCTTAGTCCCTCAGTCGTGTCCAACTCTTTGCGACCCCACGGACTGCAGCCCACCAGGCTCCTCTGTCCACCGGGATTCTCCAGGCAAGAATATTGGAGTGGGTTGCCATACCCTCCTCCAGGGGATCTTCCCAATTCAGGGATTGAACTCAGGTCTCCCACCACTGCACATGGCAGGCAGATTCTTTACCCACTAAGCCACCAGAGAAGCCAGCTAGTGCTCTCTTTAGTGCTTCCAGTGGGGGACGGGGTTTCTGAAGGGTGCCTCAGTTTAAGGGAGAAAAGAGAGCAAACGCAACTGTTGTCTTATATACATGATTTCAAAAGAAACCCTTAATATGCATAGAGAAACTGTGGAAATCTGAAGGAAGTCTATACATTACTTAGTAGTGAGCATGCCTGTGCATGCTCAGTTATGTCTGACTCTTTTGAGACCCCCTGGGCTGTAGCCTTGGAGAAGGCAGTGGCACCCCACTCCAGTACTCTTGCCTGGAAAATCCCACGGACTGAGGAGCCTAGTAGGCTGCAGTCCATGGAGTCGCTAAGAGTGAGCGACTTCACTTTCACTTTTCATTTTCATGCATTGGAGAAGGAAATGGCAACCCACTCCAGTGTTCTTGCCTGGAGAATCCCAGGGACGGGGGAGCCTGGTGGGCTGCCATCTATGGGGTTGCACAGAGTCGGACTGAAGCGACTTAGCAGCAGCAGCAGCAGCAGGGCTGTAGCCTGCCAGGCTCCTCTGTCCATAGAATTTCCCCGGCAAGAATACTAGAGTGAGTTGCCATTTCCTTCTCCAGGGGATCTTCCCAACCCAGGGAAGGAGCCTGTAATTTTTGCATTTTCTGGATCAGCAGGCAGATTCTTTACCACTGTGCCTCCTGGGAAGGTAAGTAGTAGCACACCAATGGTCATTTCTTACTTCTGATAATAGTACTATGTTGATGCAAGACATTAACATTAGGGGATAAGGGAATATGGAAATTCTGCACTACTTTTACAACTTTTATTAAACATAAATATTTCAAAAGAAAAAGTAAAAGAAAAAAGACAGACTTACATACATATCTCCTTCCTGTTGAGCCTCCCTCCCCCCGCAGAAGGAGGGGATATAGGTATAACTGTGACTGATTTGAGTTGTTTTACAGCGGGGATCAGCACAGTATTGTAAAGTAATTATCCTCCAATTAAAACAAAAAAAAAGAAAGAGTTTTACAAGAAGGTGAGGAGATGCGAACCTCATTGTGTATAAATGAACAGGAGATGCTATGGTGTGAGGGTATCAGGAAGGCCTTCAGATGACCTCAATTATTCCTTAAAACAACTTTATAAGAATCCCTCTGGACCTATCCCTGGGTGGCTGAATTCTCATCATGAACAGTTCACTTATTTGTGATTGGCCTACTTCTAAATTCAAGTACTTCCAGGAGAAATGACCTACTTAGGAAGGGCTCAGTATTGATTGATTTTTATTAGCTGCTATGAGCACTTTCCTCTCTGTAGAAGGTTGTATACAAGGAGGGCAGGGCAATTGATGAGAGGTCCCTGTGTGAAGAAGAAGGCAATCTTCCTGACCTTGCACTTCAGTCCAGGGCTGGCTGAGGGCCGGTGAGATGACAGAGAAGGCAGGCCGGGAGGGAGGCGGGGGGGCGGGGGGAGTCTGGTTCATCAGTTACTAGTTACAAAGGTATCTTTTCAAAACACAGACTTGGAGCAGGTCATTTCCTGCCTAAAATTCATCCCAGTTTCCAACTCACCACAGTTACTGGCTGCAGTACACAAAGCCCTTCCCTAGTTCCTGCTCATTTTTCCAGCCTCATTCCCAGACTGATGAGCCTGTGAACCTGATGATACCAGCCATGCTGCTGTTGACCTTGCTCGTCTCAAAGCAGGGAATGCTCTTTGCTGCCCCACTGGCTTGGTCTATTCTCTTCCTGAGGCCTGGAGTGCTGTCCATCTGCTTTCTCACCTTGTGATCGCCTTTATTATCAGGTGCTCCCAACCCCTCCTTCCTGGGAAAGTCAGTCACTGCCTACCCCACACTCCCGCCCACCCAGCACCTTTACCACACCACTCCCACAGACTTCTGAATTCATATTATGTTTGTCTCTAAGGCAGGGACCATGTCCGGCTTGGCTTCACAACTCCAGGGCCTGGGACAGTGTACAATATCCAACTCAGCCAACAAGTGCTGAATGAGGGAGAGGGTGCTGCTGAGCTGTCCTCCCTGCTACTCCACTGTGCACAGACTGACCAGCAGAACTGTAATAGACCTGATAGATGCAGAGATGACCTAGCCTAGCTCATAGATATGACCCTCTCCATACCAGAATGATGCTTCAGACTGGAAACCACTTTCTTCTGCACCAGATTTTACAGTGGGGCATGGCAGGCCTTAGTCAGTTGAACAGATTCCTACTGATGAGTGAGGCCCTAAAATGTTCCCCTATGAGGTACTAAGACCAGTTAAAATGCATGTCTCTCCTTAGGGGGAAGAGAATAGACTTAAAGGCACTTTGCTAACTATAAAATCTTACTCAAAAGAATTTCAAACAAATACTTGTACACAAATGTGCATAGCAGCACTATTCAAAATAGCCTCAAAGTAGAAACAACCTCCAATGCTCATCAATAGATGAATGGATGGACAAAAGTGGTAGATACATATGGTGGAAAATTATTCAGCCATGAAAAAGGCACAAAGTACCAAAATATGCTACACTGTGGAAGAATCTTCAAAACATTATGATAAATGAAATTAACCAGATGAGAAAGGCCACAGAGTACATGATTCCATTTATATGAAATTTACAGAATAAGTAAATCCATAAAGATAAAAAGCAGATTGATGGTTATCAGGAACAGGAGGAATGGAGGAATAGGGAATAACTACTCACTGGATGTAGAGTTTTACTTTGTTGTGATAAAAATGTTCTGGAATGAGAGATGGTGGTATATATATTAGCTGCTGTGGAATTGCTCACTTTTAAATGGTTAATTTTATGTGAATTTTATCTCAATTTTTTTATTTAAAAAATCTCATTTATACCCAAAGGACAAAGCAGAGGGAACAACAGTTGGAATTTTAAGGCTCAGAACTGGGGAGAGATTTTGGGGATTGTTTTTAAGCAAACTCACTGGCCAAAAGTGCTGGCAATTTACACAGTCCCAGCAGGTTTCTTTGTTCTGATTCTCTTGGTTCTTCAACTGGAATGCCAGAGACAGTGCTCTGCAAGCCCATAGCTTGGCAGGCTCAGAAGGGACTGACTGCCTTGAGTGAAATCATCCAACACTTCTGAATTTACCCCACTTGGCACCTCTTAGAAGTCCTATTTTGAGCCATGGAGATGAAATCCCTTCAAGATGCCTGTCCCCAGAGCCCTGAATCTTGGTCTGAACGAAATCCATCACACAGTTCAAGGAGATGTAGTATTCCTAATTATGCTCATTTAGCAAAGCGTGGTTTATTTTCTCTCATGTGGGAAGTAATTTCACTTTACCAATGCAAATATAACTGGTAAGCTGTATTTGTTTTCCCAAAGACCATCATGCTTCCCTGGTGGCTCAGATGGTAAAGAATCCACCTGAAATGTGGGAGACCTGGGTTTGATTCTGGGGTTGGGAAGATCCCCTGGAAAAGGGAAAGGTTACCCACTCCAGTATTCTTGTCTGGACAATTCCATGGACAGAGGAGCCTGGAAGGCTACAGTCCATGGGGCTGCGTGGCTCAGATGTAAAGAATCTGCCTGCACTGTGGGAGATCTGGTTTTGACCCCTGGGTTGGGAAGATCCCCTGGAGGAGGGAATGGCAACCCACTCTGATCTGGAGAATTCTTGTCTGGAGAATCCCCATGGACAGAGGAGCCTGGTGGGGTACAGTCCATAGGGTCGCAAAGTCGGACACAACTGAGTGACTAAGCATGGCACAGTGCAAAGAGCATTATGACCAAAAGTGGATGGGAGGTACCCCTTTTTAAATCTGTAAATCAGGCCACATCTTAGCTAATCTGGTTAGAGCATAGCCACGGCAGATCCACACCCATGCTGCTTCCCAGGAAAGGCACTAGTAAGCTTGGGGCTGAGTGCAAAGCCTCCCATTTCAGAGGCTGGGTTCTCTCTAGGGAGGCAAAGTTAGATCTCTTAAAGGGGAAAAATCAGGTCTATCTTTTCATTAAAAGGGGGGGATACAAGATAAAATTAAGAATCGATGTAAGGGATGCAGAATTCTCCAATATGGATAAAAGCTCAGAGACACAGAAACTTGAAGAATAGAATATAATCTGACATGGTCTAAAAAAGTTGGTGTCTCTCCAAAATCACCTCCTTCCTTTTCCTGAGACAACTTTAAGCCTTGAGGCATCCTTGGTTAACAGCCAACCAGGAGGAGAGAAAATAATTTAAGTCATATAAGCTTTAACTGCAAATACCTCGGAAGAGACGGCCCTTGGAGAAGAGGCATCAGAATAAATATAAGTGGAGACGTGGAAAGTGCTGGCTGGAGTGAAGGAGAGAAGGTGGTCTTGGAAGGAGAGCTACTGGGGCCACTGAAGGTATGCTTTGCCTCAGGCTGGCTGTGGTGGAGAGATTAGAGGTTAAATATGGGATCCCAATGTTATCTACCACACTCTGTTTTTAAAGATCCATCTGAAAGTGGGCATCAAAGAGGGTAACGTGTTAACATACTTGACCTTTAAGATCAGCTTTCAAAGTGAGCCAATCAAGGCACGTCAGCCCAGAGGGGTGATGACTCACAGAGAAGACTTCATCCTACAAGGCTGAGAGTTCAGCCCACCCTAATAGCCCTTCTCTTACTGGGAATTCCTTTGTGAGCACGAGCAATTTCGAGGTGCCTGTGTCAAGTAACATGTGCTGTTGCCCACACCTGGACACTGATCATTGGTAACATTTATTTCCTTAGCAAAAGAGTCCCTTGCTCTTTCTCACACCACTCTTTTGCTTTAAAAAATTAAATAAAAAATTTTAAGTTTTTTTCCCCCCTTGGCCATGAACCATTAAAACAAACAGATGAATAACGCTCTGTCATAGTTTCCAGAGCAGTGCATAATAGTTACTTGTATCCAACTTAGAAATGGGAAGGTATTGGCTTTGCTTCATAGAGATGTTTAGAAATACAAGGGTTGCATTTCACTTTGGAGAAGGAGCAGAACTACCCAGGTTTGTATCTCACGAGTGTAATTTAAGGGAAAATTACATGTGTAATAGATTTTATTCCTATTTAAACACACATTTGAAACGATAAGACTATACAAGTACAGTATTTTTAAGAATATGGAAGGTCACTACTCAGAAGAATGAGTGACTTCTGCCCCCTCCTGATTACTGAGGTTTTCGTGGTGGGGCAGCCTTTCACCTTCTAAGAAGCTCTAGGGTATTTGACTTTTCCTCTAATGTTGTTGTTTAGTCTCTAAGTTGTGTCTGACTCTTTTGTGACCCCATGGACTATAGACCGCCAGGCTCCTCTGTGCATGGCACTTCCCAGGCAAGAATACTGGAGTGGGCTGTCATTTTCTTCTCAAAGGGATCTTCCCCACCCAGGGATCGAACCCATATCTCTTGCATTGGCAGGTAGGTTCCTTACCACTGAGCCACATGCGAAGCCCAGCTTAGGCTGGTGCTGGGAGGGCACAGATGGATTTTGGAGCCCCCAAGTTCTCACTAGAAACCTTTTGGATGTTCTTTGGCAGTTCTCCAAATATTAGGTATTCAAACTACACTCTAAATTTGCCTGTTGAGAATAACGGAAGTTCAGAATAATATGACATGCACACATAGCAATCCAGTCAGGTTTTTAACCACAATGTTTCTAAGATTGCTTTGAAATTTTTTTCATTTTCCTTTTATGCCTAAGACCATGGATTGCAAAAAAAAGAGAAGGTTTGTGGAAAGAGCGGTAAAGGGAACTTAGGGATTTCTTAGGAGGGTTTTGATTTCGTCTTACTACTCAGAAGTTGGGTGAAACTCAATCCCCCATTTTTGCTTTTGTTTTGTCTCAGCTTTGTTTCCCATTCCTTCTGCTGATGGCAGTTAGGAAAGAATACTAGCTTCCATAAAAAGCCATGGTGACTATAATGCCTCCCCCAAAACAACACCAAATAATGCAGTATAGAGGTGCTCATGGTCAAACATAAAAAAAATGTACACATTAAAAAAATGTAAAGAGGCAGAAATTCACATGAACATAAAGCTTGACTGGTGATGCACTAAATGGGAACATGGTAACTGAACAAGTGGTATCTGTTGGACAAGGGGTCTCTGGGACAGAGCTGTGAAATCCAGTGGGTTCCCTAAGGAGAAATGAGGAAAGAGGGTGGATTTGTGGCAGTGCTTTAACTGGAACATGAAAGTGGAGAGCAGAGCGGTCTTATATCCTTGGTGTTGAGATGCCAACAATATCCCTGTTCACCAGGACTTTACAGTTTATGGGGGAGAAACATGAAGGTGATAAACATCACCTTCATTCCCCTCTACGTCCTTCTCTCTTTCTCTCTTTTCCACCAAGTTTGTTGAAGCCTTGTGCTGAAAATAAAAGAAAAGGTATCTAACTGAGGCTGGGAAGGCTTCTGGAGGAGGTGATAGCTTCAAAGAGGAATAATTCAACAGATCATGAATTAAATGGTATGCCACCAAGATAAGTGGAGTTGAAATCAGTGAGACTTCATGGGACTAATGGTGGGGGCAGGACAGGCCCAAGAGGAGGGTCCTCAGCCACAGCGTCTGGAGGAGTGATAAGGTTCAACACACCATTCGCTACTCTGTGGGCTCAGTCCTGCTCTCATACTCTGTTAAAGTCCTTTTAACATTATCTTATTTCAGTCTGCTACTTCAAAATTCTAATAATAAGAAAAAATGGGGAGGGGATGGATTTTATAGTGAAGACAGGGGATGTCAGAAAGTGATGTGATTAGTGACAGGAGAGCAAGTGGTGGAGCTGGAGAATTAAGGCTGGGGATCAGGGCCTAAGATGGAAGGTTCAACTTGTTCATAACCTGCCACAAGGGCCATAAACCCAAGACACAGACTAGAGAATCTCCAGCTGTTTCATGGAGAGAGCTGAAGCTATGTCAGAGTTGGCAAAAAATGGTAAGGGGTCTGCTGGCAGAGCTGGTATGTATAGAAGGGGCCGGTGAACTCGGGGCAGGCACCAAGCCTGTAGCTGTCCCTTGAGCCTGTTTGTTATCTAGGGGAGTCATTCAGTTGGAACGAGCCCTTTCCAGCTTCTAGTCCAACCCCATCTAAAGCAGAAGAGCTAACAGCTGTGTGACTTGAAGAAGTTCACCAAGTAGCTGGCTGGGCTGAGTGCAGTGCTGGGGTAAGACCTGGACTTTGGAGACCCACAGAACTGGGCGCAGTCCTGGCAGCTGCCTTCCAGCTGTGTGTGGCTTTGTGTTAAGTATGTCATCTCCTCATCTATAAAACTAGTATATTAAATAAGATCATGTATACAAACTATTCATTCATGAGAGTTGTTTATGAAGTATAAGTTCTCTTTTTGCTTTATTTATTCTAGAAATAGGTATACAGATTTACCTACTACTTGCCAGGTACTATTGTAGGCACTGGAGAAAAGAAAGCAGACAAAAAATAACCACCCTGGTAGTACTGATCTTAGCTTAGATTTCTGGCTGGAAGCTCTTTCTTCCACTCCCTTTTTTATGCACCTTGCGGTTCCTTCTCATCAGACCAAAGATTACTCATACATAAAATTATGCCTGTGTGTGAACTCTGGACACGTTTGGGACAGAAGTAGGGTCTGGCTTATGAATCAGAAAGGACATGACAGGGGTTAGCCTTTAAGAAGAGAAGTTTGATTAAACTACCCCTCCTTGGTCTGCTCCATGGACCCTGCCTCCTTTCTCTTGCCGGGAGTGGACCCTCTGTGCTCCATTCTAAGGTCCAACGACCATCAACTCAAGCACACGAACCTCATCCCTCTCACCTATCCATGGGTATTGCTCTGGCAATTGTCTCTTTTCTCAGCTCTATTGCCATTTCCTCCTATCTCTATTGGATTATTCCCATCAATACCCCAATGTGCTACAATATCTCCCACCTTAAACTCTCTGTGGCTCTGTTCAGGTACCAGCACATTTTCGTGCTCCTTTCTATAGGACTGCTCCTCTCAAGGATGCCTGCACCTGCTTTCCCCAGTTCCTACATTGGCTCTTAGACCCAACCCAATCAGGCCTTTGCCTTGACATTCCACTAAAAGAGCTCTTGTCGAGGTCAGTGGTCTCCATGATTAAATCCGATAGGTCGTCTTTAATGTTACTGACCTAGCAGCAGCATCTGACACAACTCATCACTCCTTGAAATACTTTTCACTCAGCTTCTAGACACTGTTCTCTGTCGGTTTTCCTTCTCCTTCTCTAGCTGTGCTTTCTTAGTCTCCTTTGCTAGTTCAAGATTTTAGTCACTGACAACACTAGAGTTCAGCACTCAGACCTCTTCCTCATATTCTCTCTCTCTGCCTACCTGATCTTCCATTGCCCAAGCTTGAAATGGCCATTTCTGTACTGAGGACTGCCACACTCATATCTCCAGCTGAAATAACTCTCTGAACTTCAGCCTCCCTATCTCCCCTTGAGTATCTAAAAGGAATTCAAACTCCACATGTCTAAAATTGCAACCTTTATTTCCCTCCAAGACCATTCTGGAACTCTTCCTCCACCCCAGGAAATAACAATTCTTTCCTCCAACTACCCACAACAAAAATTATGACATTCTCCTCGATTTTACATTCTCTTACAACCGTCTCCAAACCATCAGCCCATGCTTCTACCTCCTCCTTCAAAACCTATCCCAAACCTGCCTTTACTGCTGCCCTCTGGTTCAGGCCACCATTATCTCTGCATGAATTTTTTTCCAGAATACTCACAACTGGTCTTCCTACTCCCACTCTTAGCCACCCTCCCCAGCCTGTTCTGTCTCCCTCTCAGCAGATGGAGGAATCCTTGTAGGACCTAAGTCAGTTTATGTCTCTCTCCTGCTCAAATTCCTCCAGAGACTTCCCTTCACATGCTAAGGACACACAGGAGTCCTTACAATGTCCTTACATAGATTTCTGCTGCCCCTACTACTTCTCTGACCTCATGCCCACCACTGTCCTCTCGCCCTCATCTGATTATTACCTATTACATTTAGTATCATCAGACATATTCTGTACTGATACATTTAATTGTGTATATAAACACTTCCTGGGAACAGCAACTGTGGTCTGGTCACTTGTGGTATGTCCCCATTGCCTAGAACAGCACTGAGTGGCAAGTTGTTGACAGTGTCAACACAATAGATACAGACAAGCTTAATGAGTGAATTAAATCTCTCCCACTTTAAAAAAATACTTTAACTTCTGTGTGGTGGCAACAGAGAGGAACCTGAATTCATCTCACAACCTGAAATTTACAATTTCTCCACTTCCCCACCCCAGCCACTCAACCTCCCCATGCACTTAGTTCTGCTGAATGGAAGACACAAAGAATGGAAGGAAGGGGAAATGGGCATCCTTTAAGAGGAGCAACAGTTTGACTGGAAAACTAAATTGGCTTCCAAAGCACTTCTTAAATTTGTCCCCTCTTCTCCTTCCAGAGGGCTTCCCTGATAGCTCAGTTGGTAAAGAATCTGCCTGCAATGCAGGAAACCCTGGTTCAATTTCTGGGTTGGAAGGATCCACTGGAGAAGGGATAGGCTACCCACTCCAGTATTCTTGGACTTCCCTTGTGGCTCAGCTGGTAAAGAATCCACCTGCAATGCAGGAGACCTCGGTTTGATCCCCCCTCTAGGCTCAGGCACCCACCACCCTTCAGCTGATGACTCCCCTAACTGGGAGACCAGCCTCTAATCTTCTGCTCTTCCAAATCCACCCTCCATGAAGCTGCCAAAGGGCATCTAAAATGGAAATCTGTGTCCTCCCTTTGGCTGGCAATTTTCATCAAGCACACTGCCATCCTCAGGTATACAATACTGGCTACTTCAATGTTAATGAGATTAGACATCCACAAACTTCTTAGCTAATTTCGTTTTCAAGTTAAAATGGTTCCCTCTTCTTTTTCTTCTTTCTTCCATTTATCTTCACAAGTTATCAAGATTGTACTCTTTCTTCAACAGTATTCTCATCATCGAAGTGAATTGAGAAAAGAAGCATGACCTTTGACTTAAAGCTATGAGTATCATTTGTAACCATATCTAGGTGTTTATGAAAATAGTATATTGCCCCAAACCAGAAACAGCCAGCAAAAAGGCAGGGAGGCAGGATGGATGGTTTCTGTACAGGAACCATGTGCCAGAAACTCTCAAGTTGGCAGTATTTTCTAGTTGAAGAAACCAAGGTTCAGAGATTAAGTAAGTTTCTTGCCCAAAGCCTTAGGCTTCACTCTAAATTTCCTGCTGTTTCCACTATAAGAAATACTACAAAGTTAATACAAATATATGAAAATATGTGCACACAAGGTTGAATGAAAAAGAAACACCAAGCAGTATTTGCACAGATATGCTGCTATGTAAGGTGGTTATATGTATACAGACAAGGAAGGAGCTCAGATGGAAACAGTCACTCTTGATTTTATTGAACCATGTGTCCTCCAAATTGTCCCAGTGCTTAGCAATGAGATAGCCATTAGTTGAGAAACGTATTGAGAAATGTATTGAGGAAACAAGCTCAGGAAAAGGTGCTCAGCGGTGTGTATGCTTCTTGGACTTAGCAAAAGGGAGAGAATTTTGTAAACAGCAGTTGGTTTTCTAGAGGAGGAGAAGAAAGTGGCAAAGTTGAGGGAGATATTAGAGAGGAAGAAGATGAACAGAAAAGATTCCTCCCAGACAGTCTGGCTTGACACAGGGTCTCTCTATCCAGCAAAGAGTGTTCTCACTTCCTAGAAATTGACAGGAAAAGTGCTGGCCAAGTAAGTTTCAAGTTTCTTTAGGGTATTAGCTAACAAGCAGGATGCTGGGACTGATCTTGGCACAGATGAGTGGAAAAGTCACTGGGCTGGAAATCAGAAGACCAGGGTCCTTGGTCCTGATTTGGCTGCCAACAAGCTTTATTTCTATGTAACCTTGGAGAGGTCACTCACCCTCGTTTGTCCTAAGTTATTCTATTTGTATAATATAGAAGTTGAGCCATCTGATATGCTGTTTCCAATTCTAACCTTTTAAGGCTATTCTAGTCTAAGCTCTCATCATGTCCCATCAAGATGACTGCAGTAACCTCCTAATGTGTTTCTTGACCTCCATTCTTGACCCTGTAAATTGATCTTTCACACCACTGCAGAATGAGCTACCTGATAGCTAGATCAGATCATCTCTTTCTTACAACTACAGTCACTCTCCACTGCATAAAGTTCCCTGGTGACAGTCCATTAATGTGTTAATAGCATATTAATAGAGTTCATACGACCCCTGAATGTCCAACCCATCCACCTCTCTAGTCCATCTCTTGTCATTGCCCTCCTCAAACCCCAGGCCCTGGTAATAAAGAACAGCTTGTAATTTCTGAAGGGGCTTCCTAGGTGGCTTAGTGGTAAAGAATCTGCCTGCCAAGGTAGGAGATGCAAGAGACTCGGGTTCGATCCCTGGGTCAGGAAGATCCCCTGGAGGAGGAAATGGCAACCCACTCTAGTATTCTTGCTTGGAAAATCCCATGAACAGAGGAGCCTGATGGGCTACAGTTCATGGGATCTTAAAGAGTTGGACACAGCTTAGTGACTGAGCACAACAACAATAACATACTTTCTGAACACACCACACTATTAGTGACATTCGTACCTTGGCTGTTTCCTTCCAAGAAATGCGTGCTTACCTTTCTCCACCTGGCTCACTGTCCTTCATCCTTTCAGTTCTAGTTCAGGCTTAGCTCTTTTAAGATGCTTTCCTGAAACCCATTGATTAGTCCATGAGCAGATTTGCTCTCTCCCACCTCCTGCACTTAACATTACACTATGATTCTTTGTTTTGAGCTGTGTGTTCCTCTACCAGGCAGAATGCTCTTGAAGTGCAGTGGCTGTTCTTATTTTTCTTTATGGTCTTGGAGTGAGATCCCCAACCTCACTCCTAGCTGATCCCAGTCCATTTAACCTGGTTCGCAGTAGGCGCCCAATAAATGTTTACGGAATTGCATGCTATGCTTCCTAGCTGTGGCTACAAAGACTTCCTTCAGCCTGCAACACCAGCAGCCTTCAGCAAGCCCTCCTTGGAACACAAGCCCAAAGGTGGACCACGGCAGGTTTCATCCCTATTTCTTAAGTGCTCTTAGTCAACTCCCCCAGAGTCCCGCCACCCCAAATTTGTGAGCTTCAGAGTTGGCAGGTCAAAGGCAGCCTCAGCATTCCCCACTCCCTCCCACCTTGTTTTCTCTAAGCAGAAACAAAAAGCCGTCCAAGTGCCAGAGATCCAGGTTGCTGTTCCACAGGACTTGCAGGACAGCATTATATCTGACTCCATGAGGGTATTATTTTAAGCATTACTAAACACCCCTAACCTATCAACTCCTGGCTTTGTAGTCATTTCCAGTTGGAATGTCTTTAGGCTGAAAAAAGACAGGTTTGTGAGAAGACATAAACATCTTTGGTGAGAGGTGACATATGTTTTCTCCTAGTGAAAGCAAGCCACTCCCGTAGACTCTGCAGTTTTTTGGACACTGCATAAAATATGTCTCTTAGGCAATTAATTTCCTGGCAGGCTTTGAGTGAAGCAATTACTCCATGTTTTTCTTTGTCATTGTTCGAAAGTTTAACAGTGCATCTATCTCCTTTATTCATGTCTGGAAGGCCAAAGACTACCTTGAAACCTCTGCGGCAAATGTATGTAAAAACACTTAGTGTTCACACGTTTGATTTAAATATTGACAAATTTTTTCATTAGTACATTAAACCCTCAGCTTTATTCATCTTAAATGCTTTCCAGGAGAGTGACTCCCCCATTAGCACGACTCCTAGTAACTCAATACAAACTTTGTAAGCGGGCTAACCACGGAACCTGGTAGTCTATTGTGCTCCTATTCTGCGGTGAGGCAGCTGTAACTGGTTATGAACCAGTGCTGGAAATAGTGTTTGGAGCTTTCTTGGCAGATTTCTTACATCGTTATTCAATATGAACTGCAAATCATATGCTCGTAGTTATGAAAATGTCAGGAAACTCCTAGTGTTCATGCTTTGTTTGACAAAGCTATTTTCGAGTCCTTTTGGAAGGCAGGGGCATCGAGCATTTGGGATGGAGAGGGAACAAGCGGCCCTGCCCCCACCTTCCCAGCAGTATTTGAGAAGTTGGTAATTCAGTGCTAGATGACAAGAGCTCAACTCTGCACTGAGAGACGGCCGTTTCGCAGAGTCTCAATTAGTCCAGGATGTGTGTCAGGGCTACTAGAGGTCTGAAAGGAAATGCAAGAAACTTGTTCACTTCTTGCTCAGTTTGGATCAACTGAGGAGCTTCAGATCAGGGTCAGCAAGTGTTTGACTCTTACTCATAGAGGCAGTGGAGCAATGCCCAGGGGACAGGAAGAGGAACAGAGAGCCTAGAGAGAAGGGACAGAGTGAGAGGGAAGGAAAGTCAAGGGTTTGGCAGAGAGAGGGAGGGAGAGAAAAGGGCAGGGGAGAGGACAAAAAGGAAATGTGAAAGAAATGCAAAATAGGAGATTAATATCACATCTCACACAAGGAACTACATTCTTAAGACCTTTCAACACAGAGAATAACTTCAGAGTCTTACCACATTCTTGTAAGATATGTAAGGGTACTCTTGATTTGAAAAAGCAAAGATTGTTGTGGAAATTTTGAAAAATAGAAGCACAAAGAAGAAAACTTAAATCACCAGACATCCAGGACCCACAGAAAATCACTCTTAACAAATATCTTTTATGCATACATATAGACACAGAAATGAATTCTTTTTAAAATGTGGAATTACATGAGACATAATTTCTTCTTTTGAATGGAATATGTATTTTCCTCATCATTATTCTTCTAAAATTGGTTTGTAGTGGTTGCAGTGAAACATTTTGGTTGTATCCAACTATTTGTTATTTACAAAAATGTTGAGGTGAATATCCTTGTGTATGGATCTTTATACACATCTATGATTATTTCCTAGGCTAAAAACAATGAGTGGAATTATTTTCTAGGTCGAAGGTATGCAGATCTTTTAGCTTTTTTACGTATATTTCCAAATAGTCCTCTATCATCTTGAGGTCATTTGATTCCTTATTTAAAGATGAAGAAAGGAAGGAAGGGATAGTAAACGATGCAGGTAAGCTTGAATTCAAGTATCCTAGTCCCTGATATATGCTCTTGGACTCTATAGGCTCCAAGCTGCACTGTCTCTCAGCTATGATGATGGATAATCAGCAGTAGTTCTAACGATTATTTCTACCATCAGTGTAGGACAGGGTCTATTTCTCTACACTCGCTGCTAACAAGTACCTGCTAAGGTACCTACTAGGTATTATCCCTTTTTAAGCTCATATCTCATTTTTTATCCATAGTGAAGTTAAACATCCTTTTCATGTGCTTGCATGTTTGTGAAACATTTGTATTAGTTATGTAAACAATTTGCACATTTTATGCATCCTCTCTGTCTATTCTACTGTTGGTATCATTATTCTTATTAGATGAGGAGACTGAGGTTTTGAGAGACTGAACTACTTGTTCAAGATCATATAGTTAAGTGGCAAATTTGTGTTTTTAAGTTGGTTTCATGTCATGCCAGGCACAGTGTTCTTTTATAAATTCCAAGGATAATAATGTCATAAATCCAACAGAGGAAAACCAAATCCTCTGAATACCGCAGTAAATAAAATCAAGAAAATCCACAATAGTACAGGGAGGTGTAGAGCCCCTCAAGAGAAGTAGTGAATGTCTCTCTGGGCTTTAATTATAGCCACTGAATTGTGTGCTTAGAATATCTGCAGAGACATAGCAACAGCCTAAGAACCATGTTTATAATGTGCTTTATTTGGGTGAGCTCTTCCTTCTAGATTGGCAGACTTAATAAACCTGTAGGGAGAAATGTGAGGAGGGATGCTGAGGAAGGTGGTGGTGAGAGAAGGCGGTTCATATGGTGTATATGGGGATGGTGTATTGGCTGATGGTCTATTTCACTGGTCAGAGAGGGAGGGAAGGTAGCTACCAAAAAGGCTGATTGATGGTAAGGGCACTTAGGATTAGGAGTGCGCTCTCTGAAATGAGGGAGGTGCCGTCTTGCTTTCCTCTCTACTGCTTTCAGTTCACTTGGAGTTATCAGGCCTTACTCTGAACACCAGAGTTCAAAAGGGCTCTACATTGGTGAACAGAACTAAAATCATGTCATAAGACCAGTGGCTTAAGGGGCTAGACAACAGGGAAGCCTGAGAGGAGAAGACTTGAGGGAACATGACAACATTCTTCAGGTTCATCAAACACACTCTGCATCCTTTCTTAGACACGTGTGTTCTTCATCTTCCCTCCTCATTGCCTCATCTCCACCATCCTGGCACATGGTGCTCAGTCAGAGAACGTGTTTATTGACAGCCTACCGGGCGCCAGGCACCGTTCCCACCCCTGGGGGTCCAGCAGTGGGCAGAGCCCAGACCTTAAAGGAGCATATCTCCTCAGGGTATCCAGTACAGGCCTGCTGAGGATGGGCAGACACATAGATGAATGAGTCAGAGATTGTACTCATCAGAATGGAGAGCAGAGGAGGAATATTTGCACTGAGATGGTAAACGAATGATGATCTCTGAAGTGGCTGAAGACAACCAGGAACTTCCAGCGCCCTCAGAACTGAAGTCAGCGGTCTGAGAAGTAAAGGCCAACTAGTTCCCTCTTCTCCCTTCTTCCTCACATCACTAAATCTCATCTCCAATTAAAGATCCACCCAGGTAAACCATGTTGATGGTCCCCTGCTGCTTTTAGGATAACGTGCAGATTCCTCAACCAGGTGCATAAGTTGTCTCACACACGGGAGCCCGTCTCTCTTTCTAGGCTTATCTTCTGCCGTTCTGACAGAAAGAAGAGAATCAGATAGAAAAGTCCTGCTCGAGAGCAGCTAAGTGCACGCTATGGGATGCCCAGGAAAACAGCCTTCAGTGAACGTTATTCATCCAACCAGCATCAGCTGAGCACCTGGCCGGCCAGGGTGTGACAGCAGATGTAGGTTCTAGTGCTCAAGGAGCCCACAGTTTAAAGAGGAGCCAACTGTGGGCGATGTCATACGGACTACTACCTGGCAGGGAGAAAATGTCAGGTGAGGAGGCAGCAGTAGCTCTATTCATTCACTCCACAGATACCCAGTTGTCTGCTACGTGCCCACAACTATTCTAGGTATCAGGGCTCAGTGGTGAACCAAGCACAGGGCAGGGGAGCAGCCTGCTTGGTGCAGCCAATATGGGGTTAAGGGTCTGTGGAGAATTTTCAAACAATCATAAAACCAACTCTCAATTTACTCTGCTGTTATTGCACACTGTGCTTTTGATTCAAACAATGACATATAAAATATTTCTCTCCACTGGGGAGGTGCTCCCACTGTCCTGCCCGTCGTAGACCACTGCTGCAGCTACAGCAGTAAACGAAACCTCCCCCACCCCCTGCCCTCACGAAGCTGGCACTCCACTGGGGGAGGGTGGTGGCTCGTCCCTCCTGCAGCAGTAGAGCTGCCACGCCAGCTGGCCACTGGCTCGCCGAGCAGGAGACCTCAGCTAGAGGTGGTGTGAGACTACGCTCTGGCCGAAGGGATGCGAGCAGAGGTGAAGTGTACTAGCTCTGCATCAGGCTCTGAAGGAAGAAAGAAGTGACATGGGGCAGGGGGTGAGGACAGAAGGAAAGAAGGAAGAAGGGAAGGAAGGGAGGGAGAGGGAGGAAGAGAGGCATGAAGAAGGGAGGAAGAGAGGGCTGAGTCTTTACAAAATAAAAGAAAAAATGTGCTCCTTACCAGCATGTGACTGTGAAGATGCTGAGGAAGCCATCTAGGACAAGACGGATGCCACAGCTTGGGGCAGGCAGAGGAGCAATATAGGGGCTCAGGGTGAGCGTGGGGAACAGAGCTCCCCTTCTAGCTCTGAGCAGCCACCTTGGGACTGAGGAGAAATCAATTTCTGTCTTGTTTAAGCCACTGTATCTTTATCCACCTTTCTTTCTTCCTTACTTCCTTTGTTTCTTCTCATTTATTACACCAACCTAGACTGTAGTGGCTCAGAGGTTAAAGCGTCTGCCTGCAATGCAGGAGACTTGGGTTCGATCCCTGGGTCGGGAAGATCCCTGGAGAAGGAAATGGCAACCCACTCCAGTATTCTTGCCTGGAGAATCCCATGGATGGAGGAGCCTGGAGGGCTACAGTCCACAGGGTTGCAAAGAGTCGGACACGACTGAGCAAATTCAACCATTCAGCCAGACTGTATACTAACTACCACTGAGAGATACACTATCGACAAAGAAAGGAAATACAGTTTGTCCAGTGATAACTTGTATGCAGAAAAATAAATCAGGGGTAGGAGAAAGTAAGGGCTGGCAGGGGGGAGAGGCTGCAATGTCTGTGTTGGGGTTAGATGCGTCCCAAGTCCCATGATCCAATACAATTGTCACTAGCCACTGGCACTTGAGTATGGCCAGCTGAAACATGTAAAATACACTCTGGGTTTCAAAGACTTACTACAAAAAATACATGTAAAATAACTCATTAATATTTTCATATTAATTACATGTTGAATGATAATATTTTAGCTCTACTGGGCTAAATAAAGCATATTGCTAAAATAATATGTTAAAATGTAAACATTAAAATTCATTTCACTGTTCTTACTTTTTAAAATGCAGCTCCTAGAAAATTTAAAATTACACATGTGGTTGGTGTCTGTGGCTCACATGGTACTTCTGCCTAATGGTGCTGCTTTACTTTCCCACTAGGTACTTCTCATGATCCTCCCACCAGTTCTCCCCTAAGCCTTCTGACTCCACTGTGTCACTGCCTCTCAGCTTTCCAGGGTCCTGGTCACAGGGGAGAGTCCTGATCTTTCGGTATTAGGATTTATCAAGAATTAGATGATTATTCAGTTGACTCTTTTAAGACCCAGGAAAGAGGCCCCTACATGTATGCAGAATACATACCTGCCTCACTGGAGAGCAGTTGAGAAGGACCAAAGGCTTGTTGCCTCTCAAAAAACACATGTGTGCATGCTAAGTCACTTTAGTCGTGTCCCACATGTGCGACCCTATGGACTGCAGCCTGCCAGGCTCCTCTGTCCATAGATTCTTCAGGCAAAAATATAGGAGTGGGTTGCCATGTCCCCCTCCAGGGGATCTTCCCGACCCAGGGATCAAACCTGTCTCTTATGTCTACCTGCATTGGCAGGAGCGTTCTTTACCACTAGCGCCACCCGGGAAGCCCCTCAAAAAACACCCTTTTCCAACTGGACCACCACAATACACAAACTTCCCCCATGGAAGGTTTGCCTTTAAGTTCAAAGCGTTTGCTTCTAGAAGGCCCTTGCTAAAGAAAGCTGCATTCAAAAAACTTGAATGCCATCATATCCGAGGGCAAAGGCTTTGGAGTCAGACGAACTCGGTTCACAACCTAGTTCTTCCCTTCTGCAGCCGAGCAGCCTTTGAATAACTACTGAGCCGTTTCATGCATCCGCTTAATCTCCAGAGTCAGGATACCATTCCCCACACCTCACACCATGGTTTTGCCTCTAACACACGTGCCGTGGATTGAGGCCAACTCATGGACGATAGACCCCAGGCCCCCACCCATCCCTTTTAAGAAGCTGTTCAGAATTAGGAAGAAGGATTAAAAAAACCAAAAAGCATGACTACAGGGGTATGAATCACCTTTGCTTCACTGCCTCATGGAAAAGTTCTGCCAACAGGGAGAGGGCTGGGAAAGGCAGTAAAAGGAGAACCACTTTCTCATTGAATGCACACGATAAAAGTCAAAATTCCCTTCATACACGTACAGTGTTCTACCTGGAGCTAAGGGGTCAGGACTATGCATGAAAAAATTAATTGAAGCAGTTCTTCATGAAGGAAGAAAAACAAGGCATCTTGGTGCATCCTGGGTGAAATGTCCTTTTCACACTGGCCCTCGGGTTACCTCAGCCAGAGATGGCCTGTCAAGGTGATGCTGGCTGACGCACGATGAAGTGTTTCATTAACACTGTCAAGGCATCACAGCATTTACGGGTCCAAATGCTGCACCTTCATGTGTTGCTCACACATAAATCCAACCTTATTCACAGAGCGGGGAGCCATTGAAATACCAGCAGCTTTCTGCCCAGAGTCACATAGGGGAGGAAGTGTTTGATGCTCACTCTCCCTGCAAAGTGCTGGGAGCTGGGTATTGTTAGCCCAAATTCTCTGAGGTTCAAAGAGGATTCTCAATGTTTCTCTGATCCAGCAAGTGTCAGATGAGAGCTAGAATCAGTTTCAACTAATTATTTTTTAAAATATTTATTTATTTGGCTACTCTGGGTCATAGTTGCAGCATGTGGTATGTAGTTCCCTGATACCAGGAATTGAACCTGGGCCCCCTGCATAGGGAACGAGGAGTCTTAGTCACCAGACCACCAGGGAAGTCTCAGCTCCAGCTAATTCTTAACCTAGTTGCCATGTTCTACCAAAACAGAAAGCACAGAAGCATGATGTTGACTCATTATGCAATATTAAATCAGATGGAATTTTACTTTGAATGTTTTAATCATTTTTATCAAGAAAAATGCTAGGAAACCAATCTCTCTGGCTAGGACACAGACCTAAATATGCTGGTGATTGGAAAAGCCTTGCAAAGGATTTGTGCATAGCACAGCTTAGGTGATATTCTGCAAAGAGTATGGAGGATGGAGGAAGGCAAACCTTTGAGCCTCCTCTAGTGATGTGGGGGCATTTTGAAAGCCTCTTGGAGTCTCACTTTGCTTATTAATGAAATGGGAAGCCTTACCGAAACCGCCTTCCTCCCCACCACCCATGGTCTGGATCTCAGGATTTTTGTATGACAAGGCATGTGAAAATGCTTTTGTGAGCTACAAAACCCTTCCTGAATGTACCAAACTAATCAATGGGTGCAGGGGATGACTTGGTGTGAGAAAAGGGCAAAGATTAGGGAGACTTTCCTTTATTATTTTGGAAAATGTGATTTTTATCATTTCTTCCCTTCCTCATTGGTTTGAGGACAGAAAATTATCCATTTTTAAAATCCAAACCAAATTTTAAATTGAATTTAAATATAACATTGCAAAGTGGATCCTATTTCCAAAGCATTTTCCATTCATCCTCTTATTTGATTCTGAAGGTCACTCTATGAGGTGGATATTTAAAGATGAGGCATATGAGATTGAAGAGATTAAGTAGCTTCTGTCTGACCCTTGGCTACTAATTGGAAAGATGGGGACTTGATACCAAGTCGGTTGATGCCAAATCTAATGTCCTTTCCTCTTCATTCAGTTTCCTCTGAGCCCAAATTCCATTCTACCATCTCCTTCTATTCTCTGCCAAATATGTTTAGCAGAATATAATTTAACATCACTGATGAATCACTCATCTTCTTAGTTAATCAGGTGTCAGGTGAGGAGAATATTTACTTTCCAGCACTGTCCTTTATCTCAGAGAGTTCAAGAGACATGGCCTCTACTCTCAGGGAGCATGTAATCTTTCTAAACAGATAAGATATCAAATGTTGAAACAACTAGAGAGACAAGTGTGTTAAATCATATAGTACAGAACCTCGGTGTAATAGATTTAGTGCAGGAAAATGCCACAGGAAGCTGGGTGGTCAGGGAAGGCTTCTTAGAGGTGGTGCAACTTGAGTTTCCTCTAAAAGTCATGGCAGAACAGAGACCAGAGGCCAGATCCTGAGTCGTGGCCAAGTATTCTTCTTACTATGGAGATTGGCATGAAAAGGAAGAGTAGATCGTACTTTTTCTTTATATCTTACATTTAAAAGATATCTTACATTTAAATACACTCATGTGTTACTCGGTTGGGGGACATACACATGGTGAGCAGATAGTTTATCTGTAAATGTTTGTCATGTAAGAGGTTGATTTATATGTTAGTCAAAATCACTGTCACAGTATCAGTAAAATCAATTGACGGCAGTGCTCAAAATGACATACTGCTTTTGTGAAAGAGCTATACTCTCCGAGGTAATACTCATAAAAGAAAAAAAAAGGCATTCTTTCATGTGGCTTTCTCAAAAACGCAGCCTGGCAATCTAAAAGCCCATGCTGTAAAGCTGCCCTCTTTGAAACCTCTTTTATATCTACCATGTGCAGATCCACCAGGCATAACATTTAAAAAATTGTGACATAAAACACAAAATGGCTGCACCATCCTTTCAAGTTTGATACAGCCAGTTAAATATTCAGCATCGCTGCTCATAGAAACACTTTTTGATCTGAGGAGATATGAAACCCAGCCATCCCGCAGCTGGAATGTGAAGATTCTGCAGAAGAGCGTGGATTAACTTGAAAGTACAGGGCAAATGGGATGGCCTCGTTTCCTTAGTGACCGAGAGTTCACAAGAAACTCCCTATTTGTTTCAACACATTGTAAATCTGTGTCCCCAATGCCAAACTGTGTCTGGCACAGAATAAGTATGTAAGAAATAAATGTTGAATGAATGAAGAGATGCTTTCTTTGATGATTTTGTACTTTATAGCGCCTTGAGAGTCCTTGTTATAAACATCGTAATGTCAACCACTTGTAGGCACATGGACGGTTCAGCACTTTAGAAAGACCATCTTATTCTCACCATATAACAATCAAAAGAGGCAGATATTAATTCTCTTATTTAATAGACAGGAAACTGAGGCTTAGAGAAATGAAGCAGTTTGGCCAAGCTCACAGCCAGGCCCACATGATACCTAAGTGCATGATGCCAACCTTTGTTTACAAAGCCACTTACCCTTGATGCGTGCATCAGGGTAGGAACAGAAAGAGAGCCAAAGCAGAAAACAAAAGCAATATTATTAAAATCAGCCAACATTTATTAATATCAAGTATATATACTTTGTAAGAGATCATGTTCTGTCTCTTCTAATTATCACTACAACCCTAAGAGGTCAGTTCTATTTATCCTACATATAGATGAGTAATCCCTGGGTTGTGAAGATGCCCTGGAAGAGGGCATGGCAACTCACTACAGTATTCTTGCCTGGAGAATCCCATGGACAGAGGAGCCTGGAGGGCTATGGTCCATGGGGTCACAGAGTCAGATGTGACTGAAGCAAATTAGCTTGCATGCATGCACAGATGAGTAAAACGAGACTATTCACCTAGTAAGTAATGGAGCAAAGTCCCAGATATGAAACATATGGTACTTAAAATTACTTTTCTTAAAAAAAATTCCCAACCATCTTATTTTTGCCTAATTTACCCCTACTCAACGAAAGTTGGACCGTAACAAAATAAAAGGCAAACAATTCTTTCTAAAATTTCTTTTTGTTTTTTTTCCTGAAATGTTCCTGTGAATGGGGAGTTTATCACCTATCCAATGATGTCTTACTTGTGAAGAGAGGAGATGGATCAAGATAAAGATGGTTCATGGTCCCTGCCAGGAATTCCCAGGGCTGACACTCTGATCCTCTCATCGTTCATCACTTCTCAGTGGGACTGAAAGGCAGTTGATGCCCATTTGAATCTTGTCAATCAGAAAAGGCAACATGCCAGTCTTGTTAATGCCACCTTAAACCACCTCTCAGTTGATCTGTCAGCACTGTTGATAGCCCCGGTCCCTGTTGTACAGCAGAAATGTCTACCTAAGTTTGTCTCTCTCACCTTTTCTTTAAAGGAGCTGCAAGGCCATGGGGCCAGGCTTCCTTTTGGTACTAACCTTCCAAGGAAGCCAGCTTTGTGTTCACACCTGCCGGGGGCACATTTGCTCTCAATGGCTAGGCCCCTCCCCTCTTCAGTCACCCCTCTGGAAACCACTCTCTCTCCTTTTGGTTCTCAGCATTTCACAGGGAGTATCCAATAGGTGCACACCGACTAACAAGTGGCCTATTGAGGATCTCTGCTGGTCTGACTCAGCTCTGTGCTAGTCATTTGCAAGTTGAGGACGGCCTCAAGCTGCTAAAACATGGTGACAAATGAGCAAGAAGCAGCTGACATTTCCTAGCACCATCTTCTCTTTCAGTCCTTAGGTTAAGCTTTTCTTCTCTCTCCTTCCAGTAGGTGAGACTCATGTTGGGCCCAAGTTCACAAGTCAGGGTCTTACATGTAGAAAGAATTAAAGGCATGCATGCTCAGTTGCTCAGTCATGTTCAACTCTGCGACCCCATGGACTGTAGCCGGCCAGGTTCCTAAAGGCACAGATATGCAATTTCAGGGGAAGAGGAAGAGGATGGATTGGGTTCCCCATGCCAAGAGCTATGCCAAGCACCTTGAAATTTCCCTCTTTGAATCTGCATGTGTTCCCATGAGTCAGAGTATTACTATCTTCATTTTATAGATGAATGGAGGAGGGTAAGGATGAGGAGAAATTTGTTAAATGTTCAAGCTGGATCTCCAATCCAGATCTGTCTAATTTCAAAAGAGAAATCCTTGGATAGTTTTAGCGTCATGCTTTTCTTATTAGAGACTAAATCCTGGAACTCCCCAGGATAACCTGTACTTGGGTCTCCTCTGAAGTATACTCTTAGGAGCTTTATAAATAGGGGTTCTTAAAAGACATATGGAACTTGGGTGTGACATCCCAGGTACCAAGCTGGACACATGTGTGATTGTCTCCAGTGAAAGTTTTCCCCTCAAACTTCTCTTTTCTTTGTCCCTCATCTTCCCTGATGACATGGAGGAGAAAGTCATGATGAGGGATTGATGTGTCTTCCAATTTAAAATATTAAGACCAGCTTGGAGACTTCCAACATCCTCACCTAGGATCTAGGTAAGATCCCAGAGCAGTACACAGGCAGGTTCTTTACCACTAGCACCACCTGGGAAGCCCTAGCATTACCACACTGACCTTTAACTTCTTTATCTGTAAAACGGGGCTGGTGACTCAACCACCTGCCTGTTTAGTATACTGCGGAATTTCAAAAAGGTATATGTGGAAGCCCTCTGTCAACTGCTAAGTGCTAGATCCACTTTTACTAACAGATTCATTCTTTCGGTAAATATTAAGTGCTTCTTCGTGAAAAGCACATTATCAGGCTATTTGGTGGATACAAATGAATAAAATACGATTTCTGTCCTTAAAGTATGTACAGTGTTGAAAAGAAAATATGTTTATGTGAATAACTATAACACAATGTAGTATAAAAAATATTCACCAGAATAAAGAGAAACATAAGATGCTATAGCAGAGTAAGCAAGGGGGCTTTAGGAAAAGGGAAGAAGCCAGCATACTTAAGAGCAATCTGGGAGATAAAATCTATGAAACTTGACAACTGTCTCATTAAATGATGCATTCTTTCATCCACTAAACGTTTAGCAGAGGCTTATTATGTGCTGGTTACCATGTAAGTTATTAATACTAGGCCAGCAAGGGAATATTTCATGCAAAGATGGGCTCAATAAAGGACAGAAATGGTATGGACCTAACAGAAGCAGAGGATATTAAGAAGAGGTGGAAAGAATACACAGAAGAACTGTATAAAAAAGATCTTTACGACCAAGATAATCATGATGGTGTGATCACTCACCTAGAGCCAGACATCCTGGAATGTGAAGTCAAGTGGGCCTTAGAAAGCATCACTACAAACAAAGCTAGTGGAAGTGATGGAATTCCAGTTGAGCTATTCCAAATCCTGAAAGATGATGTTGTGAAAGTGCTGCACTCAATATGCCAGATAATTTGGAAAACTCAGCAGTGGCCACAGGACTGGAAAAGGTCAGTTTTCATTCCAATCCCAAAGAAAGGCAATGCCAAAGAATGCTCAAACTACTGCACGATTGCACTCATCTCACACGCTAGTAAAGGGATGCTCAAAATTCTCCAAGCCAGGCTTCAGCAATATGTGAACCGTGAACTTCTAGATGTTTAAGCTGGATTTAGAAAAGGCAGAGGAACCAGAGATCAAATTACCAACATCAGCTGGATCATCAAAAAAGCAAGAGAGTTCCAGAAAAACATCTATTTCTGCTTTATTGACTATGCCAAAGACTTTTTGTGAATCACAATAAACTGTGGAAAATTCTGAAAGTTATGGGAATACCAGACCACCTGACCTGCCTCTTGAGAAATCTGTATGCAGGTCAGGAAGCAACAGTTAGAACTGGACATGGACAACAGACTGGTTCCAAATAGGAAAAGGAGTACATCATGGCTGTATATTGTCACCCCGCTTATTTAACTTATATGCAGAGTACATCATGAGAAATGCTGGGCTGGAGGAAGCACAAGCTGGAATCAAGATTGCCCGGAGAAATATCAATAACCTCAGATAAGCAGAAGACACCACCCTTATGGCAGAAAATGAAGAGGAACTAAAAAGCCTCTTGATGAAAGTGAAAGTGGAGAGTGAAAAAGTTGGCTTAAAGCTCAACATTCAGAAAACTAAAATCATGGCATCCAGTCCCATCACTTCATGGCAAATAGATGGAGAAACAGTGGAAACAGTGACTTTATTTTTATAAATAAAAAAAATATATGCAAAGGCTGACTTTATTTTTTTGGGCTCCAAAATCACTGCAGATGGTGATTGCAGCCATGAAATTAAAAGATGCTCACTCCTTGGAAGGAAAGTTATGACCAACCTAGGGAGCATATTAAAAAGCAGAGACATTACTTTGCCAACAAAGGTCCGTCTAGTCAAGGCTATGGTTTTTCCAGTGGTCATGTATGGATGTGAGAGTTGGACTGTGAAGAAAGCTGAGTGCCGAAGAATTGATGCTTTTGAACTGTGGTGTTGGAGAAGACTCTTGAGAGTCCCTTGGACTGCAAGGAGGTCCAACCAGCCCATCCTCCAAGCAAATCAGTCCTGGGTGTTCATTGGAAGGAGTGATGTTGAAGCTGAAACTCCAATACTTTGGCCACCTGATGCGAAGAGCTGACTCATTGGAAAAGACCCTGATGCTGGGAAAGATTGAGGGCAGGAGTAGAAGGGGACAACAGAAGATGAGATGGTTGGATGGCATCACCAACTCAATGAACATGGGTTTGGGTAGACTCTGGCAGTTGGTGATGGATGGGGAGGCCTGGCATGCTGCGGTTCATGCGGTCACAAAGAGTTGGACACAACTGAGTGACTGAGCTGAACTGAATCTACCAAGAAAGACCCATTTCTCAAAAGTTCATGGCTTTGGGACTTCACCGGCAGACCAGTAAAGACTTCTTGCTTTCACTGCAGGGGGCACGGGTTCAATTCCTGGTCAGGAACTAAGATCCCACATCCCCTGAGGTGTGGCCAAAAAGGGGGGTGGGGTGGGGAAAGAAAGTTTAAAAAAAAAAAAAAGCTCATGGCCTCTGAATGGAGAAGTCACAGATCGGGCCTCCACCCCACTGCCAAGCTCCTATTCATGCAGGACATTCACTGCTTTGTGATGGAACCCAAGCATCTGGGGTAGAATTCGTGGGAAGGCACATCATGTAAACAACACCATTTTCTGGGACTGTTGTTGCCAAGTTGACCAGGGTTTGGAAACATAAGGACTTTCTATTGATGAGCTTTGGGTAAACCACTGTAAAAAAGTGTTAAAAACCATCACATTTGAGTGGCCTGTTCGTTGTGGAAAAGGAACCCAGATCTAACACATGGTAACAAGGAAACAAAAATAACACAGGAAGATTTTGTTACTTTTAATCATATGTTTTTAGTCCACAGATTTTCTGTTAGAGGGTTCAAAGGATTTGATCAGCTTTTTCCTTCTATGTGGCACCTCATTTGTCACCAGTGTTTTACAGATGGAGGCACAGAAATGTAAAATGACTAGCCCAAAGGTATCATCTCTTACCCACTCCCAGGTCCACCCTGCAATGTGTCACTATAGGGCCACTGACATGTTGCCATGGCATTGAGAGCATCACCAGCTTACAGAACATCTTCCTAAGGCTTTGAGAGAGACCAGGAGACAGTGGCCAGCATGTTGGGGACCCATGTTCCTGTGTGTTCTTAAGACATGTGTGAAGACTACTAAATCAGCTTGCAATCAGTGTAGATTGTGGAAATAGGAATCTGGGGAAGCCAAAGTTACTTTCAAGTCAACTGGATTAACACTAAAGTAATTTTCTTCTGCAAACCCAAGTTTAGGGTAATGCATGAGCTAAGTTTGGAGCAGGGGGCCAAGACACAGATTTCCTGAGTTGTAGAGCTCTTGTAGATCTCAGCAGATAACAAAGCTATTGTCCATGCAGAAATGGAAGCATCTTCAAATCCTGTCAGATGGCAGCACTGACAAAAATCACTACCAAATGTATTTTTACACTGATTTGCTTTCTTGAGTCTGGCTCTTAAAAACAAAACATTCTCTTACAGGAATTTAGTAAAAACACAAGAATGCTGCTCTGAAGGAAATCTCTAGGGAATGCCAGGGACTAACAACAGAGGATTTCTGACAGAAGAAAGAGATGAGGATTTGGAACAAGTTTCTGAATGGCATCATTGTCCTTTCTTTTCTTTTTTACAGCTCCGAGTTTCTTAGCACGCATTTTGGAGAAAAGGATTTGGATCAGAAACTCAGAAATTACCTGGACTTACAAAAATATGGTGTGAAAGTATATATATATATATATAAATGGTTTCAAGTTAAAGGTCTTTATCCCACTTCTCCTAACATATTGTTATCTACTCTTGGCCCCCTCCAATGCTTTGTTGTATTCTGTTTCCAAGATATATAAGCCTTCTGAAGAGCTTGTGAGAGTGCTAAATTTATTTGCTTTCATTTGTCATCTGGTAAAATAAGGAAGCTTAACTCTCAAAAGGAGATGAAAGCATATGTAGCCAATGAGTATGTGATTTTTCATAAGATATCCTTGAACTATTAATATATTAAGTACCAACTTAGAGATCAAATCAGTCAATCCTAAAGGAAAACAATCCTGAATATTCATTGGAGGGACTGATGCTGAGGCTGAAACTCCAATACTTTGGCCACATGATGCAAAGAGTCAACTCTTTGCATGGGAAAGATTGAGGGCAGGAAGAGAAGGGGATGACAGATGACGAGATGGTTGGACGGCATCACTGACTCAATGGACATGAGTTTGAGCAAGCTCTGGGATATGGTCAAGGGCAGGGAAGTCTGGCTTGCTGCAGTCCATGGGGTCTGCAGTCCAACAAAAGTTGGACACAACTGAACGAATGAACAACAACAACCAACTTAGAAATTAAAAACAAAAATAACCCTTATTAGCTATTCTGTTTTTCAGGCAGGAATCATATAGAATAAAGAGAACGGGAATCACAAGATCTGAGTTCTAATCCCAGCTGTGATACTAGCTGTCTGTCCTTGAGGTGATTTGAAGTTAGACAGATTTGGATTATATTCCTAGCTCTACACCTGACAGAGTGTGTGACCTGGGGGAAGTTACTTGCTGTCTCTGACCTTCACTTTCCTCAGTGTCGAATGGAGGGAGCAGTACTTGCCGCTAGTAGTGTCTCTTCCCAGATTACCATGTATTTACGTACACAAAAATCTGGTTAGAGTTCACAATATATACTGTGGTTGTCTTTTAGAATGGGCATAGGAGGAGAGTGAGCTGCCTTCATGATCTTGGACATTAGAATGATCTACCCACTGATTCTAGTTCTACTTGCTCATTCACTCATTCCACAAATATTTAACTGTTTGTGGATATTGTCCAGATGGAGAATGGACAGACAGTCCCTGGTGGAGCAGACATGAGCTCCGACGGGAGCCTGGGGAGAACCGAGGGGGGCACGTGACCTTGTACTGGGGGCCTCATCGTGGCTTCCCAGAGAAAGTGAGGTCTAAACAGGGCTGAAGGGGGAAAAGCAGGAGTGAGAATACTCCAGGGGTGAAGAACAGAACATGCAGACAACATTGAGTAAGAAAGCACTAAGAGTCTCAGTTCAGGATTAGTGTAGAGAGAGATTGCTGCTGCTAAGTCACTTCAGTCGTGTCCAACTCTGCGTGACCCCATAGATGGCAGCCCACAGGCTCCTCTGTCCCTGGGATTCTCCAGGCAAGAATACTGGAGTGGGTTGCCATTTCCTTCTTCAATGCATGCATGCCTGCTAAATCACTTCAGTTGTGTTTGACTCTGTGTAACCCCATGGACAGCAGCCCACCAGGCTCCTCTGTCCACGGAATTCTCCAGGCAAGAGTACTGGAGTGGGTTGCTATTTCCTTCTCCACTAGAGAGATTAGGGAGGGGCATTAGGGCTAGAAGAGGCTAGAGTGACAGAGGACAGAGCAAATTAGGAATGGCTTTCTAATTCAAGGAAAGGAGTCTGTACTTTATCCGGAGGGCAAAAGAAAAACATATGAAGACTCTCTAAAAAAACTTTTTTGGCCAGGCTTCACAGCATGTGGGATCTTAGTTCCCCGGCCAGATATCAAACCCGTGCTCCCTGCAGTGGAATGTGGAGTCTTAACCACTGTACTGCCAGAGCAGTCCCTGCACACACAGGAAGATTTTAAACATGATCATTTTGCAGCTGAGAGTCACTTTAAGCTCTATAGTTCATGGCAACTGGCTTGATCTCCCTTCTCAACCCAAGGGCAACCTATAGAATGCAGGTCTGTAATGATTATGATCCCATAACAGAAGGGAACTAGGTGTCTTGGTATAATATGTCTCAAACATACAAGTGATAAGTAAGTGCTTATAATAATTACTTTCTGTGCTTAAAATTTTACAAAGTCTTCTGAGTCTTTGGCCCTGCCCAGCTCAAAGGCACTAACAATTTGCTCATTGTTGCCCATGTTCTAAATGCCATTCAGAGATATTATTTAGCAGATGGAAACATGTTTCAAGTATGTCCATGTGAGAGATCTGTAGGGTTATCTCTGGTCTGAGTTATATCTGCTTGAAGGCCAGAGTAAGACCTTGGATGTCAAAAGCCCCCCAAAGACAACATATTCCTTGCCCATCCCACCCCATCATAGAATGAATGAATGAATGGGAGGGAGGGAGGGAGGAAAGGAATGCCAGCAAGTTCCACAAAGCTCTATTTTCTCCCATGATGACCACTGGAGTATTTTTAAAATATCACATTCTTTCCCAATGATTCTCTTTAATGTCCTTGTATTGCTAGTTCCCTAAGGAATTACTTTGTCTATTGGTAAATCTGGGACCAGTGGCAGAGATTCTGGGTGGTAAGAAGTCTCTGTCTTTAGAAATTACTTTCATTCAACACCACGCATCCCCAAAGCTTAAACAGTCTACTCTCCAGTACAGGGTCAGTCTTAGTGACCATTATATGCCTGGGCTCTACTACAGTGCTTAGCACACAGTGGGTGCTGCAAAATATTGATTGTCACCTGAATGGAATATTCTAGTTTATTATATTTCCTAGCAGGAACTGAAAGTTTTGTAGAACCCTTTAGGTTGAATTTTTTTTTTCTAAAGCATTTAAGTCTACTTTCTACTTGACTGTCACCTCCTTGAGGACAGGAAATAATGTCTCTTCATCAGTGTTGGGGCCCTTCCTGAACCTCTTATTCCTGCTTTAGCGCAATGCGTGGCATAAAGGGAAGAATGAAATCTGTTACTCTATCAATAATAGATTTTTCTTCTTGCTTTGGTAACAGTGCCATTGAATGTAACAGAATCATCCTTTGCTAGCTGTGAATCCTATAGAACCTATGACTGTGTTTCTGCATTGGCAGTAAGAATCAGATGTCATGCCAATACCAAATTTATCAACGGTACAACCATAGAACCCTGAATAAAGAACTTAATCTCTTAGTGACACCATCTTATTATTTTAAGTGGGGATAGTATCTGCTATGCCTGTAAGATATTTTCAATAGCTTGAAGGAAATCCTGTGTGTGAATATGCAGTATAAGCACTGTGTACAAAGTCATTAACATAGGAAATGGAGCTTAGGACATGAGTCAAAAAGATGTGTAGAGTCCAAACTTGGCCACTGCTCAGAATGTGTGATAACCCTAGATAAGTCACTTACACTCTCTGAACCTCATTTTCTTCACAAATAATTCCAGGTACAGCAGCCTCTTAGGACTTTCAGGACCAAAAGAAATAGAAAGTGTGAAAATACTGTGTAGACCAATATTGCTCCTTGGAGCTGATCTACAGAGAGTAGGAGTTTTGGCTGTCTCTGTCCTGATAAAACTCAGAACAATTCTTGGTGCAGTGTTATTCAAACTGGGTGTCCATAAGATGTACCTAAGAGGGTAAACTAAAGATGCAGACAGCCAAGAACACCCCTAGAGGTCTGATTCAAAAGGGATCCAGAAATGTGCGTTCTTAACAAGCTACGTGTAGACTTCCCACTAGACATTGAGAGAGATTAGGTTAGGGCTAGAGGAATTCTGCCAAACAGAGTTTAGGAAGAGAGGGACCCTGAGGTTCCTCTAAAGCAGGAGTTAATATCAGAATTAACTGTGGAGCTTCATCCACATTCCTGTGTCTTGGCCTCAGCCTTGGAGAGTCTGATCAGTAGGTCTGGAGTGGGTCCCAGATACCTGAGGCCCTTAAAAAAAATTAATCTCCCCTAGTTCTTCTAGATTTGGATTAGTAGGACTTCTAAACCTGCCTCTTGAGAAATCTGTATGCAGGTCAGGAAGCAACAGTTAGAACTGGACATGGAACAACAGACTGGTTCCAAATAGGAAAAGGAGTACGTCAAGGCTGTATATTGTCACCCTACTTATTTAACTTATATGCAGAGTACATCATGAGAAATGCTGGGCTGGAGGAAGCACAAGCTGGAATCAAGATTGCTGAGAGAAATATCAATAACCTCAGATGTGCAGATGATACCACCCTTATGGCAGAAAGTGAAGAAGAACTAAAGAGCCTCTTGATGAAAGTGAAAGAGGAGAGTGACTTAAAGCTCAACATTCAGAAAACTAAGACCATGGCATCTGGTCCCATCATTTCATGGCAAATAGATGGGGAAACAGTGGAAACAGTGACTGGCTTTATTTTTTTGGGCTTCAAAATCACTGCAGATGGTGATTGCAGCCATGAAATTAAAAGATGCTTACTCCTTGGAAGGAAAGTTATGACCAACCTAGATAGCATATTAAAAAGCAGAGACATTTCTTTGCCAACAAAGGTCTGTCTACTCAAGGCTATGGTTTTTCCAGTGGTCATGTATGGATGTGAGAGTTGGACTGTGAAGAAAGGTGAGCACTGAAGAATTGATGCTTTTGAACTGTGGTGTTGGAGAAGACTCTTGAGAGTCCCTTGGACTGCCAGGAGATCCAACCAGTCCATCCTAAAGGAGATCAGATTGTTCATTGGAAAGACTGATATTGAAGCTGAAACTCCAATACTTTGGCCACCACATGCAAAGAGCTTACTCACTGGAAAAGACCATGATGTTGGGAAAGATTGAGGGCAGGAGGACAAGGGGATGACAGAGGATGAGATAGTTGGATGGCATCACCGACTCAATGGACATGGGTTTGGGTGGACTCCATGAGTTGGTAATGGACAGGGAGGCCTGGCATGCTCTGGTTCATGGGGTCACAGAGAGTTGGACACAACTGAGCAACTGAACTGAACTGAAACATTATTTTTAACAATTCCCCCAAGGGATACTCAGGATCCTGTAACAGTGACCCATATAACAGAAGCTTGTTGACACTAGTTGCCAAACCACTTCCTCCCATCCTTCTCTGTGCATAAACCCTAGGACACAGGACATCTCTTGGGGACTTCTTCTCCCTGATTCTTGGCTTCAAAACTGTCATTAGTGATCAATGCCACTAATTTCACTAATATTCACTGTTTTGTTTTAAAATGTGTGTGTGTGTGTTTGTGTGTGTATGTGTGTGGTGGGTACAGTGGAGGCTCGTGAAACATAACTTGTCCAGGCTCAGGAGCCCCATAGAAATCCCATTGCTGGCTTCTGCCCACATCACTTGTCTCTTCATCTTAGAAGTGGAGAGCTGCAAATAGGGAGTTATTTGAAATTTTGCTAGTCTGCAGTCACCTCATGTTTTGTGA
The DNA here is from genome assembly GCF_003369695.1 of Bos indicus x Bos taurus. NCBI lineage: Eukaryota > Metazoa > Chordata > Mammalia > Artiodactyla > Bovidae > Bos > Bos indicus x Bos taurus. Next base: position 81,542,944 of record NC_040078.1, read on the forward strand.
TTTAGTACTTACAGCTAAAAAGTGATTCTGTGTGTGTGTGTGTGTGTGTGTGTGCTCGCTCAGTCATGTCCAACTCCTTGCAACCCCATGGACTGCAGGCTGCCAGGCTCCTCTGTCCATGGAATTTTCCAGGCAAGAATACTGGAGAGGATTGACAGAGGATTTTCTGCACCAGGGCATCTTCCCGACACAGGGATCAAACCCGTGTCTCTTGTGTCTCCTGCGTTGGCAGGTGAATTCTTTACCACTGAGCCATGCAGGAAGTCCCCCAAAAGTGATTAAAAAAGAAAAACAGAAAAACAGACAGCAAAAATGTGACACTCAAGTCAACCCCTCTCCCAATTTATACAACTGTATAATACAATGAAACGTCATTTATTTGCCATTAAAATGATTATGATTTAGCACAACGCCAAATTTTGGCCACCGATGTTGAATATTTATGGCTGGCTCCCTCAGGAAATAGAAGGGGCTACAGAAATGTGCTCTTTCTCTACCCTACCTCCACTTGATGAATGATTATTTTACTTGGTAATATAGTGAGACCAAATTTGCAAATACCTCAGAGGTGAGGCTCAGTACAATTACATTTTTAAATAAGGGTTATTGTAATCAGCTCTAAGTGCAGGGCTTAAAATAGAAATCTAAAAAGCAAATTGATGAAAAAAAATGATACAACTCAAGAACAGTATTTAATTTGCTGGCACTTTGAAATGTGTTTTGAAAATTTATTCACAAAGCCAGATTTTTTTTAAAGACCTCTTGTTTCCTTATTTAAACTTGGGAAAATACAAAAGTGAAATATAATAGGCACCTTACAAAGATCATCTCAGTGATAAAACTGGAAGAGGAATTGGTTATGATGGCTCCATTGAGACCCGCTGGCACACACAGTGGCTCTCTAATCACCTAAACTAGTTTTCAGTGCCCATAACAACTCTCACATCTGTTTAAGCCCTTGACAGAGGGCTTTGTGGTTGAGAGAGCCTAAGCCTTACAACCAGACATCTCAAGTTCAAATGTTGGCTGTGCTGTCTACTCATGGTATGTGCACAAGCAAACTACACAACCTCTCTGTGCTTCAACTCGATTTGTAAAGGTTATTCTAAAAATTAAATGAGGTAATGCATGTAAAGCCCTTAATATAATACCTGGTACATAACATGCATGTAATAAAGGACTCTACTGATTATTATTATCATTCTCACATAATCATTTCAACAACCACGTGAGAAAAGTATTATTGTCCCTATTTCAGATGAGAAAACTGAAATTCATTAGATAGCATGATCTGTCAATTGCACGCTCCTTCTCCATGGCAGGAAGGGACTCTGGGAAGATGGACTGATGCAGGGCAAAGCCTTCCAAACTTTTGGCACATGCACAAAAGTGAGAAGCAGAAAAAAATGGCACATCTAGAAAACAATAGAAGACAAAGTGGAACAAAGGACCACAATTCTGCACCAAGAATAGATTATCTAGGAGGGAATAAGACATATGGAACTATGTTGCCTAGCACAGCACTGGGCACAAAAATCTGTGATTTTCTTTTCTGACATATCAGCATCCTCCTTGCAAAGCCCCACCACACATGGTTTTCAGTAGAAATCATAATCATAATAAATTAAAACCTACCTATAGGAAGGCAGCTGGCTAGAGCAGAGATGACTGACCAGAGGAGATGAAACCTGACTCCTGTATTAACTAGTTTTAGGCTCTTGAGCAAGTTGCATCATCCCTCTCAGCCTCAGGTTCTTCATCTACAATATGGAGTTAATAACTCAGAGGATGTTGTAAGGAATGGTAGAAGGATTATATGAGATAATATGGGTAACTAATCCAGGGTTTCTCAACGTCAGTGCTATTGATGCTATGGGCTGGATAATTCTTGCGGGGGGCTGTCCTTTACATTGTAAGAGCTGGCAGCATCCCTTGCCTCCACCCACTAGAGTCCTGCAGCACCCCTCCAGTTGTGATAACCAAAAATGTCTCTAGACATTACCAAATGTCCCCCAGAGGGCAAAATCACCCCTGGTTGAGAACCACCAGCCTAGTCCAGCATCTGGTATATAATAGGTGCTCAATAAATGTGAATTTTCCCCTCCTTTTAGATGAAACCTCATATTTTTTTGGTGAGGTGAGGCCCAACTACTTTGGAATCTGTGTTAATTTAAATAATGGCAGGACCGAAAGTCCATACTTACAGTGTCCATAACAATCCAGAGGACATTGGTTTCACTTGTGAAACCATACTATTTATAAACATTCATGGGAAAGTCATTTACATTCAATTTTTGTACTAAGTACAAACAATTTTAAACATTTACCAAAGCTCAAACCCACATTTACTATCAACCATTTTCAAGCAAATTTAAACTGCTAAATCTACTTCAAAGAACTGAAATGGCAATATTTTTAGAAACAGCTTATTTTCTGACTGTCCTCTAAGGCAGACTAATCTTTCCTTTTAATAAGCAGGTTAATAAGGTTTTGTTTCATGCACATACCCAAAGTGGAAGATATTTTATAATTATCACATTGAGGTTTTCCAAGTTCTTACTGACTTTGAAAGCAAGGAATTCTTTTGCATAGCTAACCTAACATCTTCCTGCCGCCTTTTCAGCCTGTTTTCCATTGTTTAAGCTTCAGCGGAACATGAGACCAGCTGTTTGCGAGAAGAGCTTCATTCTTTTATACCTGGAGATTCTGTCATATCAAGCCTGGGCTAGGACTTCCATAGCTGTCAGTGGTTCTTAACACGGGCCAAGTTTGCACGGCAGGGGACAGACGGCAGTGACTGGAGATATTTTTGAGTTTTATTGCAACTGGGGGCCAAGGGCCTACTGGCATCTAGTGGATAGAGGCCAAAGATACTGATAAACAACCTATAATGCCCAACGTAGCACCCTGGAACAAAGAATTATCCAGCCCCGATGTCAGTAATGTCAAGGTTGAGAAATCCCATTCTTGACCATATCTCTTAGATGATTTTAGCAGATGAAAGTGAAAGTGAAGTTGCTCAGTCATGTCCAACTCTTTGCAACCCCATGAACTATAGCCAACCAGGTTCCTCCATCCATGGGATTTTCCAGGCAAGAATACTGGAGTGGGTTGCCATTTCCTTCTCCAGGGGATCTTCCCGACCCAGGGATCGAACCTGGGTCTCTCACATTGTAGGCAGACGCTTTACCGCCTGAGCCACCAGGGAAGTCCTTTTAGCAGATGAGCAATGAATAAACTGTTAGAAACAAAGTCAATCAAATCCTGCTTGTCTGGCTTTGAGATACATGTTGCCCTCTTCAGGACGCCTTTTCTAGTCTGATATCTGAAGCCCTTCTCTGGACAACCATGGCCTATGTAAGTCCCCCATCAGAGCACTGAGCACAATGCAGGCTGATGGTGGACATGTAATAAACGACAGCTGTGTAAATGCACAGCTATGGGATCCAACAATGGGTCCTTGAGTTCTTGGGGCTCTCGGAGTTCCCCAGACATCCCCTCTGGACACATCTAATGTAAGCTCTGAGGGCCTCGGGGGGCTGCTCCTGGAAGCACGAAGCGGGAGAGGGTGTGAAGGAGCTGGGTGTGCTCATGTCATTCTTCCTTGTCTACACCAGGAGCTGGAGTTTATTTTCCTTCTCCTCCTCACACTGACAGGAATATAGATTTGGTTTCATTTAGCATTTCACTTAATCGTCTGAAATGTAAAAACTGAACAAACAGATCTGATTCCACACTTTCCACACTCCTTCTTGTGGTGCTGCTAAAGTAGAGCTGTTAAAACAAACAGGAGGAATGTGGGGGTCAGGGTTCTGCTACTTGAAGCCTAGTAGCCATTTATGCCTCAGTCTCATATTTTCCCCCAACCTTGCCCCAGGCCCATGCAGATTCTCAAGGGCAGCGTCTTCTCCTCCTCATTGCCTGGATTTTGGAGGTGCTGCAGTTATTAATGGGCTCCAGCTCTTTTTGTCTAATAACTATACAGCATACAGAAGTTTCCAACGGGCTGATAAAAAGATGACAGCTGTATTCAATCAACTTTAAGATTCTTTGCTACTTTTTGATTAGGCCAAGCATGCTTCTATCAAGAAGCCTTTACACTGGGTGTCTGCTTTGTCTGGAATACACTGCTTGCAAACAGACTAGCAGCTCACTCCTTCATTCATGCATTTGCCCAAAGGTCACCTTATCAGAAAGGCTTTTCCTAGCCAACGTAAATCAGGTAGCCACTCTCGACCACATCACTTATTTCCTCTACTTTCTATTTCTTCTTAAACAGCCATCCCTCCCTGGCCTCATTGGCTTCACCCTCAAGAATGTAAGCTCCATCTAACAATCAGTATAGCATTTTGACACAGAAGGTCCCTGTCCAGTGATGGAATGAAAAGATGAATGGATAAATGGACTCTCATTACATACCACGTTCACTGTTGTACAAACAAGAATACTAAAGATGATTAAAATGAAAGAAAAAAAAAGAACGTAAGCTCCATAAGAGACAGAGCAGAATCCCTGCCTATTTCTTTCACTGTTTTATCCTTAGTTCCTAGAACAGTCACTGGCTCATAGCAGGTGCTCAACAAATATCTGTGGATTATGAGAAAATCTCAGCCAGTTTTGGTCAGGAACTTGTACCATGACCTCTTCTACCTCCTCCTCCCTTAACTCCATCAGCACATGAAGGGTTACTAAGTGCATTAGTTAAACCCTCTCAATCAGTTCCACACATTCCATCTGGTTATTACTTAATGTTGATCAAATCAGCCTAAGAGCTCCTGAAGACTCCTTGGGAAGCAGGCAGATTCATGGTGAAGAGACTCCCTATTCCCTGCACCCACCCCCACCCCCCAAGGCACCGACACACTCTCCAATTCCTCAGGCACAGAGTCCCTTGAAGTTCTGGTTTTCAGGTCTTTGTCATACTCTGGGCATAACTTAGAACTCTTTCCCATTTTTTGTACTCAGAGCAGCTGAACTGTTTTTCTCAGAATCATCATAGAATGTAAAAATAAAGGAGGATTTCTACCCATAAAACCGTAAAACACTCTCATGGTTTCATCTGTGACCCTGAACCTTTCTTTTTTTCCAACCCTCTTTTATTTTTGTAAAAGAATGCACTATGTGCAGGCATCTGGCTTGTAAAAATAAATACAGTGACTGGTTTTCCCAAATAACTTGGCCTAATCACCGAGTGCCCCTGAAAAGACTTGTCTCCTGAGATGTGGCAATCTTATGAAGCCATCTATTTCACGGTGCAGGCACAGAGAGGGCACCTACCTAGGTTGAATTACAGGCCCCAGGGTGTCTGGATTTTGACTCTGGACTAACTCTGGACTCCATAGAATTAGATGTTTTCTTGCGGAGGGTGGACCACTAGCTTCACGATACCCTTCCAACAGATTTGTTTTGAATTAGATATGTGTAGTCTTGATCACTTGAGGGCATGCACCAGCAGGGATTTTGATATGAGTCCAGCTTTATTTTACAACTGGACTTAAAAATAGAATGGATGTTTTTAGAGTATTTATTTATTAAAATTAAGTGAGGCTGATAAGAAATCATTGGTGAGCAACAACCTCTAAACCAATGTATCAGTATTTGGAGATATTATTGATAGACATTTTAAAAAATCACTTTTAATCATTTTCAAAAACCAAAAGAGTCTATTGAATTCAATTTAGTTCAAGATATGATTATTAAGTATCTATTGTGGTAACATTTAAAAAAGTTTTTCAGAAATCTTTTTCCAATTTTTAAAATATTCAGTTCACTAAATACCTAATTTATTTGCCACAATAAACCTATAAACTTCTTTTAGCAAAAATGAGCATGTGCTGCTTGAAATTTTTATCTTCATTACTTAATTCAGGGGAAAAACTATTAGCCAATGTGTAAACTCTAAAATACTGGGCCAGCCAATTCATTTGTTTTTATCATTATTTCTCGATTTATGATCCACTAGAAAATACAAAGGGTTTCCCCGATGGCTCAGTGCTAAAAGAATCTGCCTGCAATTCAGCAGACACAGGAGACTTGGGTTTGATCCCTGGGTTGGGAAGATCCCCTGGAGGAAGAAATGACAACCTATTCCAGTATTCTTGGCCTGAAAAATCCCATGGACAGAGAAGTCTGGCAGGCTACAATCCAAAGAGTTGCACAGAGTCAGACATGACTGAGTGACTGAGCACACACACAGAGAAAATATAAACATTTTATTTCTGCTTTTATAGCTTTCAGCTAGAATGCAAACACTCTGGAGCAGAATGTACCTTCAGTGGCCTCTGATGAGTTCAGATGCTCAAATTAATTTCCCCACCCTTCTCATGCTACACTAACAATTATAACTATAATAGCCACAGACATCGACTGAGCACTTAGTAGCCATTAATGCCTACAGCGCTTGGCCCATTGGCTTCCTAAGGGCCTAGCACTATGTGTTCCAACAAGCCAATGCACCAGAAGGACCACTGGGATTTAAGGCAGATCCCAGCACACAAGTGTGTGGGGCTTTGGCAAGGCACATAACCTCTCTGAGCTTTAGTTTCTTCATCCTTGGGAAGAGGGTAAAAGACCCCGCCTGCCTTATGGAGTTATCTGCAGTTATATACACTGTGAATGAAACATAGCTTAGTGCTGGAGGTGTGCTCTGATATTCAAGATCACAAGTTCATTCCTCAGCAAACTCACTGTATAATTCCAGAAGTGTATAAACCTCCTGTGAGCACAAGCTATGCCTCACTTCCTGATGTAGCCACAGCACTGGGGCCCCGCCTATAAACATTTCTTGATTAAGTGGATAATATATGTGAAAGTGCTTTAGGAACAGCAAAAAATCCTACAAGATTCCATTATTATTATTTATAACATTAATTCTCTTCCGTAACTTACTTCACCCAGAGCCCTAATGTTTATTTCTCATGGTTCTTGAGGAAATGATTTATTTATGACTAAAAGAAAATTATTCCAGGCTGATGAAGTCCTGAAGTCAAACAGGGTCTGCTTTAGCTCTGTAACAACCTTACAAAACTTGTGCTGCCCCATATACAGCTGGGATAAAAGAATCTCTGTGAACAGAGATCCCCTCTGGCTGGACTTGGCAGGATGGGAGCTGAAGAATCACGGAACCTGAGATGACATCCTCATGCACATGGAGGGGTGATCGCTGGGAAGAAACCTGAACAAGTTACCCAGAGAGTGATGACAAAGTCAGGCCTGCACCCAGCAAAGAGTTTTCACCTCTGGCTGGGCTGTTTTTGTTTTTGTTGAGTCCCAGTTTGTGGCACACAGCTCTCAGAGAATGCTGTCCTCTGGAGGAATGGGAGAAGTAAGACAGCATCATCTCTGTAAGAGAACTTGGGCTGAGAGACGGGTCAGAAACACTCCTTTTCTGTTTATCCCTGAGAGAGTGAAGACCTTGAGTTGCTTGACCTGTATAAACTGACCCATTCTTATACCATTTCAGAGGGAGTTTGTGAGGGTGTCATGACTGAGGGGTGTGAGCTGGCAGGGGGGCTGCCTCTGGACAGAAGTACAGCCCATTTAAAAACCCAAATGCTTGTGCTAATGGTCTTTCTCCCAGACCACGCCGCATGGACTTCACACGCATTATGTATACCTCTGGGTCCAGTTAATTGGCAGTTTTCAATTAATTTCAGCACTTCCTTGGGGCCTCCCCAAATTACCTGGAACAAATTTATAAGAGCTGAAGTTCTTCTAGAGCCAGTGAAATGTTGCTTTTTCGCCCCCCCCCCCCCAACTTTTTTTGGTGGGGGGAGATATGGAACATTTTTTAAAGTCTTTATTGAATTTGTTACAATATTGCTTCTGTTGTTTGTGTTCCGGTTTTTTGGCCATGAAGCATGTGGGATCTTAGCTTCTCAACCCGAGATTGAATCCACACTGGAAGGTCGCAACCACTGGACTGCCTGGGAAGTCCTGAGAAATGTGGCTTTGTGATAAGCACGTGACTGGGGCTGAGGGTTAAATATAAAAGACAGTGAGGCAGATGTTAAGCCTCGTAGATGAGTAGCAATTGTGTAAAGATTGAATGAGAATGTCAGTTCTTTCTGAAGATTTGTCCATCAATAGCAATTAGTAGTTAAGCTAAGATCATGGCATCTGGTCCCATCATTTCATGGCAAATAGATGGTTTAACAGTGGAAACAGTGTCAGACTTATTTTTGGGGGCTCCAAAATCACTGCAGATGGTGACTGCAGCCATGAAATTAAAAGATGCTCACTCCTTGGAAGGAAAGTTATGACCAACCTAGATAGCATATTAAAAAGCAGAGACATTACTTTGTCAACAAAGGTCTGTCTAGTCAAGGCTATGGATTTTCCAGTGGTCATGTATGGATGTGAGAGTTGGACTATGAAGAAAGGTGAGCACCGAAGAATTGATGCTTTTGAACTGTGGTGTTGGAGAAGACTCTTGAAGTCCCTTGGACTGCAAGAAGATGCAACCAGTCCATTCTAAAGGAGATCAGTCCTGGATGTTCACTGGAAGGACTGATATTGAAGCTGAAACTCCAATACTTTGGCCACCTCATGTGAAGAGTGGACTCATTGGAAAAGACTCTGATGCTGGGAGGGATTGGGGGCAGGAGAAGAAGGGGACGACAGAGGATGAGATGGCTGGATGGCATCACTGACTCGATGGACATGAGTTTGGGTGAACTCCGGGAGTTGGTGATGGACAGGGAGGCCTGGCGTGACGTGATTCATGGGGTCTCAAAGAGTCGGACACAACTGAGTGACTGAACTGAACTGAAGTAGTCTTTACATCTTAAATGCTTCAAACTGTCCACCATGACTTAAGAGGTTTTAGAGCTTAAAGTTGCCAAGAGCTGGCTGTTGACAAGGACCATTTATCACTGAATAAGGACAGTTTGGAAATCTGGCTGATTCTGGCTTAACCAGATGCAGAAATGTATGCAATTCACTTCACTTCTCTATTTTTCTTGATAAAATGAGAATAATTGTACCCAGAGTAGAATAACTTTGTTGTAGTCAAGACATTGTTTTGAGGCTTAAAAAAGAAAAAGAAAAAGAAAACATGTGTTTGGAAAATACACAAATACAATTCTACCTGGACTTCCCTAGTGGCTCGGATGGTAAAGCGTCCACCTGCAATGCAGGAGACCCAGGTTCAATCCCTGGGTTGGGAAGATCCTCTGGAGAAGGAAATGGCAACCCACTCCAGTACTCTTGCCTGGAAAACCCCATGGACAGAGGAGTGTGGTAGGCTACAGTCCATGGGCTCACAAAGAGTCGGACACGACTGAGTGACTTCATTTTGTGGTAGACAGAATAACAGCTCCCAAAGATATTCATGTTCTAATCCCCAGGACCTTTGAATACATTAGGTTACAGGGCAAGGGAGAATTAAGGTTGCAGATGGAATTAAGATCAGTGCTTAGCTGACTTTAGAAGAAACTATCCTGGATTATCTGGGTGGGTCCAATGTAGTCATAAGCATCCTTTAAATGTATAAGAAGGAGGCAGAGAAGTCAGTGTTAGGGTAATAAAATGTAAGAAAGATTCTACTGCCTATTCCAGGGTTTGGCGATGCATGGGACCAGAAGCCAAGGAGGGCAGACAGCCTCTGAAAGCTGGAAAGGCAAAGAAATAGATTCTCCTTTACAGCCTCTAGAAGAAACCTTGATTTTCAGCCCAGTGAGACTTCAGACTTCTGACCTCCAGAACTGCAAGGCTGTTTAAGTCATCAATTTTGTGGACATTTGTTGTAGCAACAAGTAGGAAAATAAGTGAGCACATTAGGAAATGAATACACCACCCAAGTGTAAGACAATATTCTTGTCATTACTGTTGACATTGTCATCATCCTTGACATCATCAAGACTTTCGTTCAAATATGAGCCCGGGGATGAGGTTTCGAGTCAGATGTAAATTTGCCAAAATTCTCAGAAACTAAACCTGATGGCTATGTCATGAGGGAGTTGCAGAGGGAATGAATCTTTAGGAATGCTATCACATTGTTTCCATGCAAACACTGATAGCATTGTTCACACTATTTACTTATCTTACAAACCCTTTCTTGAGAATAAAGTACACTTCAGAATGAATTGATTTTTAGCATATTATTCTTTAAGAGGTTTATTTGGAATATCTTTGCTAACATAGCTAAAGGATGTAAGCCTTAAATTTGGCTCTGCCAATTATAAGCTGTAAAATTTATGGCATATCACTTCACTTCTTTGGCCCTAGTCTCTCTTTTTGTAAAATATTCATGATTGAACTAAGATACTCTTTCTTAGATCTCTTCCAGGTTTAAGAATGTTGAGTCTAATTTCTATTTCATATAATGTGAGACCAAGACCTAACAGAGTAAGTTTTGTGCTTAATTTCCAGTAATTTAGACTTTTGTGGGATAAGCATTTAAAGCTGAAGTATAATATATATACAGAAAACCTGAACAAATCATAAATATAGAGCTTAGTGAATTTTTACAAAGCAAACACACCCACATAACTACCATCTAAATATAGATATAGAACATTGTATGCTTAGTCGCTCAGTTGCACCCAACTCTTTGTGACCCCATAGGCTTTTCCGTCCATGGGATTTTCCAGGCAAGAATTCTGGAGTGCGTTTCCATTTCTTCCTCCAAGATATAGAACATTACAGAACCCAGAAACTTCCTGTATAGCTCTCTTAGTCATTCCCCACAGAAGTAGCCATTGTTCTGACTTCTATCACCTTATGTTAGTTTTTTATCTTTTTGAAAATTCAGAGCAACTTAATTAAATAATTTATATTTCATTTTACTTGACTTTCTTGAAACCTATCTGTGGAAATCACCCGTGTTGATGCCCATAGCTGTAACTTGTTGCTTTTTGCTGCTAAAGCAGTATTTTTCTTTTTGTTGCTATCCAATATGCTATGACTGTATCATACCATAATTTATTTATTCTAATGTTCATGGAAAGTTAGGGTATTTTCATTTGAACACGATAATAACTTAGATTCTGCTTCTCAAATTAATCTGTTTATAAAATAGAAAGCAATTTACTCTACTTAATTTAGCTTTGTATTCCTGGCTTAATGATTTTGTACATACATATTTTACAAATTCTGGATAGGAGGGAGACCTCTCATCAAGTCAATAGGACCAGAGAAAGATCAACTTTCTCTGGATATTGTACCATATCTGTGTGAAAAGGGGTTTTGCACACTGACATGTTTCTGTGTAGACAAAGAATGAAATAGCTGACTGTTGAAGCCTCTAATAATGTCAGCACAGGATGGCTTGTACGCACAATAAGCATGACTGCAATTGGAAGGTAGTCTGACCCACCTGAAGAATCTTCAGAACCCTGAATTTGATGATACAGGACTGTTCTGTTTTGTGTAATAGCAACCACAGCTTAAAAAAGAAAAGACAGACTGTACTACATGGTGAAAAGGGTATCTCACTGAACTGAAGGACAGGAATAAAACCTAGGAGCAAGCCATCACAGGATGTCTCTCCATGTCTATCTCTGGTTCTCTTTTCAACGTTCAATATATTTGGGGAGTAAGCCTCTTGATCTTCTGTGCTGACTCTCTCCTGATCCTCATTCCTAGTTCGGTCCATTTAAGACCTGACTTGAATCAAACATGAAAATGATGGCTTCTGGAAGTCCCAATTTCTGGATGGTGTGAGGAGCAGGAGCGACAGGCAAAGTTCCTAGAGGAGAGGTGTAGTTGGCTAAGGTTTGGGAAAATAGTCTCCAAGTGCTTACAAAAGATATACAAACTTTGGAGAGGGACAGCTGGACAGTAGTTATTTAAGAAGAGCTACAAAGTATCTCATGAAATCAGAGTCCAGCTTTATTACCTAAAGTTGCCACTTTAAGAAAGGGCTTTATCCCCCACCAAGCCCTAGTCTGTATTCTTTATCCTGTGGTGTAGGAGAAAGAGCAGCTTTTGAAATTGGGTGGGACTAGTTTTCCATCTAAGATCACCACTTCTGACTGAGTTTCATTGGACAAATGACTTAACCTCTTTCGGTCCATGTCCCGTATGTGTAAAATGTGAATAATAATAATGCCCAGCACATAAATTTGCTCTGAGAATTAAAGACAGATGTATAAATATCAAGCACACTGCGTGGTCCACAACTCTTTTTCCCTACTTTTTTCCAATGTTAAAAGTGAGGTGGCATAAGTTGAGGCAGTGGTAGGAACTGAGGCGGGGAGGCTGAACGAGAATCAGAAGCTTTGCAATCTGACCCTGCATCTACAGCTGTGGGGTCTTCGACCAGCCATTAAAACTCACTGTGTCTCATTTTCTTGACAAACAAAAAAGGGGTTCAGGACAAGACTGTGTCAGTGAGGTTATAACTGTTTCTGGAAGTCAGAGGTTTCTCCGTAAGTAGGTGTTGCTGAGTGTCGGGGAGGGCAAATAGCAAGGGAAGTGAAGTTTGGTAGAATTCCCCTACTTCCATCCCCTTCTATTATCTGTTTTATAAATTGAAGTTTTGCATCAGCCTTGTTTGGGGGTGGGGAAAGTATGCTGCTTAAAAAATTTAAAAGCATCTTGAAAAACACCAGATGACATGCCCTCTGGAGTCTTTCCTGTTCTAAAACATGAGGCTCTGCTAAATGCCTTCCATTGTTGGAGCCCGGCTACCTCCATAGCCAGAAACAGCCTGGACATTTTCAGCAACCCATTAAGGTGTCTGTCCCGGGACAGTAGGAAAAACAAACCCTAAAAAGGGCTGTGGCTGAAACAGAGAGACTCATCCAACTTGTCCAGAAAACAAACCAAACGCACCCTCTCCAAATGCATTATTAATATAGTAGAGGACATGTCAGCAGGACCATAAAGATGTCTCTTTCAAAGTGGATCAGCAACCTGGGCTCTGCTTTGATGATGGCTTGTGATTTCCTGGTGAACAGAGGACAGCTCAAGAGCACAAAGCTGTCCTACGTGGTCATTCTTACCAAAACAGTTGGCCCCGGGTGGCAACTGTGAAAACATACATGTCTTTCATAGCTCCACCACTCACAGATGTGTCTACACAGAAGATATTCACAGGGGATAACAGGTCTGGCTTGTGTATTTTGTACTGTATTGAGCCAGGTAGAAAGTGGATGAAAAGGAGATTATTTTCATGATAAGAAATTCATTCTTAGAGCAACAGCCACACAAGGAAAAGAAAGCCTCCATTCTTTCTATGAATGAAGATCACAAGCAGATAATTTATATATTGAAATCAGATATGCCAAAAGGCACTTTAAAGATAATCTACTCCAGTAGTTTTCAAACTCTTTTGGAATAGATTACCAAGCAGAAGCTCAAAAATGTGATAGAGTTTAAAAAACAGTTTAACAAGAACATTTATTCTTTTTGGGGGGCCACATTGAGTGGTATGCAGAACTTCCCCAACCAGGGATTGAACCCATGTCCCCTGCATTGGCAGGTGGATTCTTAACCACTGGACCACCAAGGAAGTCCAAGAACATTTATTCTGATTGAAGTAGAGATGGGGGAGGAATAAGTCAGCCTATTCTTAGAACCATTTCCATCTCCCAGCATCCTTCTTGGGGCAGATCCTAAGGCAGCACCATGAATACTTGAGTGCTCCCAGGAACAGACTGAAAATCACTCACTAGTCCCACCTTACCCATTTACTGATGACAAAACCAGGCACAGAGAGGCCAAGTGACTTGCCCAGAATTCAGGGCATAATGAAAGCGAAGACCAGGGTTAAAGCCAGGCCTCCTGATGTCCAGCCCAAAGTTCTTGCCATTATAAAACATGGAGTCATTCTAACAGTTCACTTCTTAGAAGTCACATGATCAGATACCATTGGTTTATAAAGTCTCAATGAAGTTTTTTTTTTTCCTTTGCTTGTCTAAAGGATATTTGGAAGGAAAGAAGGGAGAGAGCAGAGGAGGGAGGGAAGGGAGAATTAAATTTCAACATTAAAAGCATGCACAACTCCCCACCCTTTCTAGAGTCATACTCAAAACTGTGGATAAGTAATTTGAAAGGGGGGGGAATATGATATCAAAATGATTACAGGCTTACTAAATTCAATGACTTCAATGAGTCTTGAAGGAACTAAATGATCCAAGACCCCATTCCTCCATTGACTCATTCATCCAACTCATTAGACTCTTTAAGGAGATATTATTTGCTGCTGAGATATGGGAGTGAATGACGTCAGACCTCAAGAAACTAAGTTTTGAGGAGAAAAGGCATGGCTTGGTGCTACATCTTATGATGGGAATAGGTTAAGCAAAAGAAAGAGATGCAGAGGAAGGGAGAGAAGGACAGGGGACTGGAGAAGAGGAGAGGGGAGAATATTACAGTGGTCAGTGGTTGAGATGAAAAGGAAGAATACCAGGTAGGTAGGTAGGTGTGGGAGGACAGAACCTGAAAGAGTTTTTCCAGGGCACCCCCAGCCCAGAATGGGACATGTGCCCTGGATGATCAAAGACTGGAGACCAGCAGGCTGAGAGGATGCTCTTTGAGATCCTAGGACACAAAGGGATAAATCTGTGATGTTCTTTTCTTCCCCAGCAGCAACCTCATCTATAAAACGTGCTTAAAATATGCTGAATTTTAATACATTAAAAGCAGTTTACTTATCTTCTCACAGTCTATAAGGCTAGTATTTTGGTCTGTGTTCAGCTATCTAGGGGTGCTGATGCAAAGTGTGAAATAGCACAGCTCTAGTTTTGTTTGGTTGGCTGGACCCAATCTGTATTTTGAACTTTAGTGAGACCTTTTACAAACTTGTTTAGTGGCTAAGTCGTGTCTGACTCTTTAGTGATCCCATGAACTGGAGCCCACCAGGATCCTCTGTCCATGGGATTTCCCAGGCGAGAATACTGGAGTGGGTTGTCATTTCCTTCTCTAAGGGGATTGAACCTGGGTCTCCCGCATTGGCAGACAGGTTCTTTACTACTGAGCTACCTCGGAAGCTCCCACAAACTTATATCACTGTGCTAAAGTGCACCTGTCTGGAGTGTGGAGGAAGCACCCACAGTTCATTAATTTTTTAAGCATTTTTGGGTCAGAAGTGGCAACACCACATGTTTTGGGAGTGAACTGCATATTGCAATGGGTTTAGTGGTAAGACATGGGCTTCAGTGATCAATGTCCTCAGTGATCAATGCAAAGAAATAGAGGAAAACAATAGAATGGGAAAGATCAGAGATGTCTTCAAGAAAATTAGAGATACCAAGGGAACATTTCATGCAAAGATGGGCTCGATAAAGGACAGAAATGGTAGAGACCTAACAGAAGCAGAGGATATTAAGAAGAGGTGGAAAGAATATACAGAAGAACTATACAAAAAAGATCTTCACAACCCAGATAATCACAATGGTATGATCACTCACCTAGAGCCAGAAATCCTGGAATGTGAAGTCAAGTGGGTCTTGGGAAGCATCACTTTGAACAAAGCTAGTGGAGGTGATGGAATTCTAGTTGAGCTATTTCAAATCCTGAAAGATGATGCTATGAAAGTGCTGCACTCAATATGCCAGCAAATGTGGAAAACTCAGCAGTGGCCACAGGACTGGAAAAGGTAAATTTTCATTTCAATCCAAAAGAAAGGCAATGCCCCAAAATGTTGAAACTACTGCACAATTGCACTCATCTCATATGCTAGCAAAGTAATGTTCAAAATTCTCCAAGCCAGGCTTCAACAGTTTGTGAACCGTGAACTTCCAGATGTTTAAGCTGGATTTAGAAAAGGCAGAGGAACCAGAGATCAAATTGCCAACATCCACTGGATCATCAAAAAAGCAAGAAAGTTCCAGAGAAACATCTATTTCTGCTTTGTTGACTATGCCAGAGCCTTTGACTGTGTGGATCACAATAAACTGTGGAAAATTCTGAAAGAGATGGGAATACCAGACCACCTGACCTGCCTCCCGATAAACCTGTATGCAGGTCAAGAAGCAACAGTTAGAAGTGGACATGGACAACAGACTGGTTCCAAATAGGAAAAGGAGTATGTCAAGGCTGTATATTGTCACCCTGCTTATTTAACTTATATGCAGAGTACATCATGAGAAACGCTGGACTAGATGAAGCACAAACTGGAATCAAGATTGCCAGGAGAAATATTAATAACCTCAGATATGCAGATGACACCACCCTTATGGCAGAAAGTGAAGAAGAACTAAAGAGCCTCTTGATGAAAGTGAAAGAGGAGAGTGAAAAAGTTGGCTTAAAGCTCAACATTCAGAAAATGAAGATCATGGCATCTGGTCCCATTACTTCACGGAAAATAGATGGGAAACAATGGAAACAGTGACTGACTTTATTTTTCTGGGCTCCAAAATCACTGCAGATGGTGACTGCACCCATGAAATTAAAGGATGCTTGCTCCTTGGAAGAAAAGGTATTACCAACCTAGATAGCATATTCAAAAGCAGAGACATTACTTTGCCAATAAAGGTCCATCTAGTCAAAGCTATGGTTTTTCCGGTAGTCATGTATGAATGTGAAAGTTGGACTGTAAAGAAAGCTGAATGCCAAAGAATTGATGCTTTTGAACTGTGGTGTTGGAGAAGACTCTTGAGAGTCCCTTGGACTGCAAGGAGATCCAACCAGTCCATCCTAAAGGAAATCAGACCTGAATATTCATTGGCAAGACTGATGCTGAAGCTGAGACTCCAATACTTTGGCCACCTGATATGAATAACTGATTCATTGGAAAAGACCCTGATGCTAGGAAAGATTGAAGGCAGGAGGAGAAGGGGATGAGAGAGAATGAGATGGTTGGATGGCATCATCGACTCGATGAACATGAGTCTGAGTAAAGTCTGGGAGCTGGTGACAGACAGGGAGGCCTGGTGTGCTGCAGTCCATGGGGTCGCAAAGAGTTGGACATGACTGAGTGACTGAAATGAACTAAATTGATGGGCTTCAGACTCAGACAGATTGCTATTCAAGTCCTAGCTGTCTCTAACCACCTACAGGATCTTTGAACAAGCATTTAATTTTACTGAGTCTCCGATTGGGGATGAGAAGAAATGTATAAGACTAACAGGGTTGCTTTGAAGATTGCTTGAATTAATACATAAAATGGCCATTATTATAATAGGCCCATATCAGTGTGAGAAGTTGAGATTAGAGTCCGTGCATAGAATTAAGCCATGCAGTCAGAAAAAAAAGATGCTCACCAGGGGAAATAGGGAAATGTTAACGATATTTGTGAGCTAGAGTATCCCTTCTACCACTCCCTCACCATTTTCTTGGCCTCGGAGTAAAACTTCACATTGATTTTCACTGAGGAAAACCACCCTAGCCATTTGCTTCACACCATAAAAACATATTTTTTCTTTCTTACTCTGTGTAGTCAAGTGCAAACAGAATCCAGATTTTAGTCTGTAACAATGGTCATATGGAGGAGGAACTGATTTCCTCTTAGAAAACACTTAATTCTAGAACACCGAGCTCTTGGGTCATTTCCTTGCACTCTGATGATATCATATCCCAACTTGCTTATTTGCTCATCTTTATTTGTTGCTCTATGTACATTTAACAGTTGGAAGTACTTATGTATTGACTAAACAGAGTATCAGAGAGTTTTTATACTATGGCAGCTTAGGGTTCTTGAAATATTTGACATAATTAACATTTCAATGAATCAGCTAAAGTTCACCCAAATGTGACTCCTGAGATCCTTTGCTCTTTTGAATAGATATTTATGAACATGGTTCTGTTTCTCTCCAAAGGCCTGTCATGTGACCCTCTCGGTATTCTTTGAATGACCCATGAGACATACCTAAATGTGGGATAAATGCAATTGATCTGGACATGGAGAACTCAATAGGCACTTCCTTTTCAATGTGCAAGAGAGTTGTTACATTTCCCTTGTTCCACTGTGAATATCAAATATTTTCTTCCCTCCAAAAACTGTAAGTTGTGGCCAGGTTTTCACATATTTTTTTCTCATTTATGAAAAGTCTAGATATAGACACAGAAATGTACCTTACTTATTGTTAACATTTTCAAAAAAGAAAAAAAAGTGAGCTTGATGTGTACATTCCAGTCTGTTTATTCTCTGGTTAATATCCCTCAACAGAGCCTGTCCATACTCACACTTTTTAACCAACTGGTTTGATTATTTAGCTATTATCAAGCCAGCTAAAATGGTAAGCACTCACTTGGGAAATAAAACAGTATAGCAAAGATGAAATGTATCAGAATTTTCAATATAATAATTTATGTTCATTTTCAGAGTAATCCTCCTGAAAAAGGCCAACAGTTGTATTTAGTCACCATGGAAATATATTTTAAAACATAGTTTAAAAATGTTCTTAAAAACCTGTATCCAGAACAAACTAGATATGTCATTTTTAAGCTCTGCTCTCAGTTCTACAGAAAACATTGTAGATTGGTTCTCTGACAAAATTTATATTCTGCAGCCTGTATTTCACCTCAAAGATTTCAAACTAGCCCTTAATGTCCTGAAGTGTACTGTCTTTTGCATTTGCCTCCTCCTTATTTCATCTAAAGTAAGGCTTGCCTAAATGCTTTTCCCAACTACCAAGTTATAAGGATCACATTTCTCTGGGGCTGATCTTTCTAATCAGACCTGTATCACTCAGGTCTCTTGGTTGCAAATGACAGAATCATGACTTGAAAAAAAAAAAAGTAGTTTAAAGTAGTTTAAGCACTAAAAGAATATTTACTGGCTCACTAGCCAATGTCTGGGAAAAGTGGGGGTGGAGTGGTTCAGGCAAGACTGGATCCAGGGAATCAGGTACTCCTATCAGTCTCTCATCTCAGCTTCCTGGTTTTATAGCCACAGCAAATCCCGATTTATACAGCAATAACACATCTAGAAACACAAGAGAGCTTTATTGTTAGGTCCATACTAGAAAAATTTTGTGGAAGGATGGAGATTTGTCTGACTTATATCATCTGCTCATCCTTGGACAAGTCTCTGTGCTCTGAGAGTTTAGCATTCTGGTGGCTATGCCCATAAGACTCATACAGTTGGGTGGAAGGGACCTATCTCCTCCAAAGTTAGAAGAGCTATTCATATTTGGGACACACAGAATAATACTAGATCATTCCCTTCTGAATCATTCCTTATAGTGTCTCACACCCAGTAATATTGAGAAGCAATAATTACAGTCATGTTCTTTTAAGGAGACTGAATTGAATTGTGTCTATATGAAAAGACCACGGGTTTTAAGCTGGGTGCACAAATTTTAATTTGTTATCTTAAAACCACAACTGGCAAAAATGCAGCTTGGCAAGGTCTCACTCTTCCAGCAAGGCCCAGTGAAAGCAGTAGCCTTTCATTAAATAAACACAAGCATTCACAGGAGACCCAGGGTCCTAGTTGCTGCTCTCTGACCATCCTCACCAATGGAGTCATTACCCACATGCAGGAACCAAACAAAACCCAGCTACACTTGTAACTCATTTGTTATCCAAATCTTCACATCCAGAAATTATCAGTTACTTGTTGACAGACTGATTGATAAAAAGTTCCAAAAGGACTAGCATTCTTTTCTTTCAGGTTTTTTTGGTTTTGTTTTTATTCTAATAAATTCTGTCATGCAGCAGGTCTCTCCTCACTACATTTTTGTGCCTTTATGTCCAGACCCTGGAAACTGCAAGCAGTTTCAGGGAGCCCTGCTTTACATCATTACCGCTTATCACGAGACAATAATAAATACATTTCTGTGTAGATCGGAGAATGTAAATGAAGATTAAGCCCACATTACTTAAGGTGGAAACTATGCCATCAACTCTGAAAAGAAAGGGTCAGCCTCCACCTCATGTCCGGGACCCCTGGTGGCTCCAGCTGGGTTCTGTCTCACAGCAGTTGGCTCATGCTTTGGCTTTGTCCCACCATCTTTTCTCCGAATGGATGCCAACTGCTAATGTACCATGGTGGTTCAGACCCCAATCCATCATGCTAATATTAATCTTTTTATTGAGTCAGTTATCACAAGCAGGTATGAACCTACCATTTCCTTCCTGACTTTGGCCAGTCTCTGATTTGTCACTTCTCTAAGAACACAGAGATTTCTTCATAAATTACTCTATTGAAAAAGGGTGCTGTTATGGGCTGCATGTTTGTGTCTACCCAAGATTCATATGTTGAAACTCTAACCTCTAGTGGGAGGTGCTGCTTTTGGGAGAGGATTAAAGTTAGATTAGATCATGAAGCTGTGACCCTCAGATGGGATTAGTGCCCTCTTTTTATAACCAGAAGAGGAGACTAGGGATATTCCTAGTTATGTGCACTCAATAAAAAGGTCACATAAAGACATAACCCTGGAGGAGGACGTGGCAACCCACTCCAGTCCATGGGGAATGCCATAGACAGAGGCGCCCTGGGGGCTACAGTCCATAGGATCACAGAGTCAGACACCACTGAAGCGACTCAGGCACACGGCATAAAGACATAGCCAGGAGGACAGACCTTACCAAGAACCCGATCGTGCTAGCACCCTGATCTTGGACTTCCAAACTTTACACCGTGAGATATAAGTTCCTGTTGCTTCAGTCACCCACTCCATTGCCTTCCATTAGAGCACCTGAACGTAGATGACATTTTAAGAGGATCACAAAATAGACAGTAGGGAAGGGAGCCAAGATACAAAATGATTTTTGTATCTGGATGAATGAATGTCTGGTAGCCTTAAAGTGACCCAAGTTTTAAATTCATCCTATTTTAAATTCTGCATATCATACAAAAGAGTGTTTTGACGTTTTCTCTGTTTCAGGTGGGCAAAGATTCTCTCATGGCTCAGGCAGGCCCTAGTACATGGTGGAAAGAAATTGGACTTCTGAGTCAGAGCAATACCAGCATCCCAGCTCTGCTTCTTACTGACAATGAAAACTTGAGCAACTTTCTTAGTCTCCATAAGCCACAATTTCCTCAGTTGAAAATGGTACATATAGCTGTTACAGCATTAATGAGACGGTGTAGGTATAATATTTAGCAAAGTTCAGTCATCGAAGTGGCAATAGTTAAGCCTGAAACAAACCTTAAATATTAACATGAGAACAACGAGGCTTTTCTGCAGCAGAGAACCAGCCAGATGCCCTTTATCTAGAGGGTTGTGCAGGATGGAGTGTGAAAAGGAGAAGCATTAGATAATAGTGCTGCCCTCAGGGGACTTATTGTCTAGCTGGAGGGAGCCAAAGGGAACACACACACACACACACACACACACACAAACAAAATAGCAACAAAACAATACTCAAGAGCAAAATAAAGTATCAGATTACAGAGGATGACTGTGTATGTGAAAGTAGTTTAGAACAGAGGGTGGGTCTTGAAAGCTGGGATAATGGTTTCTAAAATATAGATCTGCAACGGCACAGATGCTGTCAGCTTTATCCATTTTCCTATCCACAGAATGTAGACCAGCTTCTGGCTCTCAATGGGTGGTCAATAAATGTCTACTGGAGTGAATAGACCAATGAATTGTTTGCATAATTAGTGGAAAAGCTCTGGTCTTGGAATACAAAGACTTGGTTGGGACCTGCTCAAAAACTCTGTACCACTAGAGAACTTTCTTAGCCTCTCTGAACCTCAGTTGCCTCATCTGTAAAATGGCTATCTAATCCCTGTCCACTGCATGGATTTGTTACACAGATAAATACACATTTTCTGTGAAAGGCACTGATCCACAGCAGGCACCTCAAAATTGGCCATAAAAATGTAATTGTAAGGAGGAATAGGGGAACTTCCTAGGTGGCTCAGTGGTAAAAAAAATCTGCCTGTCAATACAGGAGATGCAGATTCTATCCCTGGGTTGGGATGGTGCCCTGGAGAAGAAATAGCAATCCACTCCAGTATTCTTGTCTGGGAAATCCCATGGAGAGAGGAGCCTGGTGGGCTACACTCCATGGGGCATCAAAGAAAGAGTCGGATACGACTTAGCGACTGAGCACACGTGCAAGGAGGAACTGGAACCATAAGGATGGGGCACAAATTCAGGTAAGTGCAAAATAAGCAATTTTAATGCTGCATTTACCATGACGTCCTTTAACTTGGGCTCCAAGATCAGGAAGGGTGTCCATGGAATAACAGGATGGAAGGCTGTTTTTCTTTCCCTCCATGGTAACCAATGGCACATGCTTCGTTGCTGTTAACAAGATCAATAAACTTGCCACATTCAGAAATCGACAATTAACCCCTTTTACAACACTTAAAGTCATAGGCCTCTCTATTTTATATAGCCAAGCAGGCTGCTGAGCACATGGTTTTTATTATTGCCCTCCCCCTCTAAAAAGAGAAAAAAAAATCTACTACTAATAATTTAACACCTTATAGAGCCTGTCCTTCTCTTAATGATTTTGCAGGGGAGTCCTGTGCATTGCAGCTGTCTTTGCAAGGGCCACCTCCAGGTCCATACTGCTTGGGGGAACTATATTATCTTTGGTCCGGCTTACCTTTCTAAATGTTTTATGGTTTACAGCTGTGGTGAAAAGCATTTTGGGGTCGGCAGAGATTTATTCCCCTTTTTAATGTTTTTACTAGGCTGAATAAACACATTCTCGAGGAATGAAACCTCTGGCCATGTTGGGAATATGGAAACCTGGGCTCCACTCCGTAATGGCAGCTCTTTCGTGATGGACGCTTGCTTATAACAATGGGTGCCATTGTCAGCTTTGAATAGGACAGCAGTCAGGAGCCCTAAGTGGGTTCCAGAGCACCCAGCCCATGAGCCCCCATGTTACAACACTACCTGAAGTTGCCTTCCTTGCTGCAGCGTCCCATTAACACCTGGACGAAAATGCTGTGTTTTAAGGGCTCTGGAGAGTCAGAGAAGTTGGGAATGCATAATCGATACTATTTCTTTGGCGCTTTAACATCCACCATGTGCTCATTTAAATACTTTTGGCAAAGGAGCCTAGATAAAGCAAGTCTTTTTTCCCAGATTCAAATGAACCCTTAATTTTTATGAGGTTTGTAAAACTTCAGCAAAACAATTTCTTTAAAAGGGAAAAGAAAGTATTTCCTTAAGCTTGCTCATTCCGTTGATTTTGGCTGAGACAGCTCACAGACTGACTTGTATACTATAAGAAATATTATTCATATAGTGATTTGGAGTTGGGTGGAATCAGAAAGTACTATAAATCTCTTCACATGACATTCCTGCAAACTCCGCCAGGCTGAGACTGAAACAGGCTTGGAAGCCAAGAGGCAGCACCTGCACAGCCCACTACGTGGCAAAAGCTGGCCCATCACTGGACCTTCTTAAGGTGTCTCCAAGCGCAGCTTCAGAGTCAGGCGAATAAAGAGCTTTGTCGTGTTGCAGGGCTTTGGGGGGTAATTAGCAAGCGTAAGTCATCCTTGCAGACACACCAGTTGGCAGCTTTTGAGAAACTGACATGCCTGGCTCATTTCTTTGTACTGCAGTTAGTACTTTTCATAAGAACAGTGTAAAGGCTTCTCCATGGACTGGCTCTTAGAGCCCATCTGGCTCATCATTCTAACAAGAGTTGCTACAGATGCTGATATTCAGATGATTTCAGGCTACTGTTCTGGGATCTGCTCTAAATGTACAGTCATGTTCTAAGATATTACAAGTTTGCAGATGTTAGATGATTGAAACAATTATTTCAATAGGAAAATTATTTTTGGGCTTCTCAGGTGGCTCAATGGTAAAGAATCCGCCTGCCAACGCAGGAGATTTATGTTCTATCCCTGGTCCAGGAAGATCCCCTGGAGAAGGAAATGGCAACCCACTTTAGTATTCTTGCCTGGGAAATCCATGGACAGAGGAGCCTGGTGGGCTACATACAGTCCATGGGGTCGCAGAGTCGGACACAACTGAGTGACTGAGCACGCATGCAGGTACTTTCATACTTAATAATAGTGACTTTTCCCCCTGCTTGCTCCTTGGAAGGAAATCTATGACAAACCTTGACAGCATATTAGAAAGCAAAGACATCAGTTTACCAACAAAGGTCAGTATAGTCAAAGCTGTGACAGAGGATGAGATGGCTGGATGGCATCACCGACTCGATGGACATGGGTTTGGGTGAACTCCAGGAGTTGGTGATGGACAGGGAGGCCTGGCATGCTGCAATTCATGGGTTGCAAAGAGTCAGACACGACTGAGCAACTGAACTGAACTGATAGTCCAGTAGTCATGCATAGATGTAAGAGTTAGACCATAATGAAGGCTAAGTGCTAAAGAATGAATGCTTTCAAACTGGAGAAGGCTCTTGAGAGTCCCTTGGACTGCAAGGAGATCAAACCAGTCAATCCTAAAGGAAATCAACCCTGAATATTCATTGGAAACACTGATGCTGAAGCTCCAATACTTTGGCCACCTGATGTGAAGAGAAAAAGACCTTATGGTGGGGATGACTGAAGGCAACAGAAGAAGAGGGTGGCAGGGGATGAGATGGTTAGATAGCATCACCGACTCAATGGACCGGAGCAAACTCCGGGAGATAGTGAAGGACAGGGAAGCCTGGTGTGCTGCAGTCCATGGGGTTGCAAGGAGTAGGACACGACTAGGCGACTGGACAACAACAACAGGAATGTCAATAATAAAGGTTTCCTTTATAGCCAAAAGAGTTCAGGGACCAGGATAAAGCTATAAAGCTTAAATACTATGTATATCCAGACTGATGATATACAGCTTTTGCTCAGGAGACCAACACTTCTTGTTTGATCTTATCAGGTCTCACATAGAACATGGTGATTCTCTGTTATTCTCATCATCTTTATCATCCATTGTAATGATGAATAAATACAATACCATCCAAACACAGCAAATGTATCCCTACACACTAGCTCCTTTTCCTAAGCATGTTGATAATTACAGTAGTAGATCTCACAGTTTAAGATCCTTTCCCTGAACACTCAGGTTACCTCCTAGCTGGGAACACTCAAACTCTAAGAGAAATGTCAGTATTTATTTGTCCTTTCTTGCTAATTAGAGTCACAGTCCTTTGGTTCAGTATTTTTACAGACACCCAACTTCATGTATTTAAGGCACAAATTTCCTCTGGGAATTCCCTGGCGCTCCGGTGGTTAGGATCTCTAGTTGGGGAACTAAGATCCCACAGACAGTGTGGCACAGCCAGAAAGAAACAAAACAAAACAAAACAATTTCCTTCACCCTATCACATTTCTTAAGGGATAAATTATTGAGTTTGCACATTAGCTATTCCTGACCTTCCCCTCATCATTAAATAGTTTCTCAACCCATCCTCTTAATTTCAAAGGCTTTCCTGGTCATTTTAGTTACTGGAAAATATGAGTAAGAAGTTCCTCTTTCTCACCCATTATTCTCATCCTTCTCTGTGTCATTCCAACCATGTTCTTGTTCTTCCCTCCAAGTTCCAGGGAAGAGGTTTCTCTCTCCCTGTTGACATCTAACCACCTGGCCTGAGTAGCTTTTCTCTTCCCACTACCTCTAGGATTTTAACCCCACAATGGTTGTTTTTTCTCCTTAGCATCTTCAAAGATCTCTTCCAGAAATGGTCATCTTATTTCTCTCTTAGCCCAATTTCTCTCCTTTCATTCACAAACATTGTAAATCATTACCTCCAGCAGCTTTTCTTTCTCTTTCTTCCTTCCTTCT
This sequence comes from Bos indicus x Bos taurus, assembly GCF_003369695.1. Lineage (NCBI taxonomy): Eukaryota > Metazoa > Chordata > Mammalia > Artiodactyla > Bovidae > Bos > Bos indicus x Bos taurus. The sequence continues at coordinate 81,568,494 of NC_040078.1, forward strand.
TTCCATCTTCCTTTTTTTCTTTCCTTCCTTCCTTTTGTCTTTCTTTTTATTTTGAGCACAACACAAAGCTTGGGGGATCCCAGTTCCTCCACCAGGGATTGAACCGAGGCCATGGCAGTGAAAGCCCAGAATCCTAACCACTAGACCATCAGGCATTCCCGGTGTTTATTGTTGATTACCGTACATAAGGCACCATTCTTTCCCTGAAGCAATCTCTCAATGTCAACCATAATTTCAGTCTCTAAATGTAAGATCTTAGACCCCATTCAGATTTTCCTTTGAAAAATTTGAACTGTTTATCGCCTACTCCCCAAAAGCTCTCTCTGTCCTCCATGGTTTCTACAATCTTGTGCTTACCTGGTTTCCCTTCTAAATCGCCAGTAACTTTCCTCCTCCCATAATGAATTTCCTTTCTCCTCTACCCCCTTCCAATGATGAGCGTCACTTAGGGCTCAAACCTTGGTCCTCCACTCCTCCCTCTGATTGTGATGTTGGGAAGGCCCTTGGAATTCAGTTCTCTCTCAATCCTGGTTGTCTTTAAGGCTCGTCCTGTTTTCCCTTCAACATATTTGCATGTGGATATACAACCACCACCTGAGTCAGTTCCAGTCTTCGGGAAGCAAATGCTAAGATGGAGTTAAAAGAACAAGAGATTTATTAGGGGCTGATGTTTGTGGATGAAAAGTGGGGAAAGAGTAAAATATAGTCCTAGAATCTGAGAAACGAGAAGGGGAAGGAAGGAGGACTGGGAAGGAAGAGAACCAGATGGAGGTGCAGCGGAGCCTGGGCCAGCCCAGTGGAGCGCCCCAGGGCACTGACTACCCATCAGAGGGGCCAATGTGGGACAGAAAGGCTCAGCTCTTTTATCCCTTTGGAGATTAGTCACTGGTTGATTCTGAGCTGCCTGGGGAGAGTGTGACCTGCTTGCCTGCTATGGCTGATCCCCAAGGTGCTGCAGCTGGAGGCTATCAGCTAAGTGCCTTTCTTACAGCAGGCTCTCTCTCAAAAGGAAATCTCAGACATAATCCATGCAAAACTAAGCTTTTCCTTCCTTATCTCCCACAATATATGCTTCCGTTTTAAAGGATCTCATCTCTGCTTTGGTATCAGCCTTCTTTCATCTTCCAAACTAGATAATGTCAAGTGATCTTTGGCTTTTCCAATACCCTTATCACTTATATGCAATTTGGAATATACTTCTTTTAAAATAGTTCTCAGCTCTATCATTCCATCTTTCTTTTCAATGCCACTATTTTAATCCATAAAAATTATTATTGTATACTGATTAAAGTTGCTTATTTTTTTCCCTGGCTTATCTTTCTCACTCATTCCTTAAACGTTGTGATTTCCCAGGATTCAGTCTTTAACTTTTGTCTCCTCTCACACAACAGGCTCATCCTAGATGATTTTATCCATTGATCAATCTCTACTGAAATGCCCATGACTCCAAAATTTTTATCTCCAGCCCCAGTTTTGTCCAGAACTAAATCAATGTTTCTCATACTCAAGTGTTATATACTCTGCTTTCAAAAGGAAAGAAAAAAAAAATGCATACCCTAGCATTATTCTATTAAATGTTATATATGTACTAACAAAAAACTAAGTATAAACTTTTGGTACTAGCTTGGTTTCCTTTCAGACTTTTTTCTTTACTTATTTTATATAGTTGAGATCTATGTGTGTTTATGTGAATGCTGTATCTTGTTTCTGCTTCTTGACATTAGAGCACAAGCATTTTCTTAGTCAATAAAACTCCTCACACATATTATTTTTTTCATTGGCACGTTTCATTCTGTAGATGTGTTGCAATGAATCTATCATGATGATGTCTAATGTTAAACAAAAAAGCAATAAATCACTCTGTATGTAAAGTCTCATCCAAATTAAAGAGTATTTTCTCAGAATGGAGTTCCAGAAATGGGAAGGTAGATATCTTCATTTCAGTGATAAGAAAATGTAGCTTCTAGGAATCTGAATGATTTCCCCAAGGCCATCCAGCCTGTAAAAGGTAAGGGGTGAAAACCAAAATATCAGCCCTGATTTGTTTCTGTTGGGCTCAGGCTACTCCTGTAGGGTCATGAAAGGATGCTGTCCTAGGATTCTTCAGTGGGTAGAAGGCCTGGAATCTACAAAGGGATAACTTATCATCTAATACCCTGAAAACTGTGGTGTGATTTGGGATTCAGATGTGTAGGTATAGGTAGCATGAGTTGTATGGGGCCTATCTGATAATTAGAAGATTAGGAGTGACCTAGTCAAGTATTATATTCTTAGTGTGTACTTGTGCTGAAGTCACATTTGCATCAGTATTAATGTCCTGGTCTTGTCTGGGCTTAGAAAATCGGCAGGGGTGCTTCATGGCTAAGCTCTAATACCCAGTCTTTTAAAAAGGATATGAGCCCTTAGTTAAAGTTAAGTGGTGCCATGCAGCTGTATCTGTAGCTTTTCCTCCATCCATACCCTTGGCACAGAGCTGTTGCCGTGAGGAGACATCCAATTCTGGTACCCGAAAGTTATGGCATCACTGCCTTTATTCAGGGAGAGATCTGTTTATTGTTTGGAGCCCCATCAAAAATGACTTTTCTAGCCAAAGAGAGCTAAAAATGTCCCTCTTATGGCTACAACATGAAGAAAGGAATGGGTGGAGTGTGCAGTTCACAGAGACAGAGCATTCAGCCATGCAACAATTCTTATATTAGAAAATAAAAGCAGGCATCTAGGGTTTTTACAGAATGTGATGAAAGCAAGTGATTTAGAAGATTTAAAAATAGACCAGGTTTTCTCAGCCTCAGCACTACTGACATTTTGAGCTGGGTAATTCTTTATTGTGGGGGCTGTTCCGTGCATTGTGGTGGTTTAGCAGCATTCCTGCACTCTACCCACCAGATGCCACGGGCACCCCTCTCCAGGCACGACAATCAAAACTGCCTCCGGACAATGTACATGTCTTCTGAAGGTCAAGATCAGCCCTATTAAGAATCACGGAGATAGACTAATGGTTTCCAAAAAAGAAAGCAGCTGATCCTGATGGGGGCGGGGGGCGGCGGGAAGTGCAAATGAAAAGACAGTTCTTTGACATGGAAGATGTACAAAGCATCTTTTGAGAATAGGACTTCAAACCAGATAAAAACAGGTCCTCCTTTAGTCACGCCAGGTAAGGGTCTTCTCTAGAGCGTGGTTTCTGCTAGTCTTGACAAAAATCCTACCGAAGTTAACAAAAATTCCAAGATTGTTTCTACAATGACTGAACTCCGTAAACCCTATTGAACATCACAATCAAAGTTTTCATGCTCAAAAAGCAGGACAACCTGCAAGAATGTTGAAACTGGCTACCCTCTATTTTAATATTTTACTTGTTACAGAACCATAAAATCTTAGTATTGAAAGGATTTAAGAGGCTGTTTAATTAAGCTTACCATATTTCCTGTGTAAGATCCTTGACAGATGATTAGAACCTTTCACAAGGTAGATTATTCCGTCATTGGAGAACACTGCCTACTTATCAGTTTTTATGTTGGAGCTACAATCTGCCTCTGAGTAATGACCATTTCTTGGCATAAATCCACTCCCTCATTTAGATGTCTGAAAGTAGATGCTGAAGTCACCTATGAAGTCTTTTCTACAGCATCTCTTCTCCACTCCACTCAACCATCCCAATACATTCAATAGTTTTTCACATGCTATCAGCCATCTCCCCACCAGTCACTCTCTTCTTCCTCCTTTGAACACTGATTGCTTCTTCAAGATCCAGAGGGCTCTCATTAGCATCTTGTAATTGCATGTAACAATGACGCTGAACCCTCACTCCTGTCATCAAGGCCCTAACATACTCCTTTACTCCTCATCCCCCTCAGAAGACTTCTCTCTAACCTCACAGACAGAGCAGGCAGCAGACACATACAACTCTCAAGATCATGTCTTTTCCTCCTGCCTCCTCCTGTCTGTGTCCTCCCTCCCAGATTTATTCTCACAAACTTAGCTATGTCTTGAGGTCTCTTCTTATCTTTCCTCTAATCTGAGGAGGATGAAGACCTGTTTCCATTCATCATTCTTCCTATTCTGTTTTTCAGTTTTTCCCTCTCATTCTCCCCTTCTCACAGCCTACCTATAGGAGTAGACTCTCCATCTCAATCCAACCAACAAAGGCAGCCATTCCTCCCTGACTAGAGCACCACAGTACTGAGTCTCCTTCCTCCACATCTTAGTTCTGCTAAGAGCCATCCATATCTGAAGCCTTATCTCATTTACTTCTTACTTCACTACAATCAACACCCTTACATCTGAATACTCCCCGTATACTCTCTGTGCTCCACACATACCGGGGATCTAAAGGTCTCCAGACGGACCAATTTGTTTTCTGTGCCTGGAACAATCTCTCCCCTTGTCCAGTCAGCAATTTTTTAAGACCCTCAGAGGTCATCTGCTTTGCATGACCTTCCCTAAAGAGGTAGAAAGATCATCAGACCACCAGATAATCAGTTTTATAGGTGCGTTTAAAGAATTAAATAAAATAATATACACCAAGTGTTGGTGTAGTGATGGACACAGGACAAATGCTTGATAAATTGCAGTTATTATTATTCTTAGCCTCTTAGGCAGACTCCATTTCCTTTTCTCAGGGGGTCCCTTACCATCTCTAGAACATTACCTCGTGTTTGTCTAAGCAGGTGACAATTTCTCCACTAGTTCACAAATATAAGGGCAGGGACACAATTTTTTCACCTCTATGTCCCAAACACTGAGCATAATGCCTAGTACTTAGTAGGAATTCAATTAATATTTGATGAATGAGTGAATGACAATTCACCTGCATGAGTACAAGGAAATTATTATGTTTTACAATTAACAAGGGTATACCCGTTCTGTGCTGATGGTTCTGGCCTTTTCAACAGTGATATTACATTTCAAACCTCCAGTTTACATCCATGAAATCTGGAATGGGTTTGAATGCCAAAAACAGAGTCAGCATTCCCTGAGACTGGTTCCTCAGTAGGGAGAACCACCATGCCAGATCCTGGAGGCGGAATGAACTTTTGGTCCTGGCCGCTGCCGTCTGTCCTTGGTGGATCAGGTTAGCCGTAACAGCCAGCCTCTCTAGGTTCAACTGTGAGCCAGCCGCTGAAGGTGGAACAAAAGCAGTATTGATGCCACCCCTCAGAGCAGGCCCCTGGGCGAGGATCAGAGGACTTGCCTGTCAGCTTCTCTCTTCCCAGACACAGCATTCAGCTCCACCTCTGCCTTCAGGAACTGGGGTAATGTCAGCCACCAACACACAGGGAGAGAGGTATGTTATGCCAGGTGTGAAAGCGCTCAAAGGAATGCTGCCTGGTAGCTACCAAGTGGAGATGAATTTTAGTGGACATTTCATTCTCATCATGGTGTTGCTAATTGTTTTATTTAAGTAGCCAACCCCAGTCAGAGCGAAAAGGCTGTTTGCTAACTTTTTCACCACTGTAAGAATCCTTAAATTTTACATCCACCTTCCCCCTAAGACCTAAACTTTACATATTGTTGTCAAATATACATATTTACAGTTTTTACAGGAAAATACTTACATATTGAACCCTTACAGTGTGCCAGGTACTTTGTTGCTGTACTACTCTTTGCGTATTGTCTTTTATTCCTTATAGCAACCCTATGCGGAGAGTCTATTACTTTTTTTTATAAAGGAGAAAAATGAGGCTCAGATAGTTTAAGTAACTTGTTCAGGACCACATACCTTATAAAAGATCTTATTCGTAGTCAATCAATTTGTCCAAAGTCACACAGCTTTTTAAATAATCTCAATTAACTAACAGCTAATTCAGTTCAGTTCAGGTCAGTCGCTCAGTTGTGTCCGACTATTTGCGACCCCATGAATCACAGCACGCCAGG